>NC_086447.1:358180602-358517477 GCF_028390025.1 Pseudophryne corroboree | reverse complement strand
CCCTCAATATAACACTAAAAAAAAACACTGTGCCCCCCTCGTTTGCACTGTACACATTTTTGGCGGGGACAGAGAGAAAACGGCGCTGAACACTGTTGTGAGGGCTAAGCCCCGCCCCTTTTTGGCGCGCTTCAGCCCCATTAGAATATAGTTTTTATATGCAGGCAGGGGACCGTATATAGTGTCTACGCACTATATACCTACTCAAATAATATATATATTGCTGTCCAGGGCGCCCCCCCCCCCATGTAAACCCGTTGTTGTGTGGGAAGAATGGCGGGCAGCGCGACCGCTGCTGTATACTGGCGAGGGTATCGTACACGGTGCCCGAATATGCGTTCTTGCCAGTGTGTGGGAGCATGGAGCGCAGCGCTACCTCTACGCTTACCTCCATTACTAAAGTCTTCTGCCGTCTGAAGCCTTCTGTTCTTCTAATACTCACTCGGCTTCTTTCTTCTGGCTTCTGTGAGGGGGGTGATGGCGCGGCTCCGGGAACAAGCAGCTAGGCGCACCAAGTGACCAAACCCTCTGGAGCTAATGGTGTCCAGTAGTCTAAGAAGCAGAGCCCTTGAACTAAGAAGTAGGTCTGACTTCTCTCCCCTCAGTCCCACGATGCAGGGAGCCTGTAGCCAGGTCTCCCTGAAAATAAAAAACCTAACAAAAGTCTTTAGAGAAACTCTGTAGAGCTCCCCTAGTGTGTTTCCAGTCACTCCTGGGCACAGTCTAACTGAGGTCTGGAGGAGCGGCATAGAGGGAGGAGCCAGTTCACACCCATTCAAAGTCTTATAGTGTGCCCATGTATCTGCGGATCCCGTCTATACCCCATGGTCCTTACGGAGTCCCCAGCATCCTCTAGGATGTAGGAGAAAAAGTACTTTAATAGTCAACGTTGCGGGGTGCTCTCACCCATCATCAGGACACACCAAACAATCAAAAGCTGTGTACAAAGTGAAGAAATATATATTCATTCATTTTTTTTCGGCTAGGTGAAAAAACGGCACTAATTCGACAAAAGTGTGTTCAATTGCGGGCATTTTCGCACATTTTTTAGTAACTTTTCGCCCATGCCTTTTCTTTTTTTTAGTGGACGAATCGGCATGGGCGAAAATGGCCCCCCAAAAAATGTGAAAACGCTTGCAAATTCCACAAAATGTGGATCGGCGGCAAATTCACCAATCCACAGCCACGTGGCTTTCGCCCGTGCTGTTTTTTTTCGACCAGTCAAAAAAAAAGCCCACTGGCATTGAATAGGTCGAATGCACATTCGACCTATAAACAGACGAAAAGTGCAGTTTTTCGCCTGGACGAAAAAAACATCACTAAATGAATACCACCCCATAGTCTGTCTCTAGATTTCAGGGCTTTTTATTGTATGCGATACATAATTAAAAACACAATACAGTACGGATACAGTTAAGTAAAGTGCAAAGTATGCTACAGGGCAGAGACAAGAGTGGGGAAAGTTAGGGTAGGGATACACATAGCGGCCAGCGCATGGCCGGAAGGAGACTGCACATGGGCGCCTATGCAGGTGCCCACACATGTGCGGCAGTCCCACCGCTGCAGTCGGATCCAACCGCAGCATGCTGCAGTTGGTCCGGACGGCGGGATTTCAGTGTGAACACATACATTTCAATGTATGTGTTCACACAGTGCACCCTTGCCGCATTGAAATCCCATGTGTCACTGACCGGATCCTGTTCTGCGGCATCCCCCAGAACAGGATCTATGTGCACACAAACCCCCTTCCTGGCCAAGCGGGTCTTGTTCAGCGGGACCCGCTTGGCCGCTATGTGTGGCTCTACTCTTAGAAGGAAGGGGCATGACACTGCAATGTAACAGGACTGTGCTCCCCATATGGTACGGCACACAAATCTATTCCCACAGAAGCTTTCTAACAATATTAAGATGTATGGCGTAACTGCTGGCTCCTGTTTTCCTGTAGTAAATGCAGGACATTTTTAGCAAGTCAATTACTTACAAAAAAATAAAATAAAAAAAAGCTGATTTAAGCAAAATAACATGTAACCAAGAGTAGATAACTTAAACTTACGGTCCTCAGACTTCTTATAAACAAAGTTTTCTTTTGAATAATTAAAAAAAAAAAAAAAAGTCACCCCTGTGGGTTAGGAGTTAATTTGTAACCATGGCAATTACTTTGACAATTCAACTCTGATACCAACCTCGGCTTTTAGTTTGGAGCTGTAGGGATGTTTAATTATGGGAGGGAATTCGGTAAGGAACGAGGAGAGTTGGTCATGAATTTTTCTCCGGATTGTTCTTGCTCCATACTCCTGTTTGTTGGAGGCAACCCAGCAGGGGACAATATTATGGGCATCCACCTGGAAATAGACATGACATGTTATTTAGCTGTAACACAGAAAACGTAAATACATGCTTCTGGTTCTATAATGTAGACTTCAAGCAGGGCCGCCCCCTTCCCCCCCCCACTAACGGGATTCAGGTCATCCCCATCCTCCTGTATATCATCATCTGTATCAGAGAGTAGAGCAGGTAACCCACGTTTCTGTGGACCTGCACGAGAGAGGGGGGCTGTGCCTCTGCCCTAGCAGCTAAATCTGCAACAGCTTGTTGTAGTAGCCGAGTTTTCTGAACATTAGCAGTGAGTTGTGAGGACATATCAGATATCACAGTCTTAAGAGACACTAACCAGTGGGGCTCTGGACCCTCTCCACAAATCAGAGAAGGGCCTGGGGAAGACTGACTTCATTGTTCACATGAAACAGAATCAGTATATAATGGAGAGAATCTAGTGTGACATACACTGCACAGCTTGTGTTTACCCATGTTTCACAGTAAGCACAATAACATACACATACACACAGACAGTTATAAAGCAAGCCTGCCCTTAGTGTATGTGAGAGGAGACACAGAGAGAAGGACACCAGCACACCCTGAGTTGCACTGCCCCAGTGAGGCTGTCTGCTCCCTAAAATACAGTAAACAGCAACAATTTTAGTCCTAAATAGGATCAGGATAGTGTACACAAGCGGCTCTCGCCCTTTGCTACACCCTGTACCAGATATCCAAAATGGCTGAGGAGTCAGGAAGCGCTGTGTGTGCTGTATATGATTGCAGTAAGCAGAGAAAGGCGCCAAAATGCCTCAGGCCCCGCTCTGAGGTAACTCCGTCCTCTCCAATGGCGCCGGAGTTTGTTTTTATTATATATATATATATATATATATATATATATATATATATATATATATATATATATATATATATATATATATATATATATATATTATACTGGCAAAGTTTCCTAGTTAGCTTACCTTAAAACATCACACGTGCTAGTCAAGCCTTTTGTGCCAGTTCTACACGGGGGCTCTTAGTGGGACCCCCCCCCCCTGCCCCTCCCGAGAAACCCCCCAGGACACCCCCCCCCTCCCGAGAAACCCCCCAGGACACCCCCCCCCCCCAACTCCCACGTTGCAGGTATGCTGTTGCCCAAACAGCATACCAAAAATAACAAAGATTTAAAATAAACTTATTAAAACTCTCTGGAGCTCGGAGATGTGCATCCTCTCTTGAGGGCACTTTTTTCTAAACTGCCTGTGGTAGGGGCATTGAGGGGAGGAGCCAGCACAGCCAGTTGAAGAAATTTAAAGTGCACTGGCTCCTTTGGACCCCATCTATACCCCATCATACTAGTTTCCCCCAATATCCCTTATTGATGCTAGAGAAATAGGAATACCAAAACCTAGGCTGTAAAATTCAAAGACATCCACTGTAGTATTTTCTAAATAACTGCCTGTGTCCCATGCTACACCTGAAACACAGCACGAGTTTAGGGAGGTTTAGATGTGGCTGAGAAGTTTGTGTAGGAAACAGTGTTTTGTGATTTTGCAGAACTGGGCCCAATTCTCTCTCTACAGTAGGGATGGTCTGTATTTCAACTGGAATATGCAGCCTTGCTGGCGCAGAAGCCAGCTAGACTGATGGATGAAATGGGGGGAAAAGATAAGAATAATGTGCAATACAGTGTAGAGGGAACAGGACTTAGCCAATAGACGTTGACATGTAAGAGGAGACGACTGAGAAGAGGAAAAAAGTAAGCTGCAGTAACACCATAAAATGTAAGGTAACAAACATTAACAGTCTTGCAAATGACATGCTGTAAGCGAATCAGAAATAGTAATGTTGGGTCAGTAGTGGGTCCAGTCTTATTAATGGCTTGTAGCAGATGGAAAGTGTAGCAGCTCTCACTAATGGTAAAACATGCAATAATGGAAACGAACGTAGAACGTTAGTAAAAATAAATAAATGAAAGTACACAGGTCTATGACTGAGATAGCAGCCATAAGCATGAATACAGTGATTGGTCTAAAACCTCAGTCTCAGGTAAGACCTTAAGGGATAGATTTACTAAAGCTTCTAAAAACAGACACGTGGTTAAGTTGCATCCAGTCAGATTCTAGATATAATTTCTCTATTGCACTCTAGAAAATGATAGACAGAATGTGATTGGTGGTTATGGGCAAAAAACTTTTGTAAATCTGCCCCCCATAGTTTCTGGGGACGGCTATAATCTTTCACCTGGACGAGTGGTACATCCTTAGGTAAACGCTCACAGACATCCGCCACCCACTGCATGGGGACACGTAGGGGAGCAAAATCAGTCACCACCCCGCCAATGCTATGCTCAGTCACAAAGTTTGGGAGAACGTCTTTAGCGTATCCTATAAGTAAATGTAAGGGAATGTTCAGCTCCTTACAGTCCTGAAATAGAGAGAAAAAGCAAGTTACTGAAAATTTCAACTCTCCATGTATACAGCCCCCTGTAGTCTTAGATATACCTCAGCAACTTCTCTCAGGCCCTTCAGCATGAAGCCATAGTGCCGAATAGTGGCATCCAAGAACTTAGGGACTAGACAGAAGACAACGTGCAATGGCAGCTTTTGCTTCAGAGCCAGGCGCTGAGCATATAGAAAGGCCCAGTTATCTGAAAGAAATACAGAGCTGGAGGAACAACCACAAATAATAACAGTGTTGAACATAAAAGCTCAAAGGGAATCTAATTTTAAAAGGTTCTACATAAAATACTATTACAGTGTAGGATTACAGTATAAAAAAAAATGCTTCTTTCCACAGGGAAAACATTGGGGTGTAGAGTGGATCTTGATCAACAGGCAAAGATTTAGCTGTCCCAGGATGCACAGGGTCCTCCTCTATAACTCTGCCTCCAGGAACTGTGAGCTCAGTTTTTGAGTTGGTGCCTGCAGCAGTAGGTCACTGAACAGGAGGGCTGCGCAGAGCAGCCCTAAAAAGCTTTTAATGTGAGAGGAATCTGAACTTTTCTGCAAGATCTGGCAGCACCGTAAGTGACATTCAGTGCTGCAGCTCCATCACCTCCCAAACGGCACCGTATACTCCCACTGGCCTGGGTCCCGGGGGTACCTGCAGCGGAGACGTCCCAACTTAGGCACAGTTGCAGACTGCTCTCCTGGATAGCGTTGGCTGCTACAGGAAGGCGGTAAAGGGTCTCCTAGGTGGGACCCGCCATTAAATCGCAATCCATCCCCCGGTCTAGGGAGACGGACCGTGGCGCTGGCGTGGACACTGTCAGTGGACCCCACTAGACCACCAGGGCATCGGAGCACAGTTCAGGTGTATTAACACCAGTTTGGTAAGGCTCCACAGTACCTGGGGTGGAAGACCAGCAAAGGGGAGTCGGCGCTTGACCTGTTGCCCCTCCCCCGGCCCAGGGCGCCATTTTCTTGCCGATTTCCCACCCTGGAGCTGCCTCACTCTCCCTCACAGAGACTCTGGGCACCATCTTACAAGCATAGCAGCAGCAGGTCTCCAGGATTGCAGGGCAAGGTCTCCCATGTAAAGCCGCCTGTGTACAGCGCTGTGACTTTACATACACGTGAGTATCCTACATGTCTTCGAGACAGCGTTGGTAGAGAAACTTTGTGCTTTGCAGAATATATTGTATGAGTATTCTGCAATATCCTCTGGTCCGAGACCGCGCTGTGATATATATATGTCCAGTGCAGTATTATTGTTATATAATTTCTTCATTGCATGTGACCGTGTGCCTGTATCTGCTGTGTGCTTTCACTCTCAGTGTTTCCCAGATATAAATGTCACTATATTCTGTACCCTGGGCTAAGTGCGTTTGGGTCAAAAAATATAGTTGAGCACAAGTTTATCAATACGCCTATAAGATATTACTCCTGTGTTACAGTCACATTATGCCCTGTCTTATTCCACAGGTTATTGTATTTGTCTGGCTATAAATCGTATTGTGTAAGTCCAATTGTGTACATTGTGCAAATGTAACAAAAAGGCAGCAAATCTGCAGAAGCTCCTGCAACATGAAGAGCATGCTTCGCGGATTTATCAGAGGGGGAATTATTGCATGAGGGTCTCTGCACTACTTGTCATGCAACTCCCAGTCAGTCTGCAGCCCCTGCACTCTGTCAGGAGCCACCATGGGCAGCATTCACTACCCTGCTGGGTACGCTGGTGGAGCACCTGCCCCCCCTATGGGGCCGCCTGTGCCGTTCCCTCCACAAATTGTCCCTATGGTTAATCCGCCATGGGTGAAAAATTTGTCTAACCAACTGCAACAACTGAACCAGTCTCTGGTTAGACAGAAATCAACCGTGGGTCACTCCTGTGTACCTCTAAGGGGGCTGCTTCCTCCTCACAGTCTACAAACCTCTCTGATGTCTCATCTGAAAAGGAGGGGGAACATACGTCCTGTTTAACACTGAATCCTGTGTTACTGACAAGGAATCTCCCTTATTAATTGATGTCCTTGCCCTGGTGGTTGCTCTTAAGCATATCCTTCAAAATCACAGATGAGGAGGATTCCACTACTGTGGCAAAGAAAATAGGATTTTAAATTACCTACCGGTAAATCCTTTTCTCGCAGTCCGTAGAGGATGCCGGGGTCCACATTAGTACCATTGGGGGTATAGACAGGGGTCCACTAGGAACCATGGGCACTTTAAGAGTTTAATAGTGTGGGCTGGCTATTCCCTCTATGCCCCTCCTACCACACCCAGTCTAGAAACTGTTCCCAAGGAGACGGACATACTTTGAGAGAAGGAAATACACAGATAGTGGTGAGATTCACACCAGCTCACACATAACAAGGCAAACCAAGCTAACCTGCTTGAAACAATTCAGCAACAGCTGAACAACAGTACTAAACCAAGTAACAACTGCAGGAAAACGAAGCGCTGGGCGGGCGCCCAGCATCCTCTATGGACTACGAGAAAAGGATTTACAGGTAGGTAATTAAAGTCCTATTTTCTCTTACATCCTAGAGAATGCTGGGGTCCACATTAGTACCATGGGGATGTACCAAAGCTCCCAAAACAGGAGGGAGAGCGCGGAGGCTCCTGCAGAACTGTTTGACCAAACTTCATGTCCTCAGAGGCCAAAGTATCAAACTTGTAGAACTTAGCAAACGTGTTCGTCCCAGACCAAGTAGCCGCTCGGCAAAGCTGTAAAGCCGTGACACCCTGGGCGGCTGCCTAGGAAGAACCCACCTTACGAGTAGAGTGGGCCTTAACAGATGTAGGACACGGCAATCCTGCCGTAGAATACGCATGCTGGATAGTGAACCTGATCCAGTGAGACAGTCTGCTTAGAAGCAGGACACCTAAATTTCTTGGGATCATACAGGACAAACGGAGAGTCTGAGTTTCTGTGACAAGCAGTCCTCGTCACATACATTTTCAGAGCCCTTACAACATCCAAGGACTTTGATGAAATTGAGGCGTCAGTAGCACCTGGCACTACAATTGGTTGGTTGAAATGCTGACACAACCTTCGGAAGGAACTTCTGACGTGTCTGGAGCTCAGCTCTATCTTCATGGAAGATTAAGTAGGGGCTCTTACAAATCAAAGCCCCAACTCCGACACACGTCTAGCAGAGGCTAAGGCCAACAGAGAGACAGCCTTCCATGTGAGAAACTTGACCTCAACCTCCGGTAGAGGTTCGAACCAATCCGATTGGAGGAACTGTAACACCGCGTTAAGATCCCAAGGCACCGTAGTTGGCACAAAGGGAGGCTGGATGTGCAGAACCCCTTTCAAGAAAGTCTGAACCTCAGGAAGGAAAGCCACCTGTTTCTGGAAGAAAACGGATAGGGCCGAAATCTGGACCTTTACGGATCCCAACCGCAGGCCCATATCCACACCTGCTTGCAGGAAGAGGAGAAAACGTCCCAGTTGAAACTCCACCGTAGGAAACTTCTTGGACTCACACCAAGACACTTACTTTTTCTAAATGCGATGGTAATGTTTAGACGTTTCTCCTTTCCTATCCTGTATCAGTGTAGGAATAACCTTGTTCGGAATGCCCTTCCGAGCTAAGATCTGGCGCTCAACCTACATGCCGTCAAACGTAGCCGCGGTAAGTCTTGAAAACAAACGGCCCCTGCTGCAGCAGGTCCTCCCGAAGAGGAAGAGGCATCGGCTCTTCCAGCAGTAGATCCAGAAGATCCGCGTCCCAAGCCCTTCTATACCAGGCCGGAGCAATGAGGATTGCATGAACTCTTGTTCTCCTTATGAGCTTTAGAACTCTTGGAATTAGTGGAAGTGTAGGAAACACATACACCGACTGGAACACCCAAGGAGACACCAGGGTGTCCACTGCCATGGCTTGCGGGTCCCTTGACCTGGAACAAAACCTCCGAAGCTTCTCGTTGAGATGGGAGGCCATCATGTCTATTTGAGGTACACCCCAAAGATCTGTCACCTCTGTGAACACCTCCGGATGGAGGCCACACTCTCCTGGATGGAGATTGTGTCTGCTGAGGAAGTCCGCTTCCCAATTGTCCACTCTTGGAAGGAAGATTGGCGACAGTGCGACCGCGTGCTTTTCCGCCCAGAGGATGATTTTTGTTACCTCTGACATTGCAGCTCTGCTCTTCGTTCCGCCTTGTTCCGTGGAGCGAGGCATGATTGTTAAGGCGGGAAACGGACTCATCTAGGGCTGAAAGGGAATATGTGAAATGGATTTTTTTCACATGATGTGGGATTCAATGTATATAGGATGTCTAGCAATTAGGTAATCCATGTCTGGCATTAGGAATTAGAGAAAGGTAATTGAGATGGGGATAAATACCTCAGTCTTCTTGCTACAACCTACACCATGAAAAAGATAACATTCAGTTATAGAAACGCGTTGGTGGAGGTAGCAGGGAACACGTGGAGCTCTCACCTGGCTGTTTATGACGACTCCTGGGGACGCCTGGTTGTATTTCATTTAACAAATGCTGTTGTCTACTATTATTGGTAGACCATCTTGTCTGGTGAGAACCCATCTGTCAAAAGGGTTTTATGTTGTATGTGGAAATAAATTTTAAATGGTATAACGCTATTTGAGATCCATTTTATTCACATGTACTGCGGTTGATGTAATAAGGAGGATATCCATAAGAACCATAGAAAGCCCGGATGGTGATCCGCTCCCTATAAGGCGCAATTGTCTACCACGGTAGACCACCATTTCGGGTACGAGTCTGGACCCCCCCCTATTTACATCTAAATCAATTGCCATAACAGTATTACGCTATGTTGGTGCTTTCTGTATTTTAAAAGGTTGAATATTTTCCAAGTGTTTGAGAGATTGAACACCAATGGGTTCTTTTTGAAAGCGCCTGAGAATCAGGGTGGTAACCATTTCCACTGTCGTTACATTGTCCGACTGAACTTGAATGGTCTGATCTTTCGGAAGATGTGCCGTCTGCAGAAGACCGTTGTATACGGCTCTAAGTTCCAGAATGTTAATCGGAAGACTGGATTCCAGGCTTGACCATCTTCCTTGGAAGGTCTCCCCTTGAGTGACTGCGCCCCAGCCCCGAAGACTTGCATCCGTGGTTAGAAGGATCCAGTCCTGAATCCCGAACCTGCAGCCCTCCAGAAGGTGAGGCATCTGTAGCCACCAGAGGAGTGAAATCCTTGCTTTCGGCGACAGTAGTATCTTCAGGTGCATATGTAGATGAGAACTTGTCTAGGAGATCCAATTGGAAGGATCGAGCATGAAACCTTCCGAACTGCAGAGCCTCATAAGAGGCAACCATCTTCCCCAGAAGACGAATGCACTGATTAATCGATACCCGGGTTGGCTTCAGGACATCCCGAACCATTGATTGTATCACCAACGCTTTCTCCACCGGTAGAAACACCCTCTGCATTTCCATGTCGAGGATCATCCACAGGAAAGACAATCTCCTTGTTGGCTCCAAATGTGACTTTGGAAGGTTCAGGATCCAACCATGGACCCTGAGCAGATGAGTCGTGAGAGCAATGGACTGCAACAGCTTCTCCCTGGACGACGCCTTTACCAGCTGATTGTCCAGGTATGGAATTATGGTTACTCCCTATCTGCGGAGGAGAACCATCTTCTCTGCCATCACCTTGGTGAACACCCTCGGTGCCGTGGAGAGACCGAATGGCAGTGCCTGAAACTGACAGTAACTATCCAACAGTGCAAATCTGAGATAAGTCTGGTGCGGAGGCCAAATCGGAATTTGGAGATACGCATCCTTGATATCTAAAGATAGCAGAAACTGCCCCTCCTCCAGACCGGAGATCACCGCTCTTAGTGACTCCATTTTGAATTTGAACTCCCTTAGATAAGGGTTTAACGAATTTAAGTTCATAATTGGTCTGACCGAACCATCCGGTTTCGGTACCACAAATAGGTTTGAATAGTGACCCACATTGTGCATATGAGGTGGAACTGGGACAATGACCTCTGACCTTTCCAATTTCTGGATAGCTTCCAGCAGGACAGTTCTGTCTGTCAGTAAAGCTGGCAAGCCTGATTTGAAGAATCGGTGAGGTGGGGTTTCTTGAAACTCCAGTCTGTACCCCTGGACACAATATCCTGTACCCAGGGATCCAGGCCGGACGACACCCAGACGTGGCTGAAACGTCCGAGTCTCACACCCACCAGCCCGTCCTCCAGGCTGCGTGGTCCACCGTCATGCTGAGGATTTTGAGGTACCAGAAGCAGGCTTTTTGGATTTTGCCCACCCACCTCTAAAGAAGGTTGTAGTAGGCTTGGACTTTATCATAGCGGTCCGAAAGGACTGCGATGCCGATGAAGAAAAAATAAGATTTTACTTACCGGTAAATCTATTTCTCGTAGTCCGTAGTGGATGCTGGGGACGCCGTAAGGACCATGGGGAATAGACGGGCTCCGCAGGAGACAGGGCACTTTAAGAAAGAATTTGGATTCTGGTGTGTTCTGGCTCCTCCCTCTATGTCCCTCCTCCAGACCTCAGTTAGAGAAACTGTGCCCGGAAGAGCTGACAGTACAAGGAAAGGATTTTGGAATCCAGGGCAAGACTCATACCAGTCACACCAATCACACCGTATAACTTGTGATAACTTACCCAGTTAACAGTATGAACAACAACGGAGCATCAGATCAACCCTGATGCAACCATAACATAACCCTTTTTTAAGCAATAACTATATACAAGTATTGCAGAAGAAGTCCGCACTTGGGACGGGCGCCCAGCATCCACTACGGACTATGAGAAATAGATTTACCGGTAAGTAAAATCTTATTTTCTCTAACGTCCTAGTGGATGCTGGGGACTCCGTAAGGACCATGGGGATTATACCAAAGCTCCCAAACGGGCGGGAGAGTGCTGATGACTCTGCAGCACCGAATGAGCAAACACAAGGTCCTCCTCAGCCAGGGTATCAAACTTGTAGAACTTTGCAAAGGTGTTTGAACCTGACCAAGTAGCTGCTCGGCAAAGCTGTAATGCCGAGACCCCTCGGGCAGCCACCCAAGAAGAGCCCCCCTTCCTTGTGGAATGGGCCTTAACTGATTTAGGCAGCGGCAACCCAGCCGCAGAATGAGCCTGCTGAATCGTGTTACAGATCCAGCGAGCAATAGTTTGCTTTGAAGCAGGCGCCCCAAGCTTGTTGGAAGCATACAGGATAAACAAAGATTCTGTTTTCCTGACCTTAGCCGTTCTGGCTACATAAACCTTAAAAACCCCGACTACATCCAGCGACTCGGAATCCTCCAAGTCAGTAGTAGCCACAGGCACCACAATAGGTTGGTCTATATGAAAGGATGAAACCACTTTCGGCAGAAATTGTGGGCGGTCCGCAATTCTGCTCTATCTGCACGGAAAACCAGATAAGGGCTTTTATGTGACAAAGCCGCCAATTCTGACACACGCCTAGCCGAAGCCAAGGCTAATAGCATGACCACCTTCCACGTGAGATATTTTACTTCCATCGTTTTGAGTGGTTCAAACCAGTGTGATTTCTGGAAACTCAACACCACATTAAGATCCCAAGGTGCCACTGGAGGCACAAAAGGGGGCTGAACATGCAGCACTCCCTTTACAAACGTCTGAACTTCAGGCAGAGAAGCCAGTTCTTTTTGAAAGAAAATGGATTAGGCCGAAATCTGAACCTTAATGGAACCCAATTTAAGGCCCAAAGTCACTCCCGACTGTAGGAAGTGAAGGGAAAGGCCCAGCTGGAATTCCTCCATAGGGGCATTCCTGGCCTCACACCAAGCCACATATTTTTGCCATATACAGTGATAATGTTGAGCCGTCACATCCTTCCTAGCCTCTATCAGCGTAGGAATGACCTCATCCGGAATGCCTTTTTCTGCTAGGATCCGACGTTCAACCGCCATGCCGTCAAACGCAGCCGCGGTAAGTCTTGGAACAGACAGGGCCCCTGTTGCACAAGTCCTGTCCTAGAGGCAGAGGCCACGGGTCCTCTGTGAGCATTTCTTGCAGATCTGGATACCAAGTCCTTCTTGGCCAATCCGGAAAAATGAGTATTGTTCTCACTCCTCGGTTCCTTATGATTCTCAGCACCTTGGGTATGAGAGGAAGAGGAGGAAATACATAGACCGACGGGAACACCCACGGTGTCACAAGTGCGTCCACAGCTATCGCCTGAGGGTCTCTTGACCTGGCGCAATATCTCTGCAGCTTTTTGTTGAGGCGGGATGCCATCATGGCCACCTGTGGCAGTTCCCACCGACTTGCAATCTGCATGAAGACTTCTTGATGAAGTCCCCACTCTCCCGGGTGGAGGTCGTGCCTGCTGAGGAAGTCTGCTTCCCAGTTGTCCACTCCCGGAATGAACACTGCTGACAGTGCACTTACTTGATTCTCCGCCCAGCAAAGAATTCTGGTGGCTTCTACCATCGCCACCCTGCTCCTTGTGCCGCCTTGCGGTTTACATGAGCCACTGCGGTGATATTGTCTGACTGAATCAGAACCGGTTGGTCGCTAAGCAGGGTCTCCGCTTGACTTAGGGCGTTGTATATGGCCCTTAGTTCCAGGATATTGATGTGAAGGCAAGTCTCCTGCCTTGACCACAGCCCTTGGAAATTTCTTCCCTGTGTGACTGCCCCCCACCCTCGGAGGCTTGCATCCGTGGTTACCAGGACCCAGTCCTGAATGCCGAATCTGCGACCTTCGAGAAGGTGAGCACTCTGCAGCCACCACAGGAGAGACACCCTGGCCCTGGGGGAAAGGGTGATTAACCGATGCATCTGAAGATGTGATCCGGACCACTTGTCCAGTAAGTCCCATTGGAAGGTCCTCGCATGGAACCTGCCGAAGGGAATGGCCTCGTATGATGCCACCCTCCTTCCCAGGACTCGAGTGCAGTGATGCACAGACACCTGTTTTGGTTTTAATAGATTCCTGACCAGCGTCACGAGCTCCTGAGCTCTCTCTATCGGGAGATAAACCCTTTTCTGGTCTGTGTCTAGGATCATGCCTAGGAGAGGCAGATGAGCTGTAGGAACCAGCTGCGACTTTGGAATATATAGAATCCAGCCGTGTTGCCGTTACACTTCCAGAGAAAGTGATACGCTGTTCAGCAACTGCTCTCTTGATCTCGCTTTTATGAGGAGATCGTCCAAGTACGTAATAATAGTGACACCTTGCTTCCGCAGGAGCACCATCATTTCCGCCATTACCTTGGTGAATATTCTCAAGGCCGTGGAGAGACCAAACGGCAACGTCTGAAATTGGTAATGACAATCCCGTACCACAATTCTGAGGTACGCCTGATGAGGTGGATAAATGGGGACATGAAGGTATGCATCCTTTATGTCCCGAGTCACCATAAAATCTCCCCCTTTCAGGCTTGCAATGACCGCTCTTAGCGATTCCATCTTGAACTTGAACCTTTTCAGGTATATGTTCAGGGATTTTAAATTCAATATGGGTCTGACCGAACCGTCAGGTTTTGGGACTACAACATGGTCCAATAATAACCCCCTCCTTGTTAAAGGAGGGGAACCTTGACCACCACCTGTTGAAGATACAATTTGTGAATTGCAGTTAACACTGTTTCCCTCTCATGGGGGGCCGTCTTCTCAAAGTCCAGCTTGTATCCCTGAGACACAATATCTATTGCCCAGGGATCTAACAGGGAGTGAACCCACTTGTGGCTGAACTTACGAAGGCGTGCCCCCACCGGGCCTAGCTCCGCCTGTGGAGCCCCAGCGACATGCGGTGGATTTTTGTAGAGGCCGGGGAGGACTTCTGTTCCTGGGAACTAGCTGTGTTGTGCAGCTTCTTTCCTCTGCCCCCGCCTCTGGCAAGAAAGGACGCACCTCGGACTTTCTGGTTTCTTTATTCGAAAGGCTGCATTTGATAATGTCGTGCTTTCCTAGGCTGTGCAGGAATATAAGGCAAAATATCAGAATTACCAGCTATAGCTGTGGAGACCAGGTCCGAGATCCCTTCTCCACACAATCCTCAGCCTTCCATATGCCTCTTAAGTCGGCATCATCTGTCCATTGCATATTCTACAGGACACGTCAAGCAGAAATCGACATAGCTTTGACTCTAGGACCTAGTATACTCATGTCTCTTTGGGCATGTTTTATATATACATATCTCTTAAGACAGCATTTTTTATATCTATATATATATATATCTATATATCTATATACATACTAGGGTCTCAATCTCTGCTGATAAGGCACCTGTCCACGCTGCCACAGCGCTATAAACCCATGCCGACACAATCGCCGGTCTGAGTAGTGTACCAGAATGTTCACGCTATCTGCAGGATCCCTGAGAATAGCTGTTACGTCAGGGCTACCTTTTGGGAAAACGTGACACCCTAGGGGAAGATTCCCATCATATCCTGGCCCTAGTGGGGAAAGGATACTGCCGGAGAATTCTTTGTGGGAAACTGCAGTCTCTTGTCTGGAGATTCCCGCTCTTTTTCATCATGAGAGGAGGGAAATTTACCTCAGCTTTCTTTCCCTTAAACATGTGTACCCTTGTGTCAGGGACAGATGAGTCATCAGTGATATGCAAATCATCTTTTATTACAATAATCATATATTGAATACTTTTCTGCCATTTTGGCTGTAACTTTGCATTATCGTAGTCGACACTGGAGTCAAACTCCGTGTCGATATCAGTGTCTATTATTTTGGATAGTGAGCATTGAGAGACTCTAAAGGTCTCTGCGACATAGGGACAGACATGGGTAGATTTCCTGTCTGTTCTCTAATCTTTTGTGCAATAAATTCACCTTAGCACTTAATTACACATATCCAAACAGGTGTCGGCGTTGTCGACGGAGACACCCTCTCACACACATATTTGCTCCATCTCCTCCTTAGGGGAGCCTTTTACCTCAGACATGTCGACACACACGTACCGACACACCACACACTCAGGGAATGCTCATCTGAAGACAATTCCCCCATAAGGCCCTTTGGAGAGACAGAGGGGTATATTTACTAAAATTCGTATTTTCCCGACTGAGGTTAAAGTTCAATCACGAATGACATCGAAAGTGTAAAGTTGCAACTTTTTGAATTTATTACGACTAATTTACTAAGCTGTCGTATTCTGCATTTTCGTATTTACCGATGTCGATGTCATTCGTTTTTTTTTGCAGTGTTTTACGTGAGTGACTTGTAGCATAGGCGCTACATTGTAACACTGCCGGGTGCTGCCTGTCATACACTACAGGAGCACACAGCCAATCAGGAGGGTGCCACAACGTGGCGCTCCCTGATTGGCTGATGGAACCCTCTTAGACAGAAGTCAGGGGGGGTTCCTGGCATTCGGGGAAAGGGGTCCCATGTGAAAACATGGGGCCCCTTTCAGTGCGAGGTTGGGTGTCGGTTTTGTTATTTTGCAAAGTACCAGGATTACAAATTGAGAAAAAGGAGGAGCCATCTACACTGGATTATGTGAGTATAATTTTTTCAACAGGTACACCATGGATTCTACATGAAGAGGACCGACCCTCGTGTGAACATAGGTAAGTATGTGTATATGGAGGTGTGGATGTATGTATTAAACTTTTACTTTCAAGGTGTGTGTCTTCTGTTTTTATTGGGGTATTTTTTTAGTAGTAGTACTACTACTACAGGTACCAGCGGGCCCGGTTTTCCACCGCATGCTGGTACTTGTGGTTCTCCAAGTACCAGCTTGCGGGGGAGGCTTGCTGGGACTTGTAGTACTGCTACTAAAAACAATATTCAATTTTTGACAAAAAGGCTATCAGCCTCCCATCCGCAGCCCTTGGATGGGGGGGGGGACAGCCTCGGGCTTCACACCTGGCCCTTGGGTGGCTGGAGGGGGGGGACCCCTTGATTGAAGGGGTCCCCACTCCTCCAGGGTACCCCGGCCAGGGGTGACTAGTTGGTTATGTAATGCCAGGGCCGCAGGGACCTAGATAAAAGTGTCCCCCGGCTGTGGCATTATGTATCTGGCTAGTGGAGCCCGGTGCTGGTTTCAGAAATACGGGGGACCCCTACGCTTTTTGTCCCCCGTATTTTTGGAACCAGGACCAGGCGCAGAGCCCGGTGCTGGTTGTTTAAATATGGGGGAACCCCTGTCATTTTTACCCCCATATTTTTTCAACCAGGGACGGCTCAAAGAGCCCGAGGCTGGTTTGGCTTAGGAGGGGGGACCCCACGCATTTTTTTATAACAAAAATAACAATCTCCCACCCCTTCCCACTGAAAAACATGCACGGATCTCATGGATCCGTGCATGCCTATCCGAACACGGTAAAAAAAAGCAGGTCTGGTTTTTTTTTAGCACTTTTTCACGATTTGTATTTTAGCACGGCAGTGTTTGGCTATTGTCGGCAGTGTTTGTGATTTGCACTTTTTAGTAAATGACCGATTTCTACCAAATTCCAGGCGTATTTGACAGATGGTGTATTGATTCGTAATTTTTTCCTAGGACTTCCAAAAAAATATGAATACCCTCATCACTGCCGTGATTTGAGTTTAGTAAATTCCCGAGATGACACTTTGAAGAAAAAACATCATCTCGGTCAAAATCGGGACCTTAGTAAATATACCCCAGAGAGAGAGAGTATGCCAGCACACACCCCAGCGCTATTAACCCAGGAATAACACAGTAACTTAATGTTAACCCAGTAGCTGCTGTTTATATTGATTTTTGTGCCTAATTATGTGCCCACCCTCTCTTTTTACCCTCTTCTACCGTGTAACTGCAGGGGAGAGACTGGGGAGCTTCCTCTCAGCGGTGCTGTGGAGAAAAAACATGGCGCTGGTGAGTGCTGAGGAAGAAGCCCCGCCCCCTCGACGGCGAGCTTCTGTCGCGCTTTCATGTACAATTTTGGCGGGGGCTCATACATATATACAGTGCCCAACTCTATATTATGCAAACTTTTGCCAAAGAGGTCTCTAATTGCTGCCCAGGGCGCCCCCCCTCCCCCCCCTGCGCCCTGCACCCTTACAGTGACCGGAGTATGTGGGTGTAGTGTGGGAGCAATGGCACACAGCTGCAGTGCTGTGCGCTACCTCATATGAAGACTGGAGTCTTCTGCTGCCAATTTCGAAGTCTTCTTGCTTCTGTCACCGGCTTCTGTCTTCCGGCTCTGCGAGGGGGACGGCGGCGCGGCTCCGGGATCGGACGACCAAGGGTGCGATCCCTCTGGAGCTAATGGTGTCCAGTAGCCTAAGAAGCAGGACCTATCTTCAGTGAGTAGGGCTGCTTCTCTCCCCTCAGTCCCACGTAGCAGGGAGTCTGTTGCCAGCAGATCTCTCTGAAAATAAAAACCTAACAAAATACTTTCTTTTTAGCAAGCTCAGGAGATCTCACTAAGTAGCACCCAGCTCGTCCGGGCACAGATTCAAACTGAGGTCTGGAGGAGGGACATAGAGGGAGGAGCCAGAACACACCAGAATCCAAATTCTTTCTTAAAGTGCCCTGCCTCCTGCGGAGCCCGTCTATTTCCCATGGTCCTTACGGAGTCCCCAGCATCCACTAGGACGTTAGAGAAAGGTTTCTTCGTAGAAGGCGCAGCTGAGGGAAGAAAAGGTGACTTACCCGCGGTTGCTGTGGAAATCCACGCATCCAATGCTTCCCCAGATAGAACCTGACCTGTGTAGGGTAGGTTCTCCACACTTCTCCTGGATTCCGCGTCTGCAAACCATTGGCGTAGCCAGAGTCCCCTGCGAGCTGAGACAGACATGGAAGATATCCTTGCAGTCAGTGTACCCAGGTCCTTCATGGATTCCACCATGAATCCCACAGAATCCTGTATGTTCTTTTAACGCGGTAGACCCAGGGACAGGTAAAACCACCTTTTTCGACAGTCTGGAAACAGACGCGTCAACTATGGGTGGGTTTTCCAATTATTTCCTATCTTCTTCACGGAAGGAAAATGCAACCAGAACCTTTTTGGGATCTAGAATTTTTTCTCCGGGTTTTCCCAGGATTTTTCAAATAAAGCGTTTAATTCTTTAGATGCAGGGAAGGTTAGCGAGGCTTTCATATTGTCTGTGAAGTAAGCCTCCTCAACCTGCTCAGGTGTTGTGTCAGTAATATTTAACACATCTCTAATGGCCTCAATCATTAGCTGCACCCTTTTTGCAAGGGATGACGCCCCCCTCAGCACATCCCCATCACCGTCTGCCATGTCAGAGTCGGTATCCATGTCATCTTGCATAATCTGGGCAAGTACACATTTCTGTGGGTATATGCTAGGGGATTTTGAAGGAATAGGGACAGAACCTGACTAAACTGCTATAGATTTCTTTAAAACCTGAGTTCCAGTCTCATCAGTATGAGCTACCCTAGTAGAGATCTGAGAGATCATTCCCTTAATAGAAATTAACCACTCAGGCTCATTAATAGGGATCTGAGACAAGACATTACATTCCTGTGCACATGGAATGGATTCCTCCTGAGAGGAAATGTCCTCTGCAGCACAAGACACAGAGTCCCTAGACATGGCTATGTGAGTCAACAAACACCTATGCACACACAGGGAAATGTCAGACACAGTTTCCCCGCCCCCCCTTCCTCCCAAGTATGCCATAGAGAAACACAGAGATTGGAGCCAACCCACACACAACGCTTTCCTAGGTAGATAGAATACCACTACCTGGCGCTTACTGTGTACCTTAATAGACTACACAGTATTTACTAGAGATGAGCGGGTTCGGTTTTACTCGGTTTTACTCGGTTCTCAAAACGGCATCTAATTGGCTCACGGATGTCACGTGTTTTGGATAGCCAATAAGGTTCGGTTTTGAGAACCGAGTAAAACCGAGTAAAACCGAATCCGCTCATCTCTAGTATTTACACAGCCTCCCCTCCCCTTCTACAACCCCCTGGTACAGCATAGGATAGCTGGAGTTGCTTGGAGGGACAGCTCTTCCTGTCAGCATATCTGTAGAGGATCTGCAGGCAGGAAAATGGCGCTGAACGCTGCTGGGTCCGCTCTGAGAAGCTCCGCCACCTTAACATGGCGCTACTTCCCACTCTTCAGTTTTTATACTGGCCTGAGGATTGTTGCTGGCAGTGTAACTGAGGTCCCTGACAGGCTTGCAACCAGTGTAAGGTATAGGCGCTGGCTCAGGGCGCCCCTCACAGTGCCGCACTATGTACCGCTGAGCCTCCGGAGCGCAGTTAATTCTGCGCTCCTACCCTGTTGCCGCCATCTTCACACAAGCTCCCCGCTTGCCAGGGGTCCAGTGACTCACTCGCCACCGAAAACTTCTGGCTCTGTAAGGGGGTGGCGGCATTCTGCGGGAGTGAGCGGTCGCCTGGGGCGGCTAACGATCTTCACCCTCAGGAGCTCAGTGTCCTGTCAGCGGAAATAGTGGCTCAGACCCCTCAGGGTGGACACTACTCACCACCTTAGTCCCACGAAACAGGGAGGATGTTGCCAGCAGCCTCTCTGTGCCTAATTAACTCTTAAGAAAAAAATAAAACTAAAGAAGCCCTAGGAGCTTCCCTAGCTGTGACCGTCTCCTCCAGGCACATTTTCTAAACTGAGTCTGGTAGGAGGGGCATAGAGGGAGGAGCCAGCCCACACTCAAACTCTTAAAGTGCCAATGGCTCCTAGTGGACCAGTCTGTAACCCATGGTACTAATGTGGACCCCAGCATCCTCTAGGACGTATAAGAAAGAGTTAACAATGGTATGTCTACCATAACCTATTTTCTACACTGAAATAAACATGTGATACAATAGATGCACTTTGACAATTTGAAATGTATCGGATGAAACTTCTGAAACGATCATGGGGGCATACAATATTCTGGTAGTAAATCAATATATTAGTGACAGAGCATCTGTATATGGGAAAATACACAGCACAATAATGCATTATTGTTATTTTTACACTAATTTAAAACGGAGTCTGTGTGCCACTCTCAATGTTCTACATTTGCTTTGCTTCAAATTAACATTAACAATAATTAACATTAATTAATATTAACAGCTAGGCAATCAATGCATTGTTTTCATGTTTAGTATAAATACTTGAGACTGAGCTAGTGGAACAGCGTGCACCTCTTACTTAAATTCCTGTAAGGCCACAGGGCGAATGCAGCAACAGTGACAATCTAGTAACAGAAACCTGTAAAGTGTATGCATTGTGTTAGCAGCCATTTTGCAGGGCATGAGGCAGAAAAGTCCACAAAATGGTTTCCTCCAAACGTCACATTAAGGAAGCATTTCATAACCTATCATATTAAAGATGCAAATACTACATATGCATACATACCTTCAACTCTCTGATCTCTTGACATCCAATACACTATGCCCAAGGCATCGTCTTTCAGATCTCCGTCACTAGATACCAACCGCACCCTCTTCTTGTTAAACTTAAATTCAGAAACAGTGGTAGCAGCAGCCAGACGAGACTTCTTTAAAGTCTCTAAGAGACAGACACCTCCATCATCAGCTTTTTTTTCTTGTGTCTTTCTTTTCTTAGCATCAACATATGAGATTTCCTCAGTACTTGCCTCAGAAGGAACTTTAGATTTGCCCTTACTGGTTTCCTGGGGCTTCCTTTTTCCTGGGCTTTTAGCTACAATAGATGATTTTGCCTTGGGATCCAACTTCTTATTGTCTGGGTCAACGTCAGACTTTGAAACCTCAGACTCTTTATTTTTTTTGTTTAGCTGTTTTCCCTTCTGAGACATGGTTGTAGCTATTTTCAAAGGGCGAATTACACATAAATATTGCTCAAACAGCTTTACAGTCAAGATACGTAATCCTATGGGACAAATACATCCATTGAATTCAGGTGAATAGGCAGATTATGATACCAAGGCATATACTACTATAACAATTTAACTTTTAAATATCATTGTTAGATCTTCTGGTGGTTTAGAATAGCAGGTATAAAATAAAATAAAAAATAAAAATTAAAAACAGGATTTAAATTCTCTTGTGCAAGTGGCATTGTCCATGTAAATGCAAGCAAGCTTATAGTCTCAGTTTAAATGTATAAAATCACCATGCAACATTTCATACTTTAAAATAAATAAACAAATTTTGGTTTTGTAACAAATAATGCAAGTTTTGTCTGTAATGGCCCATACAACATGGGGCGACTTGTGCCTGTGTGCTAAGTGATCAAGGGGGTGATTCAGACCTAGGGAGGCCAATCCCGGGCCATTTTTTCAATACCGTGTATCGGGATTGAAAAATGGTCAATCCCGGGATTCCCAGGATTGGCTTTCAACTGTGTCCGGCCATCCCCCACGCCCCGCCCCGCCCCACAGACATACAAAAAAGTACAAACCTGCACAGCCGGGTAGCTGGTGAGAAGGAGACGGTGGCGGGGGAGGGCAGGGGAGCCGGGAGGAAGCGGCGGGTGAGTGTAGGGGGAGCCGGGAGGAGGCGGCGGGTGAATACTGCCGTACCTTCCTGCTCTGCGGCTGCTGGCAGCGCAGTGTGACCTCAAAGGCATAGGTCACACTGCGCAGGGGGAGGAGGGAGCCGGGCAGCGTCTGAGCATCCTGAGGATGCTCAAAGCTGATCCCTCAATCCCCGGGATTGGAGCTTCCAATCCCAGGATTGAATCCCGGCAGTTTTTGGGCCTAAATCCCGGGATCCCACAGATACCAGTACCGGGATTGGCCTCCCTATTCAGACCTGATCGTAAATGTGCTAAATTTAGCACACGATCAGCTTCCCCGACATTGGGGGATTGTGATGTCATGCAGCCGCCGCGGCCAGCCCCCTCAACGGCCCGGACACGCCTGTGTTGCCCGGACCGCGACTTCTAAACGGCGGCCAAATGCCACCGGCCCGCCTCCTTCCGCCCAGCGACCGCCTCTGCTTGTCAATCAGGCAGAGGCTCTCGCAGGGCTAAGACAGCCGTCGGCTGTCTGACATGCGCCGGTGCCACAGTACGCACTGCAGACCTGATCGCTGCTGTGTGAAAATGCACAGCAGCGATCAGGTCTGAATTAGCCCCCTAGTTAGCACAGATCGCTTAGCACACATCGCTATACACCACTATGCACACAGCGATGTGTGTTGAGCGATCTGTGCTAACCAGTGTTTTCTTTATGCATGCTAGGTGATCTGACTAGATTTATACTGCATAAATGAATGATCTGAGCTGGCGAGAGCGCCGCGCATCGCTATGGGGCATACACACGGAGCAATTTGTGCTTCATTTTTAAGCGATCTAGTCAGATCGCTTAGAAACTAGGCAAAAATTGCTCCGTGTACCCCCATAAGTACTGAGAAATAAGATACTTGAAACCAGTGGTTCCCAAACTTTTTGGAATCACGGCGCCTACAGGATCACGGCATCCCTAGGCCAGAAGTTCAATATAAGAAATTCAGGAAAAAAAAATAGTAAATTAAGTAAATATTGTTTATATGTAATCCTTAAGGTGTGTACACACGGTGAGATTTCTTACGATTTTGACTATATAGTCAAATTCGTAAGAAAAGTTAGTGCAGATCGCAAGGTGAAAGTCACCTTGCCATCCCGATTCGATGTCGATGCGCGGTCGGCATCGCAAGAATAGATAGACAAAATTGACTTGCCTGCACAGTCTCTCTCTACAGAAGAGATAGTCAAAATTGATACTTAGCCAAAATCGCACAGTCAGTATCGCAAGCACACTCATTGGGGGAGATTCAAATGTTTGAAAAGTCAGTTGGGAGTCTGTTTTTCCCCCCTATCTAATAGACAGGAAAAAACAGACACCCAACCGACTTTTCAAACATTTGAATCCCCCATTATGTGCTTGCGATACTGACTATGTGCCGACCTAGCCCCTGTTGCATAGTGAGAATCGGGCATAGGCCGAATCTCACCGTGTGTACGGGCCTTTAGGGTCAGTTATATGGTGAGCGACAAGATTTGCTTCTGTTTGTCCTCATATTTTATGACTGGCAGCCATCAGCACTGGTTTTGCCTATTACATTGACCATAAATAATTGAATTGGCCCTGAACCACCAACCCAGAGCAACAATGCAAGTGCCCTGAGACACACCAGGGTACCATGGCACAGTTTGGGAACCACTGCTTTAAACCCAATGGGAATAGCCTTGCCATTTACCAGATACCTTACAACAGAGTTTTGATTGCAACTATAGCATACATACTTGAAGATCACCAAATATCTAAATCATCATTAAGCACGATCATGGGTGAACTATACCAAGATTTAATTACAAATCAGCAATCATTGGATGCCATGCTTTTCAATTTATTTATTATTATAAAGATATGTCAAGATGACAATCCTTCTTTACAGACTAAAAAACAAAACAAAAACACATGTTGGGGCCCTGGACAGCATAACATTTGTAGAACAAGTAACAACCAATAGCAAAGAATCCAGTATACATAACAGTGGAGTGCTGACCTGCAGCAAAGGCTGAAAAACAGAATCGATCAATGTGGAACTACAAATCAATTGCCCATCAATTGTGGAACTACAAATCTCAGTATACTCGCAGTTAAAGGAAGATAAAGTACTGTAAATAATAGAAAAACATCTGCATTTGCGTTCAGCGCAGGAACCAACTGTGCAGCTGAGCTGTGCTCTGATCACAAACTACATAAATCATGTATTAGAGAAAACACAATTGATGCAGTTTGTACACACCGACCAGACACGTCCCCATTATTAGATGACCCAGCACTAGCCCATAGCACTACTGCATCCATTCTACTGTACCTGGTGCGCGCTCTCCAATCTTGTGTAACATTCACATGCATGGGCAGCGAATTACATAAACTCATAAAGCGATAGATAGAGAGGTTTCAGGATGACGTTACGGTTACGTACTCCGTCATCGCCTCGTTTATTTCCGGCATTCATTTGTGCAGACAGCGCCATCTACTGGTTTTTTTTTTTTTTTCTATAGTTGTCTTTGTTTGGGACGTCTTCTTGTGAGAATGTCTTTCTGACAGGGCAGAACCGAATACATTGAGACCCCATCAATACAGTTTTATCTATACTGGTCAGGGTGGAAGGATGCAGTAAAAACTTATGGCTGCATACCCCTGACCAATTTAATATTAATAATGACCAGAACACATCCCAATTTTTTATAAATTCCCCATATTATAATTGAACGTGGATGTTTTCCGACCTATGGAAATCCCAATGTGGATTGAAACTGTGTTGTGTTTATGTTTTATGTTTTGTGTGTGCAAGTAATTCAGGTAATGCTCCTAGTTGCTATCTGATATATATATATATATATATATATATATATATATATATATATATATATATATATATCAGAGCTGGCCCAAGTTTATTTTTTTTGGTAAGCAAAAATCCATTTTGGCGCCCCATGATGGGATCCACTTTTTACAGGGACAGCACACGTGTTGCCGCAAAAAAGGCTGTGATTTGACAAGGAAAGGGTGTGGCCACACAACAGTGCCCCAATGGGTACATTGAGATAGTGGGTGACTGGGGTGGCAGGAGTGACTGGGAGATAGTTGGTGACTGGGGTGGCAGAGGTGGCAGGGATTTAGTGGGTGACTGGAGAGGCAGGGGTGACAGGGAGATAGTGTGTGAGTGGGAAGGCAGGAGTGACAGGGAGATAGTGGGTGACTGAGGAGGCAGGAGTGACAGGGAGATAGTGGGTGACTGAGGAGGCAGGAGTGACAGGTGGATAGTGAGTGACAGGTGAGGCAGGAGTGACAGGTGGATAGTGACTGGGGAGGCAGGAGTGACAGGTGGATAGTGACTGGGGAGGCAGGAGTGACAGGTGGATAGTGGGTGACTGGGAAGGCAAGAGTGACCGGGAGATAGTGGGTGACTTGGGAGGCAGGAGCAGTGATCGCGTGGAGCGAAAAAAAAAAGTGGGGCCCAGGGACCCCTTACTTTGGAAATTTGGAGTCCTACTCCACTTTTTCTGGATCCCAACACAATTTATGCTTTTGAGCTCCCCTTATGTCCACCCCACATGCCCTACACAGATTGGGATTGAAATACTGGCGGTCAAAATCCAGACAGGCGGAAGGCGAGTATACTTACCTTGCCCCAATGGCCTCCTAACCCTCCCTTCCAGCAGCCTAAACCTACCCCCCGCCCCTCCATCCCACGTAACCCTTTTCGGGGGTGTCTAAACCTAACACCCCCTCCTCGCATCCCAACCTTCCACCCCCTGCAGCCTAACCCTAACACCCCCTTCCCCACAGCCTAAACATAACCCCCCATCCCCGCAACCTAACCCTCCCCCCACGGCTTAAACCTAACCTCCCCCTGCAGCTTACCTATCAGATGGGCCAGGCTTGCTCACTGTAACAGAGTCCTCATTGTCACGGTAACCACACTCCCCAGCAGCAACTTAAGTCTTCTAGCTGCTCCCAGTCTGAGTAGCATTGGCATCAGTGACAGTGGTATCCCTGTAACACAGTAAGCGCCCAGTGTCTGCCTATCCACGGTAGGGGGCAGGGCCTTCTGGTAGTGTGCAGAACAATTGGGATGGGGAGACAGAGTCTGAGGATTCCTATTGGCGCAGAGCAACACACCTGCTCATTTTCCAAAACCAGGTCCCTCACTTTCTGTAGCGTATATTTTGAGATCACTGGCATAGGTAGCTGCATAAATTATATGATTAAAAGGGATGTAGTTATCATCCCGGCGGTCGGGATCCCGGTGGTCAGCATACTGACACCGGAACCCCGGCTACAGGAATGCCAGCAGGGGGCCAAAGGCTATACCCACTCGTGGTTGTCCATGACACCCATAGAGTGGGAATAGAACCTGTGGCGAGCGCTAGGGATGTGCACTTGCAATTTTTCGGGTTTTGTGTTTTGGTTTTGGGTTCGGTTCCGCGGCCGTGTTTTGGGTTCGACCGCGTTTTGGCAAAACCTCACCGAATTTTTTTTGTCGGATTCGGGTGTGTTTTGGATTCGGGTGTTTTTTTCAAAAAAACCTAAAAAACAGCTTAAATCATAGAATTTGGGGGTCATTTTGATCCCAAAGTATTATTAACCTCAAAAACCATAATTTCCACTCATTTTCAGTCTATTCTGAATACCTCACACCTCACAATATTATTTTTAGTCCTAAAATTTGCACCGAGGTCGCTGGATGACTAAGCTAAGCGACCCTAGTGGCCGACACAAACACCTGGCCCATCTAGGAGTGGCACTGCAGTGTCACGCAGGATGGCCCTTCCAAAAAACACTCCCCAAACAGCACATGTCGCAAAGAAAAAAAGAGGCGCAATGAGGTAGCTGTGTGAGTAAGATAAGCGACCCTAGTGGCCGACACAAACACCGGGCCCATCTAGGAGTGGCACTGCAGTGTCACGCAGGATGGCCCTTCCAAAAAACACTCCCCAAACAGCACATGACGCAAAGAAAAAAAGAGGCGCAATGAGGTAGCTGTGTGAGTAAGATAAGCGACCCTAGTGGCCGACACAAACACCGGGCCCATCTAGGAGTGGCACTGCAGTGTCACGCAGGATGGCCCTTTCAAAAAACACTCCCCAAACAGCACATGACGCAAAGAAAAAAAGAGGCGCAATGAGGTAGCTGTGTGAGTAAGATAAGCGACCCTAGTGGCCGACACAAACACCGGGCCCATCTAGGAGTGGCACTGCAGTGTCACGCAGGATGGCCCTTCCAAAAAACACTCCACAAACAGCACATGACGCAAAGAAAAATTAAAGAAAAAAGAGGTGCAAGATGGAATTGTCCTTGGGCCCTCCCACCCACCCTTATGTTGTATAAACAGGACATGCACACTTTAACCAACCCATCATTTCAGTGACAGGGTCTGCCACACGACTGTGACTGAAATGACGGGATGGTTTGGACCCCCACCAAAAGAGAAGCAATTAATCTCTCCTTGCACAAACTGGCTCTACAGAGGCAAGATGTCCACCTCATCATCATCCTCCGATATATCACCGTGTACATCCCGCTCCTCACAGATTATCAATTCGTCCCCACTGGAATCCACCATCTCAGCTCCCTGTGTACTTTGTGGAGGCAATTGCTGCTGGTCAATGTCTCCACGGAGGAATTGATTATAATTCATTTTAATGAACATCATCTTCTCCACATTTTCTGGAAGTAACCTCGTACGCAGATTGCTGACAAGGTGAGCGGCGGCACTAAACACTCTTTCGGAGTACACACTTGTGGGAGGGCAACTTAGGTAGAATAAAGCCAGTTTGTGCAAGGGCCTCCAAATTGCCTCTTTTTCCTGCCAGTATAAGTACGGACTGTCTGACGTGCCTACTTGGATGCGGTCACTCATATAATCCTCCACCATTCTTTCAATGGTGAGAGAATCATATGCAGTGACAGTAGACGACATGTCCGTAATCGTTGTCAGGTCCTTCAGTCCGGACCAGATGTCAGCATCAGCAGTCGCTCCAGACTGCCCTGCATCACCGCCAGCGGGTGGGCTCGGAATTCTGAGCCTTTTCCTCGCACCCCCAGTTGCGGGAGAATGTGAAGGAGGAGATGTTGACAGGTCGCGTTCCGCTTGACTTGACAATTTTGTCACCAGCAGGTCTTTGAACCCCAGCAGACTTGTGTCTGCCGGAAAGAGAGATCCAAGGAAGTTTTTAAATCTAGGATCGAGCACGGTGGCCAAAATGTAGTGCTCTGATTTCAACAGATTGACCACCCGTGAATCCTTGTTAAGCGAATTAAGGGCTCCATCCACAAGTCCCACATGCCTAGCGGAATCGCTCCCTTTTAGCTCCTCCTTCAATGCCTCCAGCTTCTTCTGCAAAAGCCTGATGAGGGGAATGACCTGACTCAGGCTGGCAGTGTCTGAACTGACTTCACGTGTGGCAAGTTCAAAAGGTTGCAGAACCTTGCACAACGTTGAAATCATTCTCCACTGCGCTTGAGACAGGTACATTCCACCTCCTATATCGTGCTCAATTGTATAGGCTTGAATGGCCTTTTGCTGCTCCTCCAACCTCTGAAGCATATAGAGGGTTGAATTCCACCTCGTTACCACTTCTTGCTTCAGATGATGGCAGGGCAGGTTCAGGCGTTTTTGGTGGTGCTCCAGTCTTCTGTACGTGGTGCCTGTACGCCGAAAGTGTCCCGCAATTCTTCTGGCCACCGACAGCATCTCTTGCACGCCCCTGTCGTTTTTAAAAAAATTCTGCACCACCAAATTCAAGGTATGTGCAAAACATGGGACGTGCTGGAATTTGCCCATATTTAATGCACACACAATATTGCTGGCGTTGTCCGATGCCACAAATCCACAGGAGAGTCCAATTGGGGTAAGCCATTCCGCGATGATCTTCCTCAGTTGCCATAAGAGGTTTTCAGCTGTGTGCGTATTCTGGAAACCGGTGATACAAAGCGTAGCCTGCCTAGGAAAGAGTTGGCGTTTGCGAGATGCTGCTACTGGTGCCGCCGCTGCTGTTCTTGCGGCGGGAGTCCATACATCTACCCAGTGGGCTGTCACAGTCATATAGTCCTGACCCTGCCCTGCTCCACTTGTCCACATGTCCGTGGTTAAGTGGACATTGGGTACAACTGCATTTTTTAGGACACTGGTGAGTCTTTTTCTGACGTCCGTGTACATTCTCGGTATCGCCTGCCTAGAGAAGTGGAACCTAGATGGTATTTGGTAACGGGGGCACACTGCCTCAAGAAATTGTCTAGTTCCCTGTGAACTAACGGCGGATACCGGACGCACGTCTAACACCAACATAGTTGTCAAGGCCTCAGTTATCTGCTTTGCAACAGGATGACTGCTGTGATATTTCATCTTCCTCGCAAAGGACTGTTGGACAGTCAATTGCTTGGTGGAAGTAGTAAAAGTGGGCTTACGACTTCCCCTCTGGGATGACCATCGACTCCCAGCAGCAACAACAGCAGCGCCAGCAGCAGTAGGCATTACACGCAAGGATGCATCGGAGGAATCCCAGGCAGGAGAGGACTCGTCAGAATTGCCAGTGACATGGCATGCAGGACTATTGGCATTCCTGGGGAAGGAGGAAATTGACACTGAGGGAGTTGGTGGGGTGGTTTGCGTGAGCTTGGTTACAAGAGGAAGGGATTTACTGGTCAGTGGACTGCTTCCGCTGTCGCCCAAAGTTTTTGAACTTGTCACTGACTTATTATGAATGCGCTGCAGGTGACGTATAAGGGAGGATGTTCCGAGGTGGTTAACGTCCTTACCCCTACTTATTACAGCTTGACAAAGGCAACACATGGCTTGACAAATGTTGTCCGCATTTCTGGTGAAATACTTCCACACCGAAGAGCTGATTTTTTTGGTATTTTCACCAGGCATGTCAACGGCCCTATTCCTCCCACGGACAACAGGTATCTCCCCGGGTGCCTGACTTAAACAAACCACCTCACCATCAGAATCATCCTTGTCAATTTCCTCCCCAGCGCCAGCAACACCCATATCCTCCTCATCCTGGTGTACTTCAACACTGACATCTTCAATCTGACTATCAGGAACTGGACTGCGGGTGCTCCTTCCAGCACTTGCAGGGGGCGTGCAAATGGTGGAAGGCGCATGCTCTTCACGTCCAGTGTTGGGAAGGTCAGGCATCGCAACCGACACAATTGGACTCTCCTTGTGGATTTGGGATTTCGAAGAACGCACAGTTCTTTGCGGTGCTTTTGCCAGCTTGAGTCTTTTCAGTTTTCTAGCGAGAGGCTGAGTGCTTCCATCCTCATGTGAAGCTGAACCACTAGCCATGAACATAGGCCAGGGCCTCAGCCGTTCCTTGCCACTCCGTGTGGTAAATGGCATATTGGCAAGTTTACGCTTCTCCTCCGACAATTTTATTTTAGATTTTGGAGTCCTTTATTTACTGATATTTGGTGTTTTGGATTTTACATGCTCTGTACTATGACATTGGGCATCGGCCTTGGCAGACGACGTTGCTGGCATTTCATCGTCTCGGCCATGACTAGTGGCAGCAGCTTCAGCACGAAGTGGAAGTGGATCTTGATCTTTCCCTAATTTTGGAACCTCCATATTTTAATAGGCACAACTAAAAGGCACCTCAGGTAAACAATGGAGATGGATGGATACTAGTATACTTATGGATGGACGAGCGACTGCCGACACAGAGGTAGCTACAGCCGTGGACTACCGTACTGTGTCTGCTGCTAATATAGACTGGATGATAATGATATGAAATCAATATATATATGTATATATAATATCACTAGTACTGCAGCCGGACAGGTAGATATATATTTATTAGGTAATGATGACTGATGACGGACCTGCTGGACACTGTCAGCTCAGCAGCACTGCAGACTGCTACAGTAAGCTACTATAGTAGTATGTATCAAGAAGAAAGAAAAAAAAAAAACACCACGGGTAGGTGGTATACAATTATGGATGGACTGCCGAGTGCCGACACAGAGGTAGCTACAGCCGTGGACTAACGTACTGTGTCTGCTGCTAATATAGACTGGATGATAATGATATGAAATCAATATATATATGTATATATAATATCACTAGTACTGCAGCCGGACAGGTAGATATATATTTATTAGGTAATGATGACTGATGACGGACCTGCTGGACACTGTCAGCTCAGCAGCACCGCAGACTGCTACAGTAAGCTACTATAGTAGTATGTATCAAGAAGAAAGAAAAAAAAAAAACCACGGGTAGGTGGTATACAATTATGGATGGACTGCCGAGTGCCGACACAGAGGTAGCTACAGCCGTGGACTAACGTACTGTGTCTGCTGCTAATATAGACTGGATGATAATGATATGAAATCAATATATATATGTATATATAATATCACTAGTACTGCAGCCGGACAGGTAGATATATATTTATTAGGTAATGATGACTGATGACGGACCTGCTGGACACTGTCAGCTCAGCAGCACCGCAGACTGCTACAGTAAGCTACTATAGTAGTATGTATCAAGAAGAAAAAAAAAAAAAAACCACGGGTAGGTGGTATACAATTATGGATGGACTGCCGAGTGCCGACACAGAGGTAGCTACAGCCGTGGACTAGCGTACTGTGTCTGCTGCTAATATAGACTGGATGATAATGATATGAAATCAATATATATATGTATATATAATATCACTAGTACTGCAGCCGGACAGGTAGATATATATTTATTAGGTAATGATGACTGATGACGGACCTGCTGGACACTGTCAGCTCAGCAGCACCGCAGACTGCTACAGTAAGCTACTATAGTAGTATGTATCAAGAAGAAAGAAAAAAAAAACACGGGTAGGTGGTATACAATTATGGATGGACTGCCGAGTGCCGACACAGAGGTAGCTACAGCCGTGGACTAACGTACTGTGTCTGCTGCTAATATAGACTGGATGATAATGATATGAAATCAATATATATATATGTATATATAATATCACTAGTACTGCAGCCGGACAGGTAGATATATATTTATTAGGTAATGATGACTGATGACGGACCTGCTGGACACTGTCAGCTCAGCAGCACCGCAGACTGCTACAGTAAGCTACTATAGTAGTATGTATCAAGAAGAAAGAAAAAAAAAAAACCACGGGTAGGTGGTATACAATTATGGATGGACTGCCGAGTGCCGACACAGAGGTAGCTACAGCCGTGGACTACCGTACTGTGTCTGCTGCTAATATAGACTGGATGATAATGATATGAAATCAATATATATATATGTATATATAATATCACTAGTACTGCAGCCGGACAGGTAGATATATATTTATTAGGTAATGATGACTGATGACGGACCTGCTGGACACTGTCAGCTCAGCAGCACCGCAGACTGCTACAGTAAGCTACTATAGTAGTATGTATCAAGAAGAAAGAAAAAAAAAACCACGGGTAGGTGGTATACAATTATGGATGGACTGCCGAGTGCCGACACAGAGGTAGCTACAGCCGTGGACTAACGTACTGTGTCTGCTGCTAATATAGACTGGATGATAATGATATGAAATCAATATATATATGTATATATAATATCACTAGTACTGCAGCCGGACAGGTAGATATATATTTATTAGGTAATGATGACTGATGACGGACCTGCTGGACACTGTCAGCTCAGCAGCACCGCAGACTGCTACAGTAAGCTACTATAGTAGTATGTATAAAGAAGAAAGAAAAAAAAAAAAACACGGGTAGGTGGTATACAATTATAATATTATATATATATTAATTATATACAATTATATATATATATATATTAATTAAACTGGTGGTGATTATTAAACTGGTGGTCAGGTCACTGGTCACACTATCAGCAACTTGCAAGTAGTACTCCTAAGCATACAATCACAATATATACTGGTGTGGTACTCTGGCAGCAAAAGTGTGCACTGTACGTTATATGTACTATGTACTCCTGAGTCCTGAGTCCTGCTCTCAGACTCTAACTGCTCCCCACTGTCAGTGTCTCCCCCACAAGTCAGATAATACAATACAGTCACACTATCTATCACTTCACTTCAGCAAGTACTAGTAGTAGTAGTACTCCTCCTAATGCTCCCCAAAATTACTACTGTGTCTCTCTCTAGTGAGACTGTCTCACTCTCTTCTCGAATCTCTATAAACGGAGAGGACGCCAGCCACGTCCTCTCCCTATGAATCTCAATGCACGTGTGAAAAATGGCGGCGACGCGCGGCTCCTTATATAGAATCCGAGCCTCGCGAGAATCCGACAGCGTGATGATGACGTTCGGGCGCGCTCGGGTTAACCGAGCAAGGCGGGAGGATCCGAGCCTGCTCGGCCCCGTGTAAAAAACCCTGAAGTTCGGGCGGGTTCGGATTCCGAGGAACCGAACCCGCTCATCCCTAGCGAGCGCAGCGATCCCGCAAGGGGCTTAGTTGCGCTCACCCCTCTGCTGACTGGGATCCTGGCGTCGGTATGCTGACTTCCGGGATCCTGGCTACTGGTCAAACATACCCAACGTGATAATAAAAACAGGACAATAACATTTTTTAAAACACATTATTAAATAAATTATATGTAATGAATTATGGTGCTACTATGACGGGTGCCACAGACTGGATTTAGACACTACAAAAGTGTTACACAAGGTGATGGGGCGAGAGGGTGACAATGCTGCTGTGTGTGTAGCATACATGACACTCAGTACAGACACTGGGATTTGAGTCATGTTGCCTGGAATTTATGTGCTGAGTGCAGTTACCAGTAAAGGCAGACAGCACAGTGATGCTGCTTTCACATCGCAAAACCTGCTTTTGAAATGGTATTTGAAACGGTTCTTAAAACGGGTCTGAGCAGTTAAACCCCTTTCACATCTCATGTTGTAACCAGTAAATTACCATTTCATTACCGTTTTGGTACCTTTCACACTGAACCCGTTTCACCCATAGAAAACAGTGGTTGTCATTATAAATGGACTTTTCTGGCCCACACATTATTAATAATTATTAATTAATTCAGTCTAAACGTTTATAAAGCCACTCTCACATGTGTCTCCTGTGTTTTCCAAGCTGTTTCCTGGTTGTGGCTGCTAACATCACACATGGAGACAGCCTATGACCTGCTGGGGCTTGCAAATACCGTTTCAGACCCTTTCACACTGCACAGTGAAATGGGACTGAAACGGGTAGGACCCTTCTTTTTTACCGTTTCAAAATACAGTTATTTTGAAAACGGTAAATTGAAGGGGACCCTTTCACATCGCAGCTTGACCCGTTTAGGAAGCCAGTTAAAACGGCAAAATACCGGGTACAAGCTGCGGTGTGAAAGGGGTATGAGTGTCACTGAAGTTGATCACCCAACACATAAATTCCAGGCAGCATGACTCAAATCCCATATGGCTGTGCTGAGTGTCCTGTATGCTACACACCCAGCAGCATTGTCACCCTCTCGCCCCTCACCTTGTGTAACACTTTTGTAGTGTTTTCCAGCGCCATGCGGTCACTATCTCCGCTTTCTTACCATCGGAGGTCACCAACTCTGAGGTGCCGATGTATCCCTTTCTGGAGCGATATGATGAGCAGCCTCCCCAGCCGTCACCCCCCACAGCACATATCATATGACATATGCAGTTACCTCCAGGCCGCAGCACATACGCCGTCACATCCCGCCCCGCAGCACATAAGACAGTCTAGCGCAGGGCCTCTTCACACTCAGCCCGGCCCCCGGGAAGCCAAGCCCATGGCCCACGTGGATGGAGGGGAGGGCTAGCGCGGACACTAGGGCCAGGATGGGCCCAGCCCACCAGCAAATGGTCACAAGGTCCCTCTGGGCCAATCCACCCCTGCTAATTTATATCCCCTGCAGTAGGGACAGCAGCCCACTGTATCCCTCCCCCTGTTTCCTGTCATTGCCGGAGGGCTGGGACCCAGGAGTATGCATGGCTGCAAGCTTATCAAAAAGGAGTTTTGTGTCCAGGGCGGGTGGCCGCGGCGGTGTAGTGAGTGACTATCTCACTCTCGGCAGCAGCGCCCTTTACATATTGGCGCTCTACAAGGCCGCGTACCCCGCGTATGCGTCGGGCCGGCCCTGATATATATATATATATATATATACATTTTCAATGTTATACTATTAAATGCTATGTTTTATTTCCTATACACATTTTACGGTATTTACCGATCTAACAAGAGTGCACCCACACAAAGAGTCTTCTTTTCTCTTCTCATATTGTTTGCACGCTTCTCAAGTCTTCAGCATGCCAGTGCCTCAGGTGTCACCATGCCTCGGCTTCTCAGTCTTTGCAAGCTTCACAAGTCTTCAGCACGCCAGTGCCTCAGGATAGCCGAGTCCCAGCTCTTCCTCTTTTGCTAATTCCTCAAGTACGCTAATTCATCTGTGCTCCATTGCTGGCTGGGTCTCTACCATTCAGCATCCACAGTTACCCAAGTTTGTTGCATACCAGTTTCCAAGAATAGCCATGTTCCGGCATTGCAGATTCTACAGTTAACCATCTTCTCTTCAGTTCTTCATCTTAACTCCAACAGCAAGTAGATCCCGGCATTTATCGGACATCCACCTCACAGCTTCACCAGTGGACAAGCATCCAACGTCCTCCTTGCTATTGTTAAGAACTCTAATATCATTGTTTCTTTATTGTTCCATTATCATCTCACTGCCATAATCCTGTATGTGAAGAAACTATATTAAAAACCTCAATTCGTTCCACGGCTCCAGAGTTTAATCCCTGAAATCAACCCTAGTCTGGGTCCAACAGTCGCAAAGATTCTGACAATTGTGATGTCACAGTGGTACTGTCTAGCTGCCTGCAGATGAATGCATTGTGATGTCACAGAGGTACTGGTTAGCTGCCTGCAGCTGAATGCATTGTGATGTCACAGTGGTACTGTCTGTGTGTAGCTGAATACATTGTGATGTCATAGAGGTACTGTCTTGCTGCCTGCAGAAAAAGGCATTGTGATGTCACAGAGGTACTGTTTAGCTGCCTGCAGCTGAATACATTGTGATGTCACAGTGGTGCTTTGTAGCTGCCTGCAGCTGAATGCATTGTGATGTCACAGTGGTGCTTTGTAGCTACCTGTAACTGAATGCATTGTGATGTCACAGTGGTGCTTTGTAGCTGCCTGCAGCTGAATGCATTGTGATGTCACAGTGGTGCTTTGTAGCTGCCTGCAGCAGAATGCATTGTGATGTCACAGTGGTGCATTGTAGCTGCCTGCAGCTGAATGTATTTTGATGTCACAGAGGTACTGAGTAGCTGCCTGCAGCTGAATGCATTGTGATGTCACAGTGGTACTGTCTAGCTGCCTGCAGCTTAATGCATTTTGATGTCTCAGAGGTACAGATTAGTTTTTTGCATCTGAATGCATTGTTAAGTTAGAGAGGTTCCCAAGGGCGGATTGGGATGGAAAATCAGCCAGGAAATTTATGGAAGCAGCCCTAATGGCGTTGCAGTCTGATGAGGGGGTGGGGTCTGTTGAGGGTGGTGGAAATCCCCCTCATAGGGCCTGATTGTACGCAATTGGGCCCTCCATGTGTCTTTTGCTGCAGTTGTTCCTAAGACCAGGGGCAGATTGGGAACTAAAAGTGGCCAGTAAAAGTTTGTAGAAGTAGCCTGATGTGGGCAGCACAAGAGGTATAACAGACCATGTAGTCATTGCCACAGCATTATATGGCAGAGTTGCTGATTTGCAGAGATGGAATAACAGAATGAAAGGGGACAATGCATTATACTGAGTGCGGTGGGCTGCCTGTCATGTGGGGGCTGGGGTCACATGACAACACACAAAAGAGGCTCCGCAGGCACGTTGCCCTACCAGGAATATTTCTGGTGAGCCCTATGGTCAATCCGCCCCTGGTACTGTCCAGCTGCCTGCAGCTGAATGCTCTGTGAAGTCACAGTGGTACTTTTTAACTGCCTACAGCTGTATGCATTGTGATGTCAAAGAGGTACTGGTTAGCTGCCTGCAGCTGAATGTATTGTGATGTCACAGTGGTACTGTGTAGCTGTCTGCAGCTGAATGCAATGTGATGTCACAGTGGTACTGTGTAGCTGCCTGCAGCTGAGACATTGTTATGTCACAGAGGTATTGTCTAGCTGCCTGCAGCTGAATGCATTGTGGTATCGTAGAGGTACTGTCTAGCTGCCTGCAGCTGAATGCATTGTCATATCACAGTGGTGCTTTCTAGCTGCCTGCAGCTGTATGCATTGTGACATCACAGAGGTACTGTCTAGCTGCCTGCAACTGAATGCATTGTGATGTCACAGTGGTGCTTTCTAGCTGCCTGCAGCTGAATGCATTGTGATGTCACAGAGGTACTGATTAGCTGCCTGCAGCTGAATGCATTGTTATGTCACTGTGGTACTCTTTAGCTGTCTGCAGATGAATGCATTGTGATGTCACAGAGGTACTGTCTACCTGCATGCAGCTGAATGCATTGTGATGTCACAGAGGTACAGGTTAGCTGCCTGCAGCTGAATGCAATGTGATGTGACAGAGGTACAGTCTAGCTGCCTGCAGCTGAATGCAATGTGATGTCACAGTGGTACTTTCTAACTGCCTACAGCTGTATGCATTGTGATGTCACAGAGATACTGGTTAGCTGCCTGCTGCTGAATTTATTGTGATGTCACAGTGGTACTGTGTAGCTGTCTGCAGCTGAATGCAATGTGATGTCACAGTGGTACTGTGTAGCTACCTGCACCTGAGACATTGTTATGTCACAGAGGTATTGTCTAGCTGCCTGCAGATGAATGCATTGTCATATCACAGTGGTGCTTTCTAGCTGCCTGCAGCTGTATGCATTGTGATGTCACAGAGGTACTGTCTAGCAGCCTGCAACTGAATGCATTGTGATGTCACAGTGGTGCTTTCTAGCTGCCTGCAGCGGAATGCATTGTGATGTCACAGAGGTACTGATTAGCTGCCTGCAGCTGAATGCATTGTTATGTCACTGTGGTACTCTTTAGCTGTCTGCAGATGAATGCATTGTGATGTCACAGAGGTACTGTCTACCTGCATGCAGCTGAATGCAATGTGATGTCACAGTTGTGCGTTCTAGCTGCCTGCAGCAGCTGAATGCATTGTGATGTCACAGAGGTACAGGTTAGCTGCCTGCAGCTGAATGCAATGTGATGTGACAGAGGTACAGTCTAGCTGCCTGCAGCTGAATGCAATGTGATGTCACAGTGGTACTTTCTAACGGCCTACAGCTGTATGCATTGTGATGTCACAGAGGTGCAGGTTAGTTGCCTGCAGTTGAATGCAATGTGATGTGACAGTGGTACTGTGTAGCTGCCTGCAGCTGAGACATTGTTATGTCACAGAGGTACTGTCTAGCTGCCTGCAGCTGAATGCATTGTGGTGTCATAGAGGTACTGTCTAGCTGCCTGCAGCTGAATGCATTGTCATATCACAGTGGTGCTTTCTAGCTGCCTGCAGCTGTATGCATTGTGACATCACAGAGGTACTGTCTAGCTGCCTGCAACTGAATGCATTGTGATGTCACAGTGGTGCTTTCTAGCTGCCTGCAGCTGAATGCATTGTGATGTCACAGAGGTACTGATTAGCTGCCTGCAGCTGAATGCATTGTTATGTCAATGTGTTACTCTTTAGCTGTCTGCAGATGAATGCATTGTGATGTCACAGAGGTACTGTCTACCTGTATGCAGCTGAATGCAATGTGATGTCACAGTGGTACTTTCTAACTGCCTACAGCTGTATGCACTGTGATGTCACAGAGGTACTGGTTAGCTGCCTGCAGCTGAATGCATTGTGATGTCACTGAGGTAGTGTCTAGCTGCCTGCAACTGAAAGACTGCGTAGGTCATGTAATATGGCCGTAGCAACATAAACTCACCGGCTGGGCCTGCGGCACGCCTCTAAATGCAGCACTCTGGCACGGAAGGGGTTACAGTTTTTGTGGGAGTAACGTAAGGAAAACTGCCTGGATTATGATTGGCTGGATTCTCTATAGGGGCTGGTCTGACATACATATAGTCTTCAGACCTAGGCACATCCTGCCTCTTCCAGTTTTTTCCGTGGAACTGTTGAGTACAGCTGATTTAATAGTGTTTTATTGCTGCATATTATTTCTTTGTTCCTCTCATCTTTCTCTCTGCTTCTCCTTATGTATACTTCTCTCTGTATCTTCTACTAAGCTCTACTCCTGTTCTACCTCCTTCTCTCCTACTTTCTCCCTTCTCCTTTCTTACCTAAATGTATTTGTGCTTATGGACAGGTGGCTGGCCCTTCCTGCTCGGCTGCTGGACTCCTTGAGCGATGTCCGGCTAGCTGGAGCGGGCTTGCGGTGCCTGGAGCGGGGGTTCTCTGGCGTCCGCGGCCGTGCTCGCCCTCCCGCCCGCCCGCGCTCCCTCCCAGCCACAGTCTCTGTCTCCGTCCCCAGCGCTGGCTTCGGCGTTGGCGGCCGGGGACGCGCCGGGAGTTCGTGGGCGGCTGCAGCGGGCTGCTGGGGACGGCTGGGAACGTGATGTCACAGAGGTACTGTCTACCTGCATGCAGCTGAATGCAATATGATGTCACAGTTGTGCTTTGTAGCTGCCTGCAGCTGAATGCATTGTGATGTCACAGAGGTGCAGGTTAGTTGCCTGCAGTTGAATGCAATGTGATGTGACAGAGGTACAGTCTAGCTACCTGCAGCTGAATGCAATGTGATGTCACAGTGGTACTTTCTAGCTGCCTGCAACTGAATGCATTGTGATGTCACATGTGGTACTGTCTAGCTGCCTGCAGCTGAATGCATTGTGATGTCACTGTGGTACTCTCCAGCTGTCTGCAGCTGAATGCATTGTGTGATGTCACAGAGGTAGTGTCTACCTGCCTGCAGCTAAATGCATTGGAATGTCACAGAGGTACTCTCTAGCTGCCTGCAGCTGAATGTACTATGATGACACAGTGGTACTTATGAAGTCACTGAGATTCTGTCTAGCTGCCTGCATCTGAATGCATTTTGATGTCATGGAGGTATAGTCTAGCTTTCTGCAGCTGAATGAATTGTTAAGTTAGAGAGCTACTCAGAGGCGGATTGGGATGGAAAACCAAACAGGAAATATATGTAAGCAGCCCTAAAGGGGGTGTGGTCAGATGAGAGGGTGGGGTTTGTTAATGGGAGTGGGATCTCTCCTCGTAGGGCCCAATTGTGTGCAAATGCAGCCTTCCTTGCGTCTTTTGCTGCAGACTAGGGCCCTCATTCCGAGTTGTTCGCTCTGTATTTTTCATCGCATCGCAATGAAAATCCGCTTAGTACGCATGCGCAATGTTCGCACTGCGACTGCGCCAAGTAACTTTGCTATGTAGAAAGTAATTTTACTCACGGCTTTTTCATCGCTCCGGCGATCGTAATGTGATTGACAGGAAATGGGTGTTACTGGGCGGAAACACGGCGTTTCAGGGGCGTGTGGCTGAAAACGCTACCGTTTCCGGAAAAAACGCAGGAGTGGCCGGAGAAACGGTGGGAGTGCCTGGGCGAACGCTGGGTGTGTTTGTGACGTCAACCAGGAACGACAAGCACTGAACTGATCGCACAGGCAGAGTAAGTCTGAAGCTACTCCAAAACTGCTACGAGGTTTGTGATCGCAATTTTGCGATTACTTCGGTCGCACTTTTAAGAAGCTAAGATACACTCCCAGTAGGCGGCGGCTTAGCGTGTGTAACTCTGCTAAATTCGCATTGCGACCGATCAACTCGGAATGAGGGCCTAGATGCGGATTGGGAACTAAAAGTGGCCCTGCCAAATTTTGTAGAAGTGGCCTGACATGGGCAGCACAAGAGGTATAACATACCGTTTAGCCATGGCAGCATCACTGGATGGCAGAGTTGCTGATTTGCAGAGATGGAATTACAGAATGAATGGGGCAATGCATTGTACTAAGGGCCTAATTCAGTTCTGTTCGTTCGCTAGTCTTTTTTGCTGCGCAGTGATCAAGGCACTACTGCGCATGCGTATGCACCGCAATGCGCAGGCGCGTCGTACGTGTACAAAGCAGATCGTCGCTGTGCGGTGGATTTAATGAAGAATCCATTTGCACAGCCGATCGCAAGGAGCTTGACAGGAAGAAGGCATTTGTGGGTGGCAACTGACTGTTTTCTGGGAGTGGTCGGAAAAACGCAGGCGTTCCCAAGCATTTGCAGGGCGGGTATCTGACATCAATTCCGGTCCCGGACAGGCTGAAGTGATCGCAGCGGCTGAGTAAGGTCAGACCTACTCAGAAACTGCACAAACTGTTTTTGTACAGGGTGGCTGCACATGCAATCGCATACTTGCACAGCTAAAATACAGTAGATTGCAGCGCTGCAAAAAATAGTTAGCTAGCGAGCAGATCTGAATTCGGCCCCAAGTGCGGTGGGCTGTCTGTCATGTGGGGGGTGGGGCCACATGACAACACACAAAAGAGGCCCAGCAGGCACGTCGGCCTACCAGGAATCTTTCTGGTGAGCCCTATGGCCAATCCGCCCTGGCTCCAGCCATCCACCAATCAGCATGCTGACTTTCTGATTCACTTTCTGGCTGCAAGCTGGGATGCAGGTAAAGAATATCGCCTGACCACTGTCAGTGAGTGACTATCACCCAGCCCTGCTTGAAGGCTCCCTAAAATTGTGGAACCCTGGGCAGCTGCCCAGTGTGCCTATACATTAAAATAGTTCTGCATAGAAGTGAGGCATCAGGTGTAACAACCATGTTTAAACTGATATTTCATATAAATCTCACAAATGGCAGAATTATCTGGAACTTTGTGCAGTTTTGATTTGCTTCTTATAATAAAATTTAGCTTTTCTTTGAATTTCTTATACTCTATTTTAATCTAATCTGTTTTTATTTCCTACTAGTGTCATGTCATATGCCCCAGGGTCAAAACAGGTTTAGTTTCTTGTAGTTAGATGAACAGTTCAAAAGAGCTCAATACATGCAAAACAATCAGCTATGAATCTTTGAACATTATAAAAAAAATAGTTAAACACAAAGATACAAGGTACGCACATAGGAAACAGGATCCGTTTGTTTCTGTCTGTGGCTGTTGCCTGTTGTCTGACTAAAGTTTTCTTTTATTGGTTGTTAAATAAGGATGTGGAGCTTGGATTTTGTCTCTACTGCACTGCTGGTCTACACTCTTAGGGCGAGAGGGGTCATTCCGACCCGTTCACACGCAGCGGTTCTTCGCTGCGGTGCAAACAGGTCGGAACAGCGTAGCGCGGCGGCCGCATTGCGCACGCATCGCCGGGCAGCAACCAGAACAAAGAAGAAAGTGATCGCTAGCGCGATCGCAAGAAGATAGCGGTGCATACGCATGTGCAGATTAGCCCCGTTCTGCCATGATCGCTTTGCTGCGAAAATCCGTAGCGAGCGATCGATTCGGAATGCCCCTCATGTGCACTGCAGGGGGGTGGGCAGATATAACATGTGCAGAGAAAGTTAGATTTGGGTGGGGTGTGTTCAAACTGAAATCTAAATTGCAATGTAACATATTAAAGCAGCCAGTATTTACCCTGCACAGAAACAAAATAACCCACCCAAATCTGCCACACCTGCAGTGCACATGGGTGGTCATTCCGAGTTGATCGCAGCAACTTTTTGCTGCAGCTGCGATCAACTAGCACACGCCTATGGGGGAGTGTATTTTAGCTTAGCAGGGCTGCGATTGCTTGTGCAGCCCTGCTAAGCTAAAAAAAATTCAAGCAAAACTAGACTAGGCCTATACCTACTTACCCTGTGTGATGGATCCAGCGATGATGGGCCCGGCTTGGACGTAACATAGTAACATAGTATTTGAGGTTGATTAGAGGCAAATTGCCCATCGTGTTCAACCTGTTTTAAGTTGTGATGATTCTACATACTTGCTGAATAATGTTTTATGACTAGTTAGCTACTATAACTCATGTTACCCCCGGATTAACCACGTTGATATTTTAAGTATTATAACCGTGGATAGCTTTTTCATTCAGAAATGCATCCATTCCTTTTTTAAATCCAATTACAGAGTCCGCCATTACCACCTTCCCTGGCAGGGAATTCCACATCCTGATTGCCCTAACAGTGAAGACCCTTTCCGCCGTTGCGTTCGGAACTTTCTCTCCTCCAGTCGCAGCGAGTACCCCCGTGTCCTAAACTGTGTTCTTTTAATAAATAATTCCTCTGATAACTCTGTGTGATGTCCCTTTACATATTTGAAGATATTAATAATATCTCCTCTTAGGCGCCTCTTTTCTAGTGTATACATATTCAGCCTAGTAAGTCTTTCCTTATAGTCCAGTCCTTCTAGGCCTTTAATCAATTTAGTAGCTCGCCTTTGAACTCTTTCGAGTTCACTGATGTCTTTTTTATACAATGGTGCCCAAAACTGAACACAATATTCCAGGTGCGGACGTACCAATGCCTTATACAGCGGCATGATTACATCCGAGTCCCTTGTCTCAATTCCCCTTTTTATGCACGCTAGCACCTTACTTGCCTTCTTTACTGCGTTTTGACATTGCGTACGGTTATTAAGCCTATTATCAATGAATACCCCCAAATCTCTTTCCAACTCTGTTTCCCCTAGGCGTTCCCCATTTAATATGTAGGATGCAAGTTTGTTTTTAGTCCCAAAATGCTTAACCTTGCATTTGTCTGTATTGAACCTCATTTTCCATTTAGACGCCCAGAGTTCAAGTTTAGATAGATCATTCTGCAAGGACTCCAAATCCAATTCTGAATTAATTACCTTACACAGTTTAGTATCATCTGCAAAGATTGACACTGTGCTTTCCAGCAGTGACGTGCGGTGAGGTCCGGGCCTGGGGAAGCACTGCAGCTAACACCCCCCCCCCCGGAAAAAAAAAAAGTGCAGTCCCCCCACACCACTAAAACCAGCACCAGGCAGAACCAGCCAGGGGGGATAATGCCATAGCAGGGGAGACACTCAGTGTGGGGTCCCCCTGCCATGCCATTAAACACCCCCCAAACCAGTCAGCCCAGGGCTGGAATTCCTCGGAAAGTGGGGCCCCCAAAAAATCTAAATGGGGTCCCCCCTCCCGAGCAACAACCAGCACTGGGCTGATAGCCCAGTGCTATGCCCCGCACCCCTGGTGGCGGTGGGTGCGGGGTTCATTGTATGCTAATACTGTTCTTTACAGGTGGCCTACAGGTCCCAGCAAGCCTGCCCCAGCATGCTGGCACTTGGAGAACCACAAGTGCCAGCATGCCCGGACATAAAGGGCCCGCTGGCACCTGTAGTCTACCTGTAAAGAAAATATTGGAAAAAAAACAAGACACATTCTTTAAAAAATCCTTTATTAAACTGGGCCATTTTTGAAATGGGTACCGCTTCCGCTGCCAAACTCTGCACAAGGGGTCTGAATGCCGCGTCCCGCCGCCGCTACCGCCGCTCACCTCTCTGCCGCCAGCACCTCCGCCGCTCGGGCCGCCGCATCCCGCATCTCCGCCGCCCGCACCTCCGCAGGTACCGACGCCCACACAGTGATTGACAGCGGATCCAGTGACGGATCCGCTGGCCAATCACTGTGCCTTCACTCACAGGGACGTGCTTTCATAGGATGAAAGCACATCCCTGTAGGAAAGCGGCACCACTAATGGTGCCGCTTTCCCATGTTATTTCAATGGGCTTTTCCAGCCCATTGCTAGGGCCCGCCTGCGCCCGCCCCCCGCTCCCCATACCGTTCCCAATCACTACGGGAGGCACCACGATCGGTGCCTCCCAAACTGATTTTCACATAGGTAAAATAATAAAGAAGATACTTATGTGTCATAAGTATCTTCTTTGTATTATTTTACTCATTAATGACAGGGGAGGCACTGCCTCCCCTGACTGCACGTCCCTGCTTTCCAGGCCTATTTCTAGGTCATTGATAAATATGTTGAACAGTAGTGGTCCGAGTCACTCCTCCGCCCTCCGTTCTCCTGGAGACGCCTGCGTTTTACTCACCACTCCCCGAAAACGGCTCCAAACGCTCCGGATCTGCCCAGGTACGCCTTCTTCCTGTCAATCTTCTTTGCGGTCCGTCTTGCGGCCTCTTTCTTCTTTAGACGCGACGTAACTCGGCGACCCATGTCACCGGGCAATGTCGCGCACGCACACTGCGGCCGCCGCGCATGCGTATTCCGCACCCATTTGCATCGCAGCGATAAACCGCTGCGTGCGAACGGGTTGGAATGACCCCCATGGGCCCTCATTCTGAGTTGATCGCACCAAGCAACTTTTTGCTGCTGGTGTGATCAACTAATCTCCACCTATGGGGGAGTGTATTTTAGCATAGCAGGGTTGCGAACGCTTGTGCAGCCCTGTTATGCTAAAAAAGGTACCTGCAAAACAAGACCAGGGTAAGAGTTACTTACCCTGTGCGACGGATCCAGCGACGAAGGTCCCGGTCCTGATGTCAGACATCCACCCTCCAAACACCTGGACACGCCTGCGTTGGATTCACCACGCCTGGAAAATGGTGAGTATCCGCCCCGGAATGCCTCCCGCCTGTCCATCTTCTTGCGATCGCCGCTGCAATCACATTTGTCAACAACGCGCGTGCGCATTTCCGACACATTCGCACCGCAGCGTGCAAACAGGTCGGAATGACCCCCATGGTTTTGCCCAACTGCTAACAAATTTGCTGCTGCGATCAACTCTTTAGCTCGTTATATAACTGATATAAAATGTATTAATCCATATATTTTCAGTCACATTGGTGGTCATTCTGAGTTGATCGCTAGCTGCATTTGTTCGCTGCGCAGCGATCAGGCTAAAAAAACTGCATTTCTGCGCATGCGTAACATCGTGGTTTTGCACAGGTTCTAGCGACGATTCCATTTGCACTGGCGGCCGCAGAGTGATTGACATGAAATGGGCGTTTCTGGATGTCAACTGACCGTTTTCAGGGAGTGTTTGGAAAAAACGCAGGCGTGCCTGTAAAAACGCAGGCGTGTCTAGGGGTTTGCTGGGCGGATGCATGACGTCAATTTATTGGCAGAACAAGCTGATGTGATCGCAAGGGCTGAGTAGGATCAGAGCTACTCTTAAACTGCACAAAACTCTTTCATCCCGCTCAGTGCCAGATTAAGGTCCACATGGGCCTGGAGCTGACATTTGTGAAGGGCCTATTGTGTGCCGCAACAGATGATGTGACTATTGCCATGGGGGTGTGACTAGTTATGTGTGGGGTGTGTGGCCTTTGCCATGGAGTGTGACTAGCGCCTACCTCGAAAACCTCAGTCTCATTTCTCTGGCTACAAGACACAGACTGCCTATCCCTGAATAGCAGCAGCCAGCAGGTCGTCCCTGATTATTATTATTATTATCCTTTATTTATATGGTGCCACAAGGGTTCCGCAGCGCCCAATTACAGAGTACATAAACAAATAGGGAAAACAAGAAAACAGTGACTTTCAGTTGAAGACAATATACTGTAGGACTAGTACAGGGTATATAAACATAGCTTCACCAGCAGACGACACTGAAATAAATATCAAGGTGGCAGAGAACTGAGGGATTTAGTGCCGTCGAAGGGAGTATGAAGTAGAAGGTGGTTTAAGTTAGAGAGGAAAAAGCACATGAGGGAAGAGGGCCCTGCTCGTGAGAGCTTACATTCTAAGGGGAGGGGAAGACAGACAGGGGTGACACAGACGGGGTACATAGAGAGCGTGGAACAGAGGGTTAGGATAAGATTTGGCTGGGTTTGGTGAAGAAGTGGGTCTTAGGAGCCCGTTTGAAGTTTTGTAGAGAGGTGGAGAGTCTGAGGGGGAGAGGTAAAGAATTCCAGAGACAGGGAGCAGCACGGTGAGAAATCTTGGAGGTAGGAGTGGGAGGAAGTAACCAGCAGGTAGGAGAGGCGGCGTGCATTATACTAAGCTTTCATTCCCACATATTATACACAGATACCTCTCCACCTACAGAGCACTCACTACCTAACACATGTATCACACAGATACTGGGCGCTTGTCCGCAGATCTCACAATCTTACACACATATCATATGCTGATGCCGGAATACCAACATTGGTCAGAATGCTGGTGCGGGATCCCCACATAGATAAAAATGCCGGCACTGGAATCCCGACTGCTGGCTCCCGAATGTAAGTGTGCTGTGGTAGGATATGGAGGGGAAAGGTTTAGGCTGTGGGAGGGTTAGTATTAGGCTGCGGGAAGAGGGTTAGTTGTGGGGAGTGGGGGTTAGGCACCACCGGGAAGGGTTAGGCTGCGGGGGAGGAAAGGTTAGCTTTAGGCTACAGGTGTGTGTGTGTGTGTGTGTGTGGGGATGGGGGGCGGGGGGGGGTTAGGTTTAGGCATCACCGAGTAAAGTTAGGGTCAGGCTGCGGGAAGGGAGGGTTAGGTGGGGGAGTAGATGAGGGTTAGTATACTTACCTTCCAGGTGTCAGGATTTGGCATGTAAGGGTGATGTTGTCTGTATTCTGACTGCTGCCATCACAAAGATCCTGATACCATCCCTGCATGCATATATAGCGTATAGTATATATATAAAGCACACACATACAATACACATGCATAAAGCACACTCATACAATACACATACATAAAATACATATATATGCAGAGTACATGTTGTATACATAGTATAGCTAACTATACATATACGGCAAAAGAGCAGGAGGGTGTTACAGGAGGTGCTGGATAGAGATGGAACTTGTAGGTTTTGGTGAGGGGAAATCAAGCTTATAAAAGTAAGTATCCTGTACAGTACTATAGACATATATAGTGTGTGTGACACACTGACAGGTGACTAACGGTTGAGGCTAGATCCAAGTGGCCTAAGGGACCTTTTCCGTCAGGGGGAGGAGCCACGACACAAGGGGGAGGAGCTACACCAGCGGTACAGTTGGTCTAGTATCCACACCACCAACTATTACCTTTAGTAATTAGGCGGCGAGCGAAGCGTGGCGAGCGAAGCGAGCCCGCAAGGGTACTTTTTGGGTACCTTGTTCGGCCGCAGCTCCTCCCCCTGGTGACGGGTCTCCTCCCCTAGGTACGTCAGAAGGTCCCTTCTCCCACTCCAATATAGAACCAACCGGTGACTAACCGTCTCTCCTGTGTTGAGTTCCTGGCTGCAATATCATTCTTCAGCCTGCTGCCCGGGTAGTTGCTGGTGTGTGTGTGGGTGGGGGTGTCTGTGCTCTGATTGGCTGAGTGACTGTGTGTGATGTGTCACTCAGCCAATCGGAGCACAGCAGATGCTGTTGAGGAGTTCCTGCACTGATCAGGAATCTCCTCAGTGTTACAGCAGGGCGCACCACAGCGTCAGCAGCTGATAGTGAGTACCTACCGTATACAGCTCGTCACCAGCCCGACCCTGCCTTGGCCACGCCCCCGGTGATAGTGGGAGGGGTTACAGAGCAGGGGGCACACCCGGGATTAACCAACAGCCCAGCCCCGACTCTGATTGTGAGGATAGGCCAGGGGGCGGGACTATGGACGGATTCGGGGGCAGAGCCTCAGAGGTATTCAGGACTGACCCGGGCCGGCAGAGTTTCAGACCTCTGTGGTCGGAACTTTGGCCAGCCGGTTTGGGGTCTTGTGGGCCTATTTTCAATGGGAGGCCTGGAGCTGCAGCTCCACCCGCCCCATTGTTAATCCGGCCATGATCCCGCTCTGCTGCATTAGCTTTCGCACATTTGCAAAGCGAAAATACACTCCCCTGTAGGCGGCGACTATGCGTTTGCACGGCTGCTAAAAACAGCTAGCGAGTGATCAACTAGGAATGAGGGCCATTGTCCCTGTGTTTTACATGTCCATTATCAGTATGAGGGAGGGATGTATCACTCCTAAAATGGACAAGTGGATGTGTTGCACCTAGCAACCAGTTAGATTCTGATTGGGGGGGGCCCAGGGGTAAGTACCCCGGGGCCCCCAATCTGAAAGGGCCCCCCATTGCCAGCCACAGTTCAGATCTCTGTTACAGATCCGATCCGCAGCGCTGAGCTCCCCAATGTCCAATGGTATGTGCAGCAGTCAGTGATTGCAAAATACGCGTTACAGCATGTTTTTACATGCTACAGGCAGCGAGGAACACAATTTTGAAAAATGAGCGGGCCCCAAAGGACACGTTCTCAACAGACACCATCCACACAACCATGATGATACCCAGCACGATTGGCTACGTGAATTGCATTGGCCACACCCCCTCCACCCGCGGTCCTCGGAAGCAGCGTCTGGCACAGTGGGAAACAGACACCCGGGCCGCTCCCCACACTGGGAACCCTGCGTTCTGCTGGCTCCTGCGCCCTCCGCTCCCCCTGCAAGCAGCCTCAGACTCGGGCTATCGTCACCCGTGACTCTTCTGGTATAGTGTCGGACTGACTTCCCATCACTCCCCGCTACTTGCCTGAGACCCGCGGACACCTACACAAACATTTAGACAATGCTGCCCTGAGATGCGGAACGTCCCACTCAGAGACCTGTGTCACTGTGAGTACTTACCTGGCCTTGGGGGGGTCGCAGTCTGAATTACTTTGTGGAGTGTGCTCGCGCACCCCGGGAGCCCATTGAGATGCTATCAGCATCTCAATTGTGCGAACGCCTCTGCCTGTTTGACAGGCAGAGGCGGTTGCGGGGTGGGAGGGGGCTTGCCAACGGCATTAGAACGGTCAATGGAGGCGTGTCCGGACCATTGGGGGGAGGGCTGCGACCCGCGACGCACCGAGTAGCTGCCTGCCAGTGCGCAGGACCTGTGCTGGCAGGGAGCTACTCGTCAGGTACAAAAGCATTGCCGCCGTGCAATGCTTTTGTACCTGTGCGGGGAGGGAGGGGGGCAGAGCCAGACATGCAGGGCAGACTAGCCCTGTGCTGGGCGCCCTTCCGCATGTCTGTGAAACTGATCGTAGATGTGCTAAATTTAGCACATCTACGATCAGGTCTGAATTACCTCCTTTATCAGCCTGCCCTGGATCTTCTGTCCCTGACTCCAGTGTGTCTACCTCCAAGCTCTCATAATAGCACCCCAATGGCAAATGTTGACTACTGTACTTCCCCCTGCATGGGAGATAAATAGTACATACAAATAGTACATACAGTAAGGCTAACGAAAGAAACTTAAGCAGTTTAGTAAATACATTGAAATATTGACATTATTGTTCTGTACTGTTATAGAACTACTATATAATCTTCCTCCTGAATATGTTAGAATGTATAGCTTACGGGATAATGGTTTGTCCTGTAATTTAATGCATTATGCCTAAACTCTTAATGATGACCTATGCAACGCTCCTCACCATCAGTGGCTCCTACCTGTTCATATGAGGGGGCTTCCACTGCCCGTGTTACCTGCAGTCTGCAGAGGAGGACAGAAGGAGATAGCCCCAGGTGCTGGGTCCTAGCACCTGTGCAATGAATCTGGCAGGTGCTTTGACCGGCACGTGCACAAGTGGTGGTAAGAATTAGAGATGAGCGGGTTCGGTTCCTCTGAATCCGAACCCGCCCGAACTTCAGGTTTTTTACACGGGTCCGAGCAGGCTCGGATCTTCCCGCCTTGCTCGGCTAACCCGAGCGCGCCCGAACGTCATCATAACGCTGTCGGATTCTCGCGAGGCTCGGATTCTATCGCGAGACTCGGATTCTATATAAGGAGCCGCGCGTCGCCGCCATTTTCACACGTGCATTGAGAGTCATAGGAAGAGGACGTGGCTGGCGTCCTCTCCGTTTAGAGAAGAGAGAGACACAGTATTTTGGGGAGCATTATTAGGAGGAGTACTACTATACTGTATACTACTATACTACTTGCTGCTGAAGTGATATTTTATACTAGATTAGATAATAGATAGTGTGACTGTAAGTGTATTATCTGACTTGTGGGGGAGACACTGACAGTGGGGAGCAGTTAGAGTCTGAGAGCAGGACTCAGGAGTACATATAACGTACATTGCACACTTTTGCTGCCAGAGTCAGTGCCACACTGCCATTGTTGTGACCACACTGACCACCAGTATAATAATATATTTTGTGATTGTCTGCTTAGGCCTCGGAGTACTAGTTGCAAGTTGCAACGTGACCTGAAGTGACCACCAGTTTAATAATCAATCACCACCAGTTTAATATATATATATATATATATATAATTGTATATAATATATATATATATATATATATATAATATTGTATACCACCTACCCGTGGTTTTTTTTTTTCATTCTTCTTTATACATACTACTATAGTAGCTTACTGTAGCAGTCTGCGGTGCTGTGCTGACCTGACAGTGTCCAGCAGGTCCGTCATCAGTCATTACATAATAAATATATATAGTACCTGTCCGGCTGCAGTACTAGTGATATTATATTAATTTCATCTCATTATCAATAATTTATCATCCAGTCTAGACTCTATATTAGCAGCAGACACAGTACGTTAGTCCACGGCTGTAGCTACCTCTGTGTCGGCACTCGGCAGTCCATCCATAATTGTATACCACCTACCCGTGGGTTTTTTTTTCTTTCTTCTTTGTGCATACTACTATAGAGTATAGTAGCTTACTGTAGCAGTCTGCGGTGCTGCTGAGCTGACAGTGTCCAGCAGGTCCGTCATCAGTCATCATTACCTAATAAATATATTATCTACCTGTCCGGCTGCAGTACTAGTGATATTATATATACATACATATATATATATTGATTTCATCTCATTATCAATCATCCAGTCTATATTAGCAGCAGACACAGTACGTTAGTCCACGGCTGTAGCTACCTCTGTGTCGGCACTCGGCAGTCCATCCATAATTGTATACCACCTACCCGTGGTTTTTTTTTTTCTTTCTTCTTTGTACATACTACTATAGTATAGTAGCTTACTGTAGCAGTCTACGGTGCTGCTGAGCTGACAGTGTCCAGCAGGTCCGTCATCAGTCATCATTACCTAATAAATATATTATCTACCTGTCCGGCTGCAGTACTAGTGATATTATATATACATACATATATATATATTGATTTCATCTCATTATCAATCATCCAGTCTATATTAGCAGCAGACACAGTACGTTAGTCCACGGCTGTAGCTACCTCTGTGTCGGCACTCGGCAGTCCATCCATAATTGTATACCACCTACCCGTGGTTTTTTTTTTCTTTCTTCTTTGTACATACTACTATAGTATAGTAGCTTACTGTAGCAGTCTGCGGTGCTGCTGAGCTGACAGTGTCCAGCAGGTCCGTCATCAGTCATCATTACCTAATAAATATATTATCTACCTGTCCGGCTGCAGTACTAGTGATATTATATATACATACATATATATATATTGATTTCATCTCATTATCAATCATCCAGTCTATATTAGCAGCAGACACAGTACGTTAGTCCACGGCTGTAGCTACCTCTGTGTCGGCACTCGGCAGTCCATCCATAATTGTATACCACCTACCCGTGGTTTTTTTTTTCTTTCTTCTTTGTACATACTACTATAGTATAGTAGCTTACTGTAGCAGTCTACGGTGCTGCTGAGCTGACAGTGTCCAGCAGGTCCGTCATCAGTCATCATTACCTAATAAATATATTATCTACCTGTCCGGCTGCAGTACTAGTGATATTATATATACATACATATATATATATATTGATTTCATCTCATTATCAATCATCCAGTCTATATTAGCAGCAGACACAGTACGGTAGTCCACGGCTGTAGCTACCTCTGTGTCGGCACTCGGCAGTCCATCCATAATTGTATACCACCTACCCGTGGTTTTTTTCTTTTCTTTCTTCTTTGTACATACTACTAGTATAGTATAGTAGCTTACTGTAGCAGTCTGCGGTGCTGCTGAGCTGACAGTGTCCAGCAGGTCCGTCATCAGTCATCATTACCTAATAAATATATTATCTACCTGTCCGGCTGCAGTACTAGTGATATTATATATACATACATATATATATATATATATTGATTTCATCTCATTATCAATCATCCAGTCTATATTAGCAGCAGACACAGTACGTTAGTCCACGGCTGTAGCTACCTCTGTGTCGGCACTCGGCAGTCCATCCATAATTGTATACCACCTACCCGTGGTTTTTTTTTTTCTTTCTTCTTTGTACATACTACTAGTATAGTATAGTAGCTTACTGTAGCAGTCTGCGGTGCTGCTGAGCTGACAGTGTCCAGCAGGTCCGTCATCAGTCATCATTACCTAATAAATATATTATCTAACTGTCCGGCTGCAGTACTAGTGATATTATATATACATACATATATATATATATTGATTTCATCTCATTATCAATCATCCAGTCTATATTAGCAGCAGACACAGTACGTTAGTCCATGGCTGTAGCTACCTCTGTGTCGGCACTCGGCAGTCCATCCATCATTGTATACCACCTACCCGTGTTTTTTTTTTTCTTTCTTCTTTGTACATACTACTATAGTATAGTAGCTTACTGTAGCAGTCTGCGGTGCTGCTGAGCTGACAGTGTCCAGCAGGTCCGTCATCAGTCATCATTACCTAATAAATATATTATCTACCTGTCCGGCTGCAGTACTAGTGATATTATATATACATACATATATATATATATTGATTTCATCTCATTATCATCCAGTCTATATTAGCAGCAGACACAGTACGGTAGTCCACGGCTGTAGCTACCTCTGTGTCAGCACTCGGCAGTCCATCCATAAGTATACTAGTATCCATCCATCTCCATTGTTTACCTGAGGTGCCTTTTAGTTGTGCCTATTAAAATATGGAGAACAAAAATGTTGAGGTTCCAAAATTAGGGAAAGATCAAGATCCACTTCCACCTCGTGCTGAAGCTGCTGCCACTAGTCATGGCCGAGACGATGAAATGCCAGCAACGTCGTCTGCCAAGGCCGATGCCCAATGTCATAGTACAGAGCATGTCAAATCCAAAACACCAAATATCAGTAAAAAAAGGACTCCAAAACCTAAAATAAAATTGTCGGAGGAGAAGCGTAAACTTGCCAATATGCCATTTACCACACGGAGTGGCAAGGAACGGCTGAGGCCCTGGCCTATGTTCATGGCTAGTGGTTCAGCTTCACATGAGGATGGAAGCACTCAGCCTCTCGCTAGAAAACTGAAAAGACTCAAGCTGGCAAAAGCACCGCAAAGAACTGTGCGTTCTTCGAAATCCCAAATCCACAAGGAGAGTCCAATTGTGTCGGTTGCGATGCCTGACCTTCCCAACACTGGACGTGAAGAGCATGCGCCTTCCACCATTTGCACGCCCCCTGCAAGTGCTGGAAGGAGCACCCGCAGTCCAGTTCCTGATAGTCAGATTGAAGATGTCAGTGTTGAAGTACACCAGGATGAGGAGGATATGGGTGTTGCTGGCGCTGGGGAGGAAATTGACAAGGAGGATTCTGATGGTGAGGTGGTTTGTTTAAGTCAGGCACCCGGGGAGACACCTGTTGTCCGTGGGAGGAATATGGCCGTTGACATGCCTGGTGAAAATACCAAAAAAATCAGCTCTTCAGTGTGGAGGTATTTCAACAGAAAAGCGGACAACAGGTGTCAAGCCGTGTGTTGCCTTTGTCAAGCTGTAATAAGTAGGGGTAAGGACGTTAACCACCTCGGAACATCCTCCCTTATACGTCACCTGCAGCGCATTCATAATAAGTCAGTGACAAGTTCAAAAACTTTGGGCGACAGCGGAAGCAGTCCACTGACCAGTAAATCCCTTCCTCTTGTAACCAAGCTCACGCAAACCACCCCACCAACTCCCTCAGTGTCAATTTCCTCCTTCCCCAGGAATGCCAATAGTCCTGCAGGCCATGTCACTGGCAATTCTGACGAGTCCTCTCCTGCCTGGGATTCCTCCGATGCATCCTTGCGTGTAACGCCTACTGCTGCTGGCGCTGCTGTTGTTGCTGCTGGGAGTCGATGGTCATCCCAGAGGGGAAGTCGTAAGCCCACTTGTACTACTTCCAGTAAGCAATTGACTGTCCAACAGTCCTTTGCGAGGAAGATGAAATATCACAGCAGTCATCCTGCTGCAAAGCGGATAACTGAGGCCTTGACAACTATGTTGGTGTTAGACGTGCGTCCGGTATCCGCCGTTAGTTCACAGGGAACTAGACAATTTATTGAGGCAGTGTGCCCCCGTTACCAAATACCATCTAGGTTCCACTTCTCTAGGCAGGCGATACCGAGAATGTACACGGACGTCAGAAAAAGACTCACCAGTGTCCTAAAAAATGCAGTTGTACCCAATGTCCACTTAACCACGGACATGTGGACAAGTGGAGCAGGGCAGGGTCAGGACTATATGACTGTGACAGCCCACTGGGTAGATGTATGGACTCCCGCCGCAAGAACAGCAGCGGCGGCACCAGTAGCAGCATCTCGCAAACGCCAACTCTTTCCTAGGCAGGCTACGCTTTGTATCACCGCTTTCCAGAATACGCACACAGCTGAAAACCTCTTACGGCAACTGAGGAAGATCATCGCGGAATGGCTTACCCCAATTGGACTCTCCTGTGGATTTGTGGCATCGGACAACGCCAGCAATATTGTGTGTGCATTAAATATGGGCAAATTCCAGCACGTCCCATGTTTTGCACATACCTTGAATTTGGTGGTGCAGAATTTTTTAAAAAACGACAGGGGCGTGCAAGAGATGCTGTCGGTGGCCAGAAGAATTGCGGGACACTTTCGGCGTACAGGCACCACGTACAGAAGACTGGAGCACCACCAAAAACTACTGAACCTGCCCTGCCATCATCTGAAGCAAGAAGTGGTAACGAGGTGGAATTCAACCCTCTATATGCTTCAGAGGTTGGAGGAGCAGCAAAAGGCCATTCAAGCCTATACAATTGAGCACGATATAGGAGGTGGAATGCACCTGTCTCAAGCGCAGTGGAGAATGATTTCAACGTTGTGCAAGGTTCTGATGCCCTTTGAACTTGCCACACGTGAAGTCAGTTCAGACACTGCCAGCCTGAGTCAGGTCATTCCCCTCATCAGGCTTTTGCAGAAGAAGCTGGAGACATTGAAGGAGGAGCTAACACGGAGCGATTCCGCTAGGCATGTGGGACTTGTGGATGGAGCCCTTAATTCGCTTAACAAGGATTCACGGGTGGTCAATCTGTTGAAATCAGAGCACTACATTTTGGCCACCGTGCTCGATCCTAGATTTAAAGCATACCTTGGATCTCTCTTTCCGGCAGACACAAGTCTGCTGGGGTTGAAAGACCTGCTGGTGACAAAATTGTCAAGTCAAGCGGAACGCGACCTGTCAACATCTCCTCCTTCACATTCTCCCGCAACTGGGGGTGCGAGGAAAAGGCTCAGAATTCCGAGCCCACCCGCTGGCGGTGATGCAGGGCAGTCTGGAGCGACTGCTGATGCTGACATCTGGTCCGGACTGAAGGACCTGACAACGATTACGGACATGTCGTCTACTGTCACTGCATATGATTCTCTCACCATTGAAAGAATGGTGGAGGATTATATGAGTGACCGCATCTAAGTAGGCACGTCACACAGTCCGTACTTATACTGGCAGGAAAAAGAGGCAATTTGGAGGCCCTTGCACAAACTGGCTTTATTCTACCTAAGTTGCCCTCCCACAAGTGTATACTCCGAAAGAGTGTTTAGTGCCGCCGCTCACCTTGTCAGCAATCGGCGTACGAGGTTACATCCAGAAAATGTGGAGAAGATGATGTTCATTAAAATGAATTATAATCAATTCCTCCGTGGAGACATTGACCAGCAGCAATTGCCTCCACAAAGTACACAGGGAGCTGAGATGGTGGATTCCAGTGGGGACGAATTGATAATCTGTGAGGAGGGGGATGTACACGGTGATATATCGGAGGATGATGATGAGGTGGACATCTTGCCTCTGTAGAGCCAGTTTGTGCAAGGAGAGATTAATTGCTTCTTTTTTGGTGGGGGTCCAAACCAACCCGTCATTTCAGTCACAGTCGTGTGGCAGACCCTGTCACTGAAATGATGGGTTGGTTAAAGTGTGCATGTCCTGTTTATACAACATAAGGGTGGGTGGGAGGGCCCAAGGACAATTCCATCTTGCACCTCTTTTTTCTTTAATTTTTCTTTGCGTCATGTGCTGTTTGTGGAATGTTTTTTGGAAGGGCCATCCTGCGTGACACTGCAGTGCCACTCCTAGATGGGCCCGGTGTTTGTGTCGGCCACTAGGGTCGCTTATCTTACTCACACAGCTACCTCATTGCGCCTCTTTTTTTCTTTGCGTCATGTGCTGTTTGGGGAGGGTTTTTTGGAAGGGCCATCCTGCGTGACACTGCAGTGCCACTCCTAGATGGGCACGGTGTTTGTGTCGGCCACTAGGGTCGCTTATCTTACTCACACAGCTACCTCATTGCGCCTCTTTTTTTCTTTGCGTCATGTGCTGTTTGGGGAGGGTTTTTTGGAAGGGCCATCCTGCGTGACACTGCAGTGCCACTCCTAGATGGGCACGGTGTTTGTGTCGGCCACTAGGGTCGCTTATCTTACTCACACAGCTACCTCATTGCGCCTCTTTTTTTCTTTGCGTCATGTGCTGTTTGGGGAGGGTTTTTTGGAAGGGCCATCCTGCGTGACACTGCAGTGCCACTCCTAGATGGGCACGGTGTTTGTGTCGGCCACTAGGGTCGCTTATCTTACTCACACAGCTACCTCATTGCGCCTCTTTTTTTCTTTGCGTCATGTGCTGTTTGGGGAGGGTTTTTTGGAAGGGCCATCCTGCGTGACACTGCAGTGCCACTCCTAGATGGGCACGGTGTTTGTGTCGGCCACTAGGGTCGCTTATCTTACTCACACAGCTACCTCATTGCGCCTCTTTTTTTCTTTGCGTCATGTGCTGTTTGGGGAGGGTTTTTTGGAAGGGCCATCCTGCGTGACACTGCAGTGCCACTCCTAGATGGGCACGGTGTTTGTGTCGGCCACTAGGGTCGCTTATCTTACTCACACAGCTACCTCATTGCGCCTCTTTTTTTCTTTGCGTCATGTGCTGTTTGGGGAGTGTTTTTTGGAAGGGCCATCCTGCGTGACACTGCAGTGCCACTCCTAGATGGGCCCGGTGTTTGTGTCGGCCACTAGGGTCGCTTATCTTACTCACACAGCTACCTCATTGCGCCTCTTTTTTTCTTTGCGTCATGTGCTGCTTGGGGAGGGTTTTTTGGAAGGGCCATCCTGCGTGACACTGCAGTGCCACTCCTAGATGGGCCCGGTGTTTGTGTCGGCCACTAGGGTCGCTTATCTTACTCACACAGCTACCTCATTGCGCCTCTTTTTTTCTTTGCGTCATGTGCTGTTTGGGGAGTGTTTTTTGGAAGGGCCATCCTGCGTGACACTGCAGTGCCACTCCTAGATGGGCACGGTGTTTGTGTCGGCCACTAGGGTCGCTTAGCTTAGTCATCCAGCGACCTAGGTGCAAATTTTAGGACTAAAAATAATATTGTGAGGTGTGAGGTATTCAGAATAGACTGAAAATGAGTGGAAATTATGGTTTTTGAGGTTAATAATACTTTGGGATCAAAATGACCCCCAAATTCTATGATTTAAGCTGTTTTTTAGTGTTTTTAAAAAAAAACACCCGAATCCAAAACACACCCGAATCCGACAAAAAAAAAATTCGGTGAGGTTTTGCCAAAACGCGGTCGAACCCAAAACACGGCCGCGGAACCGAACCCAAAACCAAAACACAAAACCCGAAAAATTTCAAGTGCACATCTCTAGTAAGAATGTGCGTATGTGCAAAACACCATCTTCTAGGGAATGCATCGGCTTCAGCCCATATAATCCAGACGGGGCTGCCCAAATGGTAGGGAGTGGCTTCCATGCTTACACATGTTACATCTGCCCCACAGGACGTGCAACATGATTTTGCTCAATTGCTAACACACCTGAATAACCCCCATATATTGTAAGCTCCATTGGGGCAGGGATTGATGTGAATGTACACATATTCTCTGCAAAGTGCTGTGGAATATGTGTGCACTATATAAATAACAGATAATATTAATAATTATATATATATATAATTACCAGTTATTTATATTGCGCACACATATTCTGCAGCACTCTACAGAGAATATTTGTACATTCACATCAGTCCCTGCCCCAGTGGAACTTACAATCTATATTCCCTATCACATGTACACACATTCACACTAGGGTTAATTTTGTTGGGAGCCAATTAACCTACCAGTATATTTTTGGATTGTGGGAGGAAACCGGAGTACCTGGAGGAAACCCACGCAAGTACAGGGAGAATATACAAACTCCACGCAGTTAGACCCATGGTAGGAATTGAACCCACGACCTCAGTACTGCGAGGCAGTAATGCTAACCATTACACCATCCATACTGCCATATTTTCATATATATATATATATATATATATATATATATATATATATATATATATATATATATATATATATATATATATATATATATATATATATATATATATATATATATATATATATATATATATATATATATCCAGCAGACAGGATGCTTGCTGTCACTATACTGACAGTGGCATCCCATTTAAGACCTAAAAATGGATGTTATTGATGCTTGGGGTGTGCCACATGTAACACACTGACTGTTGGCACCTCTTTTATTCATCCGTCCACAGGTCGTAAAATACCTATTAAGCATCGGTTGACGTGCACTACCTCATATGTGGTTTATCTCCTCACGTGCCCTTGTGGCCTTGCATACGTTGGCAAGACCATAAGGCAGCTTCGTGAGAGAATGGCTCTCCATAGGAGTGCCATCAAGAAGGCTTTTCAAAAGAGAGAAAGTGACCAACCATTTGCACGGCATTGCATGTTAACTGGCCATGGTGTGGCTAGCATTAGAGCCATCCTTATTGACCATGTCCCCAGTACACTTAGGGGGGGCAATAGGGATAGGGCATTATTACAGAAGGAATCTAGATGGATTTTTAAATTGGGAACACTGTCACCCAGGGGGCTCAATGAGAACCTGGGATTGCAGTGTTTCCTTTGATGCAATGTTTAGGTTCTTTATTATGTGTTTTCATTGGTAGTAGCCATTACTGTATACAGTGTATAGTCCCAGTGCTTATTCCGTCTCAGGTTTATATATATTACCTAGACGCTATTGAAATATTACTTAAGCACAATTTAAATGTAACTTGTCCATTAGGCCTCGCTTTTCACATATTTTAGGTGTACTAAGTGTTTTTAATTCACAGTATAAGTGTCCTATCACTTTTCTTTTTGTTTACTATATGTCACTGTGTTTTTCCGTAGTGGACGTACCAGAAGTGTGATCAGTCGCTATGGTTACCCGCCTGCGACACGGCACGCCGTGACGTCAGGGGAAGGCGACGCGGAAGTGTGGCTGGACGGACTGGCGGGCGGTCGCGCCGCGAAGCAGGTGAGTATGATCTGCACAAATGTCTCTGTCTGTTCTCTATAAAATGTTGTTTGTTTGTTCTATTTGGCTTGTCTGGCCCTGAGGACGGGGCTTGTTCCCCGAAACATGTCGGCTTCATTAAAGTGATTTATCTTACTTACGCTGCTGAGTCTGCATGAGTGCCGCCCGCACTACTTCTGCTATTTACTTGGGATTGTCACGATCCGGGTATCTGGACGCCACTTCTTACCCATCAGATGCCTCCTAAGGCTGGCTCAGCGCTCCAGGACCGGATCCCATCTGTTATCCTAATGTTCACATCCCTGCATCCTCTCCTGTCTCTCTGAGACGCTGTCACAGTAACGCCATAATACATCTGGCATGGCGTCTCCCGCGGCCTCCGCCGCCGTCCCTGAGCTTCTGCATGCAGAGTGTCAGAGTGGCGATTACGTCAGCCGCGACCTCCGCTGTGTCCGCGTGGTTGGATGTGCACTTGTCAGCCTGGCGTCTCCTGTCTCCGGTGGCTGGCGCCGCCATTACTGTCTTCATTACCACATGGATTACAAACCAAACTTCCCTCCAAGTGTCTGCATGGGCGCAGCCATCTTGGATGTTGTCAGCTGATCATTTCCACCAATCCATTGTCTGTATTGTTAATCTGCATAATTGCCTAGCCAATCCCTTCCTTGCTGCAGGTATAAATACACTGTGCCTGAGCAAGGAAGGCGTCAGTGCTTCGGTTGTCTAACCTATTTCCAGTTTGTCTCTCTCCTGTGACTGTCTTCCAGGTTCAAGCTCCTGTCTCAAGACTTCCACTACAGAGACCCGCACCAGCATTCCACCTGCGGTGTAGCCTGACTTTTCCATCCATTGGAACTCATCTGTTTCCAGCTACAGATCTACCTGCTTTCAGCATACAGCTTCCAGCAGAGGTCAGCTCTTCTTAAAGTGCCGGTACCCTTTTCTACAGATATCATTTATCACCGGTATTATTATTTCACCGCTCTCAAACTCCAAAACTTCAGCTTATTTCATCGCTCTCAAGTTCATTTATTATTTAACTGGTTCCAGCCAGTATCCACTCCGTGCTAACAACAGTCTGGTTCCAGCCAGTATCCACAGCAGCCGTTTTATCTACAGCAGCCCAGCTTTTCCTGGAACACCAGCTGGTACAATCCTGGGTTATCTCCATTGCTACAGTCGGTCCTGGTAAGGACTTTCCATCTAGAAGATATTAAGAACTATCTCACACTACCAGTGCCCTGTGGCTCTTGCCACCCTGTAGTACCCAGGAACTGTATTTATTCTTTGCTGACTTTTATGTTTTCTTTTACTGCTGCTGTGTTGCGGAGTTGTCATAATAAACATCATTGACTTTTATCTAAGTTGTCGTGGTCACGCCTTCGGGCAGTTATTCTTCATGTTACTTACATGTCCAGGGGTCTGATACAACCTCCCAGGTTCCGGTACATCTCAGCCCCTACAACTGAGGCTGCCTCCTGTCAGCTCAGGCCCTCAGTTGTGACAGTAAGCACTGACCTAATGAATCCAGCCGGAGACCAGGATCAAGCGGCCAGGCCGATGCAAGAACTGGCAGCCCGACTTGAACATCAGGAGGCTGCACAGGGCCACATCATCCGCTGTCTCCAGGATCTCTCTACTCGGCTGGATGGGATTCAGACAACTCTCCGTGGATCAGGCGCGTCTGGTGCGTCAACCACAGTGACTCCAGCTATAACCCCACCCACCTTACCCATTTCTGCTCCACGTCTTCATCTACCAACGCCAGCAAAATTTGACGGATCTCCAAGGTTCTGCAGGGGATTTCTCAACCAGTGTGAGATACAGTTTGAGCTACAACCTGGCAATTTTCCCAGTGACCGTACAAAAATTGCCTACATTATCTCTCTTCTCAGTGGCTCAGCCCTTGATTGGGCATCACCGTTATGGGAGAGGTCCGACATCCTGCTATCCTCCTACACTGCCTTCGTGTCAACATTCAGGCGTATCTTCGACGAGCCAGGCCGGGTAACTTCAGCTTCATCTGAGATTCTCCGTTTACGCCAGGGATCACGTACTGTAGGACAATATCTAATTCAGTTCCAGATCCTGGCATCCGAACTGGCATGGAACGACGAGGCCCTGTATGCTGCATTCTGGCATGGCTTATCTGAGCGCATTAAAGATGAGTTAGCTACCAGAGACTTACCTTCTAAGTTAGATGAGCTAATCTCACTCTGCACGAAAGTTGATTTACGTTTCAGAGAGAGAGCAACTGAGCGTGGAAGATCATCTGCTCCAAAATCTTCTGCTCCTCCTCCTCGTCAACTGTCACCATCTAAAGATGAGCCCATGCAACTTGGCCGTTCCCGTTTAACTCCTGCTGAGCGCCGAAGACGTCTCTCCGAGTCTCTCTGTCTTTATTGTGCAGCTCCGTCTCACACCATTAATGCCTGTCCCAAACGTCCGGGAAACTCCAAATCCTAGCTCGCCAAGGAGAGGGCCGGCTAGGAGTAATGATCTCCTCTCCATCTCCTCAAGATTGTAATCTCCCAGTCTCGCTTCAAGTTGCTCAACGTTATCGGAACGTCATTGCCCTCCTTGATTCCGGAGCAGCTGGGAACTTTATTTCTGAAGCCTATGTTAAACGGTGGTCCCTACCCACCGAGAGACTTCCTTCGTCTATTTCCCTAACTGCCGTGGATGGCAGCAAGATTTTTGATGCAGTTATTTCTCTAAGGACTCTACCAGTTCGTCTGAGAGTGGGAGTTCTTCATTCCGAACTTATTTCTTTTTTAGTGATTCCAAGAGCCACACATCCTGTGGTCCTGGGCCTTCCATGGCTCCGTCTTCACAATCCTACAATTGATTGGACGACTACGCAAATTCTGGCATGGGGTTCCTCCTGTGCTGAGACATGTTTGTTTAAAGTATTGCCTGTCTGTTCTTCCTCCCCCAGGTCGTCTGATGTGCCACCTCCTCCATATCAAGATTTCACGGATGTGTTCAGTAAAGCCTCTGCTGATATCCTTCCTCCTCATAGAGAATGGGACTGCCCGATTGATCTCGTTCCAGGGAAGGTTCCACCTCGAGGCCGAACTTATCCGTTGTCTCTGCCTGAGACGCATTCCATGGAGGAATATATTAAAGAGAACCTAGCAAAGGGGTTCATTCGACCTTCTTCTTCTCCAGCCGGCGCAGGCTTCTTTTTTGTAAAGAAGAAAGATGGTGGTCTGCGGCCGTGCATTGACTACAGAGGTTTGAACGACATTACCATCAAGAACCGCTATCCTTTACCCCTGATTACTGAGCTCTTTGATAGAGCTAGCGGAGCTACCATCTTCACAAAGCTGGACTTGAGAGGTGCATACAATCTCATCCGGATCCGTGAGGGTGACGAGTGGAAGACCGCCTTTAACACCCGTGACGGACATTATGAGTACCTCGTCATGCCCTTCGGATTGAGCAATGCTCCAGCTGTCTTCCAGCATTTTGTCAATGAGATCTTCAGAGACATTTTATATCGTCATGTCGTGGTCTATCTAGACGATATCCTCATTTTTGCCAACGATTTAGAGGAACATCGTTTTTGGGTAAAGGAGGTTCTGTCCCGTCTCCGTGTCAATCATCTCTATTGCAAATTAGAGAAATGCGTCTTTGAAGTCAAGTCCATTCCGTTTCTTGGGTACATTGTGTCCGGTTCCAGACTAGAGATGGATCCTGAGAAACTACAAGCAATCCGGAATTGGCCGGTACCCTTAACCCTCAAAGGGGTCCAGAGGTTCCTAGGGTTCGCCAATTATTACAGAAAGTTTATACGAGACTTTTCCACCATTGTGGCGCCTATTACTGCTTTAACTAAGAAGGGTGCTAACCCGTCCAAGTGGTCTGAGGAAGCTATGCAAGCCTTTCATCTGTTAAAACAAAGGTTCATCTCGGCACCAGTTCTGAAACAGCCCGACATCGACTCTCCTTTTATCTTAGAGGTGGATGCCTCCTCCGTGGGAGTAGGAGCGGTGTTATCTCAGAGGGCTAAAGATGGCCATGTACATCCTTGCAGTTTCTTCTCCCGGAAGTTCTCCCCAGCAGAGCGCAACTATGCCATTGGCGACCAGGAGTTGCTAGCCATCAAGCTCGCTCTGGAGGAGTGGAGATATCTGTTGGAGGGAGCTTCTCATTCAATCACTATACTTACAGACCACAAGAACCTTTTATACCTGAAGGGCGCACAATGTCTCAACCCTCGTCAGGCCAGATGGGCACTTTTCTTTTCCAGGTTCGACTTTAAACTCCAGTTCTGTCCGGGCTCTCAGAATCGCAAGGCCGATGCCCTTTCCCGCTCATGGGAGCAAGAAAATGAGTCAGAGTCTTCAGACAAGCATCCTATTATAAATCCGTTGGCATTCTCCACGGTAGGGATGGACTCTACGCCCCCATCAGGGAAAAGTTTTGTGAAGCCGATGCTAAGGAAGAAGCTCATGCATTGGGCCCATGCTTCCCGTTTTGCCGGACATACAGGTATCCAAAAAACCCTGGAGTTTATCTCTAGGTCCTATTGGTGGCCAACTCTGAAAAAGGACGTCTTGGAGTTTATTGCATCTTGCCCAAAGTGTGCCCAACATAAAGTATCCCGCCAGTCGCCTGCGGGGCAACTGGTTCCACTATCCGTTCCCCGTCGACCATGGACCCACTTGTCGATGGATTTCATTACAGACTTACCCATGTGCAACAAGTTCAATACCATCTGGGTGGTAGTTGACCGGTTCACCAAGATGGCACACTTCATTCCTCTCACCGGTCTTCCGTCAGCTTCCAAGTTGGCTCAAGTATTCATACAAGAGATCTTCCGACTCCACGGTCTTCCTGAAGAAATTATCTCTGATCGAGGAGTTCAATTCACAGCCAAATTCTGGCGAAGTTTATGTCAAGTCCTCCAAGTCAAGCTAAAGTTTTCCACGGCTTACCATCCTCAGACCAATGGTCAAACTGAGAGGGTGAATCAGGACTTGGAGGCCTTCCTCCGCATCTATGTGTCCTCCTCTCAAGATGACTGGGTTCAATTACTTCCCTGGGCCGAGTTCTGTCATAACAACCAGTATCATTCCTCATCTTCTTCTACACCATTCTTCACTAACTTTGGATTCCACCCTAAAGTCCCTGAGTTCCAACCGCTTCCAGCAACTTCTGTTCCAGCAGTGGATATCACCTTGCATCAGTTTGCCAATATCTGGAAGAGCGTACGATCAGCTCTGCTCAAGGCATCATTCAGGTACAAGAAGTTTGCGGATAAGAAGCGTCGAGCAGTTCCTGCTCTCAAGGTGGGTGATCGGGTATGGTTATCCACGAAGAATTTGAGGTTAAGAGTTCCCAGTATGAAGTTTGCACCTCGCTACATTGGTCCTTTTAAAATTGAACAAGTCATCAATCCTGTTGCTTACAGACTCCAGTTGCCTCCCTTCTTAAAGATACCCAGGACATTCCATGTTTCCCTGTTGAAACCGCTGATCTTGAATCGGTTTCATTCCTCACTTCCTCCAACTCCGAAAGTCCAAACTCAACGAGGCGTTGAGTATGAAGTGGCCAAGATCCTGGACTCACGTCACCGTTACGGTCAACTGCAGTATCTTATTGACTGGAAGGGTTATGGCCCTGAGGAATGTTCATGGACCAATGCTTCTGATGTCCATGCTCCTGCCTTGGTCCGGAGATTCCATTCCAAGTTTCCTCAAAAGCCAAAGAAGTGTCCTGGGGCCACTCCTAAAGGGGGGGGGTGCTGTCACGATCCGGGTATCTGGACGCCACTTCTTACCCATCAGATGCCTCCTAAGGCTGGCTCAGCGCTCCAGGACCGGATCCCATCTGTTATCCTAATGTTCACATCCCTGCATCCTCTCCTGTCTCTCTGAGACGCTGTCACAGTAACGCCATAATACATCTGGCATGGCGTCTCCCGCAGCCTCCGCCGCCGTCCCTGAGCTTCTGCATGCAGAGTGTCAGAGTGGCGATTACGTCAGCCGCGACCTCCGCTGTGTCCGCGTGGTTGGATGTGCACTTGTCAGCCTGGCGTCTCCTGTCTCCGGTGGCTGGCGCCGCCATTACTGTCTTCATTACCACATGGATTACAAACCAAACTTCCCTCCAAGTGTCTGCATGGGCGCAGCCATCTTGGATGTTGTCAGCTGATCATTTCCACCAATCCATTGTCTGTATTGTTAATCTGCATAATTGCCTAGCCAATCCCTTCCTTGCTGCAGGTATAAATACACTGTGCCTGAGCAAGGAAGGCGTCAGTGCTTCGGTTGTCTAACCTAGTTCCAGTTTGTCTCTCTCCTGTGACTGTCTTCCAGGTTCCAGCTCCTGTCTCAAGACTTCCACTACAGAGACCCGCACCAGCATTCCACCTGCGGTGTAGCCTGACTTTTCCATCCATTGGAACTCATCTGTTTCCAGCTACAGATCTACCTGCTTTCAGCATACAGCTTCCAGCAGAGGTCAGCTCTTCTTAAAGTGCCGGTACCCTTTTCTACAGATATCATTTATCACCGGTATTATTATTTCACCGCTCTCAAACTCCAAAACTTCAGCTTATTTCATCGCTCTCAAGTTCATTTATTATTTAACTGGTTCCAGCCAGTATCCACTCCGTGCTAACAACAGTCTGGTTCCAGCCAGTATCCACAGCAGCCGTTTTATCTACAGCAGCCCAGCTTTTCCTGGAACACCAGCTGGTACAATCCTGGGTTATCTCCATTGCTACAGTCGGTCCTGGTAAGGACTTTCCATCTAGAAGATATTAAGAACTATCTCACACTACCAGTGCCCTGTGGCTCTTGCCACCCTGTAGTACCCAGGAACTGTATTTATTCTTTGCTGACTTTTATGTTTTCTTTTACTGCTGCTGTGTTGCGGAGTTGTCATAATAAACATCATTGACTTTTATCTAAGTTGTCGTGGTCACGCCTTCGGGCAGTTATTCTTCATGTTACTTACATGTCCAGGGGTCTGATACAACCTCCCAGGTTCCGGTACATCTCAGCCCCTACAACTGAGGCTGCCTCCCGTCAGCTCAGGCCCTCAGTTGTGACAGGGATTCTGCATCTCCAACTGGGAAGGCACCTCAGCCGTTGCTAATATTATTGAGTGGAGTGCCGGGCTATTCCTGTTTGTATGTATTAGGATCGATGCCTGGAGGTTGTCTCATACCTGGGAGCGTCTTTCCTATACTAAGGCACCCCTCACTTGTGTTTTACCCTTGAGCACAGGACCGGGACTTTTCATTGCAGTTTTCATTGGCTGCATTTCAGCAGCACTTTGGTACACCTTACATTGTGAGCTTTTGGGCAGTGGGACTCAGCATTATTGCCAGGCTCTAACATCCACACGTTTATTAACATGTCTGACATCAATTCAGACTTGGAGGCAGCATTAGATCTAATTCACCGTGATGCACGGGAGCGCCTCAGTTTCTCGGACGCTGAAGCCAAAGCCATCTTGGTTGAGAGACGCTTGGAGGATGAGCCGTTGAAAAGCACCAATGAAGAATTATTTAAAAAGTGGCTAAAAATGAAACAAAGAGAAGTTGATTTCCTATATCATGGCATCTCATTGTCCGATTATTATCGGAGTAACTTGATACCCCGAGGGTTTAGGATTCGCAACTCACCGACGATAGGTCGATACAACACTACCTTTTGTCGCCGGTGGGTTGCGATCCTAAACAAATGTTCCATGGACCTTATCTTGTTGGTTGTGGAGGAGTCCACAAGGGAACTTAATACCATAAGGGAACAAATACAGGCCTTTGAGGCTGAGCATAAAACTGGACTTTCAACAGATGATCAAACGGATTCGCTTACCAAGCTCGGTGGCAAGCTAGAACAATACCGTCAGGAGCTAGTGCGCTTTAAGAAAGACAAACTCCTCACCGTTCAAAGGGACTACCAACAAAGACAGGTCTATCGCTGGTTAGGAGGTACGCGCCCTGGTCAGGATCGCCAATATCCTATCCGTCGCTACCAATCACGCCAACGGAGAGAACAGCAGCAGGGCGCGAGTACATCAGCAAGCGACTCAGAGTATGCTCCTGAGATGACCCCTTCATCAGATCCTCAGCTCCCTTTAGGCCAAGACCCCCGGGTTATTCAGACCCACTCCAACCACGTGCTTACGCCAGGAATCGGACGTGGGAGAGGACGCGGTGGTCGAGGCAGAGCCAAAGGGACATCCGGGCAAAAGCCGCCGCGACAATGAGAGAATCTGTTTTCAACTTATCTTCCACTCCTCTTTCAGATATGGAACACCAAGTATTAGCCAAGGGATTATCCTTTGTCCCTACAAATGTTCCTGATCCACTTGAGTGGAAAGTTGAAATGCTCCGCCTTAATAGATCCCCGAGAAGGAGGGACCATCCATTACCACTGTTCCTGCGCAATTACAAGCGATTGCCCCTCGATCACAGTTCGATCCACCAAGCCTTAACCCGTCCATTCGGACGTTTACACGCATGTTGGAGACAGAGGGTAACTGCCGAACAACTGACTCTGGACATTCCAACATGACTACACAAGAGATGGCGGCATTGAAGGATCTGTCCAGCAGAACTGATATAGTGATCCGGAAAGTGGACAAAGGGGGGGCTATAGTGGTTCAGGACTTGGGGGACTATATCAAGGAGAGCGAACGTCAATTGAATGAACCTGCCATTTATAAGAGGTTGACTAGGGACCCTACTAAGGTATTTAAGAATGAGTTGGATGAGGTGTTGAAGGATGCCCTAGAACAGGGGACTATTACTCCACAAGTGCTTAAGGCCCTTACAGTAGATTTTCCAAAAGCTCCATTGTTCTACACTGTCCCCAAAGTTCATAAAACTTTGATTGATCCTCCTGGCCGGCCAATTGTGTCGGCCAGAGGATCTTTGTATCACCCTATATCCATCTTTTTAGATGCATATCTCAACCCCTGTATACAATCTATACCTTCCTATCTAAAAGACACAACGTCCTTACTCCTTCAGTTACAGGACCTGGGTCCACTACCTGAGGGGTTAGTCTTTTGTAGTGCTGATGTCACGAGCCTCTATACCTGCATCCCGCACGATGCAGGTATGGAGGCAGTGAGGCTATTGATTGAAAACAATCCTGAGTACAAAGGGCCTGAGATCACATTCTTTTTGCCCTTGTTGGATAGAGTACTTAGTCGAAACTACTTTGTCTTTAATGGTAAATTTTGGTTGCAACTAGCTGGGTGTGCGATGGGGTCGGCAGTGGCCCCGTCGTATGCGAATGCATTTATGTACCAGGTAGAATGCCAAATGTTTTCTCTGGATCCTGAGGTATCAATGCATGTCTTTTTCTATAGGCGCTATATAGACAACCTTTTGATTTTATGGCAGGGCCCGAGGGAACAAATTGTCTCTCTCTTGGATAACCATAATAGAACTCGTCATGTAGTACAGTTTACCTACGTGACCCATGAGGATACTATCAATTACTTAGATGTGACCATAACTAACAAGGATGATCGCCTGGCCACTTCTTTGTACGTTAAAGCCACTGACAGAAATACCTTATTGAAGTATCAGAGTTTACATCCAGCTCTATTACGTAAGGGACTACCGTACTCGCAATTTTTACGGGTGCCGAGAATTACATCTGATCCAGAGGAGACCCTTAGGGCATTAGACAAGATGGTCTATAAATTTGTAGAAAGAGGTTACCCAATTGGGGACCTTGAGGTTTCCAAAAGACGGGTATATCAGTCAGCAATAAGTAATTTTTGTTTTTTGGTATGTTTGTTTCTCTTGACAAGCATACTTGAGACAGTGTATCTATTATCTGGTCTCCAGTATGGATTGTTTATCAATTATACACTGTTGCAGAATAGTGGATACAAAACTGTATTAAATTACATTAACACTATTACTGCAGTCTTGAACAGTGGACTGATGTAAAGAGTGCATATATGTTACAAAATTTCCATATAATTCATAGTGCTCTCTTTTTATGTTGCTTATATCTGTTCTCAAATTTTACTCCTTGGTACATGTACTAGTGACATTTTTCTTGCAAAAATATTATAGGCTATCGTTTATTCAGTGTATGGTATTACTTCTAGGATATAGTCTCTCAAGAGAGCCTAACAGTAGCCTAATTAGCACTGACTAATTTAACTAATATTTCATATTGCTTATTTAATCACATTCCTTTTTTTCTTTTTGCCTAAAACAATAAATTTAAAGATAATTAACATCAGTGTGATGATCCTATCTTATAGGCAAAAATATATGAATTTCATATTCATATTTTAGATATATAAAATAAAGCAAAATAAAAAACTTATTTTTCTGCATTTTTTCAGGCTATCAAATAGGATAGAATGCCTGTTCTTCCTGTAATATTCTTTTAGATATGGAAATAAAAGTTTGAAATATTTTTAATATAAAATAATCATTTCAAAAGAGTGCGCCACACACTAAGCTCCTTTAGTGGCAGGTCCACTAGTGACCTACACTAACAATCTCCCCCAAAACAATACTATAATCTTGCTTAGTGGCGCACCTCCAACCCTCATTGATTTTTAGAAGGACCTCTTAGTGGCCCTTATTTGAATTTCTTCCTCAAATGGTTGGTTTCTACACTTTATATCCTGTAATTTTCTTAGTTACCAGTGCAGTATCTATTGGACTTTGTGTCCTCCCCCTTAGAAAAGGGTATTGGAGATGACCAGACAACATGTTTTGGAATCTAGCCCCAGTAGAAAACAGCCCTCTCGGGACATATTTCCCTGGGTTAACAAACATACCATTATGAGCAAAAAAGTAGTTAAAAAAGCTAAACAAATGTGGCCCATCATACAAACGGATGGAGCGTTGTCTTCTATGGCAAATACTGCTTTGTTGCCAAGCCATACCAGAGGGAGGAATATTAGTGATTTCATTGTGAAATTAGATATTACGGATATGGCTAAGAGTAGGGAAACCCATTTTTTAAGACCTAAAAATGGATGTTATCGATGCTTGGGGTGTGCCACATGTAACACACTGACTGTTGGCACCTCTTTTAATCATCCGTCCACAGGTCGTAAAATACCTATTAAGCATCGGTTGACGTGCACTACCTCATATGTGGTTTATCTCCTCACGTGCCCTTGTGGCCTTGCATACGTTGGCAAGACCATAAGGCAGCTTCGTGAGAGAATGGCTCTCCATAGGAGTGCCATCAAGAAGGCTTTTGAAAAGAGAGTAGTGACCAACCATTTGCACGGCATTGCATGTTAACTGGCCATGGTGTGGCTAGCATTAGAGCCATCCTTATTGACCATGTCCCCAGTACACTTAGGGGGGGGCAATAGGGATAGGGCATTATTACAGAAGGAATCTAGATGGATTTTTAAATTGGGAACACTGTCACCCAGGGGGCTCAATGAGAACCTGGGATTGCAGTGTTTCCTTTGATGCAATGTTTAGGTTCTTTATTATGTGTTTTCATTGGTAGTAGCCATTACTGTATAGTCCCAGTGCTTATTCCGTCTCAGGTTTATATATATTACCTAGACGCTATTGAAATATTACTTAAGCACAATTTAAATGTAACTTGTCCATTAGGCCTCGCTTTTCACATATTTTAGGTGTACTAAGTGTTTTTAATTCACAGTATAAGTGTCCTATCACTTTTCTTTTTGTTTACTATATGTCACTGTGTTTTTCCGTAGTGGACGTACCAGAAGTGTGATCAGTCGCTATGGTTACCCGCCTGCGACGTGGCGCGCCGTGACGTCAGGGGAAGGCGACGCGGAAGTGTGGCTGGACGGAATGGCAGGCGGTCGCGCCGCGAAGCAGGTGAGTATGATCTGCACTAATGTCTCTGTCTGTTCTCTATAAAATGTTGTTTGTTTGTTCTATGTGGCTTGTCTGGCCCTGAGGACGGGGCTTGTTCCCCGAAACATGTCGGCTTCATTAAAGTGATTTATCTTACTTACGCTGCTGAGTCTGCATGAGTGCCGCCCGCACTACTTCTGCTATTTACTTGGGATTCTGCATCTCCAACTGGGAAGGCACCTCAGCCGTTGCTAATATTATTGAGTGGAGTGCCGGGCTATTCCTGTTTGTATATATATAAATATATATATATATATATATATATATATATGTATATACACACACACCATTCCACAAAAAATTAGTTATGATCAGTAGTGCAAGAAGCATACCTGATAAATGCAGTCTTTCTCCCGGTTAGTTCCTGCTCCAGCAACTTGATATATTATCTGTGATGAAATCTACAATGAAAACAAAGTCCACTCTTTTTTGACCTGAGGGTAGGCTTATGAAATACTGGTTCAGAGGGTAGCTGGAGTGTGGATTTAGGTTAGGTCGCAAGGTTCTCTATTTCTTTTTCATTCATACTTTCTTATGCACAATATTTTTAGCAAACAAAACAAACAGGGGTTCCTTCCTGCCTCACACCTGTTATTAACAGCATCTATATAGCACCACTAAAATGTACAATTGCACACAAGGAAGCTTGTAAGCCAAAACAGGAAACACTGGCAGATACAGTACATGAATGATCACAAGCTTACACTCTGAGTCTGAAGTTAATTCAAGAATGGTCAATGAGGAATTGTGTCACTACAGTTACCTTAATTTGCAAATGTGATATAGGGCCCAATAATCCACATTTTTTATGCTGACGTGATAAATTATTTAGTCCTAAATTTGCAAGTTGAAAATTGAAACCCTGCTGAGGATTTTCTCACCATTTTGCTGAGGCCTTTTTTACAACATTATCGCTCGTCACATTCCAACATTAATGTCACAGATTTTATAATGCAGTACCCATACAAATTATATGTTGTTTTGAATCAGAATACTTTGTATTGTTAGAAATAAAGGGGGAGGGGATTTACTAATAATCGTTTTGGGCTGCGATCCGTGACTGCTCTTGTCACCGGAACATTTTTATGCTGTATGTAGCACATTTACTAACAATCATGTTGGCTTGCGAATTGCCTTTTGATGATGTATTTAGTCGCTTTGTGGTGCATGCAATATTACTCAGTTTGGGTGTTCGCATGTGAATGCGCCACAAATTGCATGACAAATCACACATGAATGCATAGAAAGTCGCATGTCAACACCACTGATTTCGCACCTGAATTTGCAAAGTAAGTCGCAGTTAATTGGTGAAAACCGCAAACACATGATTGGCCAGAAATCGCACATGCTACAGTGGCATCACCATGTTGTTAGAAAAATGCCCCCAAACCACCGAAACAGGTGGATCGGTGGCATTTGTGTTGGAGTGTGGTTAAGGAGAATTGGTTATTAGATTTTGCAATTGTTACCTGGGTCTGTAAATTGTCTTACCTATTTGTGTTGTCTTGTTTAGTTTTAAAATCTGTCTTTTTTTGTACTGTGAGGTGGTTTGTTATTTTTAGAGTATGATGAGAAGGAGGTTCCTGTCCAACAGCCTTTGGTGGAGTCAGAGTGGGAGGAGGATGATGATGGCTCTTCAGTCAGGGGCAAGACAAAGAGTGGCCGCAATGTGCGGTTCAGCTCTGATGAAAATGTTACATTACAATGTTGCATGACAACCACCTGTTTGGCCACTACTCCTCCAAGAAGCTGTAAGAAGACCCTAATGTGGCAACAAATCTTTCTCGGGAGCCACTAAAGTGCAATCTGCAAAATGTGCTTTGACAACATCAAATGTCTGGTCAAGCACAAAATGGCCACTGAGTGGTACTACCTCCCCTTTCCAGCTGGAGTGACTGGAATATGAAGAGCCACTGCATAGCATCATCCCACTGGAAGTGGTTCATGCACTCCATGTACAGGATACAGATGCCCTGCCCAAACACGGTAATAGCTTACTGATAACCTTTGTGATATTACTTTATTGTGGTCAGTGTGACATAATGTTCTGTTTTTATTAAAGCTGTACTTTTATCCAAATCTGCATAGCACTTACAGTATGTCCTGTGTTTTGTGCAGACCAGGAATTGTGAATGAGTCATGTTTGCAAATATGTGTCCAAACAATTATTATCTTTTTGATGCCCATGTTGTATCTGGTTTAGAAAAAAACAAAAGATAAATTGAATTAGTCACAATGGAAACACCAGGTTTACTTGTTTGTGCATTCACTAAATGCACTACAATTATGTTTTTCCATGTGCAAAATCAACATTACAAAACATTAAACCTATATTATTATTATTATCCTTTATTTATATGGTGCCACAAGACACACCAGGAAGGGTGAAACAAATGACTGAGGATCTAGGTAGACTAGAGGAATGAGCAAGAATGTGGCAAGTACAGTTTATTGCCCAAAAAATGCAAAATCGTGCACTTAGGTCTCAAAAACTCAATGTCACAACTGAGGGCCTGAGCTGACGGGAGGCAGCCTCAGTTGTAGGGGCTGAGATGTACCGGAACCTGGGAGGTTGTATCAGACCCCTGGACATGTAAGTAACATAAATAATAACTGCCCGAAGGCGTGACCACGACAACTTGGATAAAAGTCAATGATGTTTATTATGACAACTCCGCAACACAGCAGCAGTAAAAGAAAACGTAAAAGTCAGCAAAGAATAAATACAGTTCCTGGGTACTACAGGATGGCAGGAGCCACAGGGCACTGGTAGTGTGAGATAGTTCTTATGATCTTCTAGATGGAAAGTCCTTACCAGGCCCGACTGTAGCAATGGAGATAACCCAGGATTGTGCCAGCTGGTGTTCCAGGAAAAGCTGGGTTGCTGAGGATAAAACAGCTGCTGTGGATACTGGCTGGAACCAGACTGTTGTTAGCACGGAGTGGATACTGGCTGGAACCAGTTAAATAATAAATGAACTTGGGAGCGATGAAATATGAACTGAAATGTAGAACTTGAGAGCGGAGAAATAATAATACCGGTGGAGAGTGGTAAAGTGTAGAAAGGACACCGGCCCTTTAAGGGAAGCTGTACTCTGCTGGAAGCTGAGCTGGAAGCAGGTAATGTTGTTGCTGGAAACAGATGAATCCACAATGGATTGGAGAGTCAGGCTACACCGCAGGTGGAATGCTGGTGCGGGTCTCTATGGTGGAAGTCTTGAGACAGGAGCTGGAACCTGGAAGACAATCACAGGAGAGAGACAAACAGGAACTAGGTTTGACAACCAAAGCACTGACGCCTTCCTTGCTCAGGCACAGTGTATTTATACCTGCAGCAAGGAAGGGATTGGCTAGGCAATTATGCAGATTATCAATACTGAGAACAGATTGGTGGAAATGATCAGCTGACAGAATCCAAGATGGCTGCGCCCATGCAGACACTTGGAGGGAAGTTTGGTTTGTAATCCATGTGGTAATGAAAACAGTAATGGCGGCGCCGGCCACCGGAGACAGGAGGCGCCAGGCTGACAGATGCACATCCAACCACGCGGACACAGCAGAGGCCGCGGCTGACGTAATCGCCACTCAGACACTCTGCATGCAGAAGTTCAGGGACGGCGGCGGAGGCCGCGGGAGACGCCATGCCAGGTGTAATATGGCGTTTACTGTGACAGCGTCCCAGAGTGACAGGAGAGGATACAGGAATGTACACATCAGGATAACAGATGGGATCCGGTCCTGGAGCGCTGAGCCAGCCTTAGGAGGCATTTGATGGGTAAGAAATGGCGTCCAGATACCCGGATCGTGACACTCAAAGGCTAAATATAGTATCAATGGCACTATAATGGAAATTACTGTGGAGGCCAGGGATCTAGGAGTTACCCTTTCAGAAGACTTGAAGGCACGTAAGCAATACAAACTGAGCCGGCCCTAACCGATATGATGCCCTAGGCAAGATTTTGGCTGGTGCCCCCTAGCACCGCCGCTAGTTCTGCAAGAGATGCCTGGCAGGAGTCAGCTGGCAGCTCTGCTAACATCAGGCGCATTTTGTTTATGAAAATGCATCTTATTTGCATTACTATGTGGCTAGAATGCACAAGCAGCTTCTGCTGATTAAAATGATATGCAGCATGCCTATATTCTGTGTGCGACTGTGGCTGTATCTGCATATACGAAATGCTACATTACAGTGATATCCAGGAATACACGCAACGTAGCATTTCGTATGCAGATACAGCCGCAGTTTCACACAAAATTTAGGCATGCCGCATATCATTTTAATCAGCAGAAGCTGCTGGTGCCCCTAAGCATACCAAATGCCCTAGGCGTTTTCTTAGTTTGCCTATGCCTAAGGCCAGCTCTGAATACAAAAAAGCAATGAGGAAGGCAAGTCAGATGCTTAGCTGCACAGGGAGAGGAATCAGTAGCAGGAAAAATAAGTAAAAATGTCACTGTATAGGTCATTGGTACGGCCTCATCTAGAATACGGCCTTCAGTTCTGGAGGCTATGGGGTATATTCAGTTGAGGTCGGATCCATTCCGACATTCATTTGTCAGAATGGATCTGCCCCCTATTTGTTCAGAAGGTTATAAATATATTAGAGACTGTACAAAGAAGGGCAACTAAAATGGTGCAAGGTCTACACCAGAACACTTATCAGTAAAGACTAAAAGATCTTAATATGAATAGTTTGGTGCAGAGATGGGGGATGGGGGGGGGGGGGGGGAGGGGGGCAGACAAAATAGTAACTAGGTAGGTTCAGAGGAAATTTGAGGAAAAATTACTTCACAGAAAGGGTAGTGGATAAGTGGAATAGTCTCCCATCAGAGCTGGTAGAGGCTAAAACAGTAGAGCAATTTAAGCATGCTTGGGATAGACATAAGGATATCCTTACAAAGAAATAAGGATCAAATAGGCTTGAGATTACCAAAAAAGGGGGAGACTTAATGGGCCAAGTGGTTCTTATCTCCCGTCAATTTCTATGTTTCCATATTTTTATTTCTGCATCTAAAGGGCTGAAATTCATTGCAAACTTGTCGAAGTGTATGGTACAGTGGGCGGGATGTACTAATGTACATCGCCGCCCTGCGCCACGATGCTGATCGCATATGTACTAACATATGCGATCAGCATTGCGGAGGACAGCTCTTCCGATGAGAGCTGACCTCCGCGATGCGCAGCGGCAGCCTGACTTCCGGGATTCGGCCCGGGAGTCAGTCTGCGCATGCGCGGGGTGACGGGGGCGGCCGCAGGGCATGCTGGGATGGATCCGATCGGATCCCTCACACAGCGCCGCGGAGAGAAGCCCATAGGCTTCTATGGACTATCGCCAGCTAAAGCTGGCGTACCCCGCCGCGGCGCTGACCTGCCGGCCGGGGGTTAGTACATCAGGAAAATGCGGTAAACAGGGAGTTTACCGCATTTTCCGCTTAGTACATCCGGCCCAGTATGTCATATCACGGAAACATCACATCATGTCAACATCACGTCATGTCACGGAAACAGGTTTGGGGTGCATGGTCTTTGATAACGGCAGGACAGACTTTCAAGATGAGCAGCGATATGGCCAGCCAAGCACGTCCATCACAGGCAGTGCACCAAACCCAAACCTGTTTCCATGACATGACGTTATCACCTTATACCTCAACAAGATAGGGATGAATTTCACTTGTCAACATTGCGAACATGTTGGTATTTCAATAATGTTGACATAACTGTCGATATTGTGGTGTCAGCATTATGATTGTCGACATTTTTAATGTCAACATGACAACTGCACCCCATTTGGAGATCTGTGGGGGAGCGCATGATATAGAATTAAACGTGAGCTCATTTGCACCATATAGAAATATGATACGTACACATAAAACCTGTTCCCCTGTGCATGCAAAATTTTGCACAGATGTTCTACATAAAGGCCCTAATTCAGACCTGATCGCTGTGCTGCAAATTACAGTGTCCTGCGATCAGATAGTTGCGCCCAGGGGGAGTGAAAATTCACTCAGTGTAAGTGTGCGAATGCATGTGTACGCTGTGCAAAAATTCCCCTCAGTCAGCGGACAGCTGCAAAACTGTTCACATCACACTCACTATAGAATGATTTTTCCATACTGTGCAGTGTGTGCGTAGCCCACGACTTACTCCTACAGTGCGATCCAAACAGGCTGATCGGGTTCGGAGCTGACGTCACACACCCGCCCTGAAATCGCTTGGGCGTTTTTCCTTACACTCCCAGAAAACGGTCAGTTACCACCCACAAACGTCCTCTTCCTGTCAATCACCTTGCGAACAGCTATGCGAATCGAATTTTTTTCAGCACTATGCTGTTGCTGTTTGGTGATGCGCATGCACATTGCGGTGCACACGCATTCGCAGTAGTTCGATAATCACCCACTGTGCGAAAACGCACAGCAGCGATTAGGTCTGAATCAGGCCCAAAGTTCAATACAGTTTCCAATTTGTTGATGATGACATTTTTATTTAAAGTTTTAAAATGTAAAGTTGCATGTATCTTTAGATGTTAGAGGTGAGGTCAGGGGCCCCCACACTATAGCAAAAAACGTCCCTGACATGGCCCACTCTTCACTCTTCCTGATGCTCCATGTATAAAAAACAGTAAATGTCAGTGATGGATGAGTTTTATTTTTGTGACGCAGACAGCTTTGCTTCAATCTCTATAGTGGGTGGTCATGACTGACTATCAGAACTCCGCCCCCTCGGGGATATAATGCTGCGACTTACGGGTGTAACGGGAAGGCCTAGTGCCAGGAAGTTCAGAGACCTGAGATGCTGTAACAGATAGTGTGACAGATGTATTTACCAGGAGATGGGATAAAGAAGTGATAAAGCAGTGATAAGTGCAAGGTGATAATGCACCAGCCAGACAGCTTCTGTCATTTTTCAAATCTGTAATGATTGACTGGTGCGTTATCACCTTCCACTTATCACTGCTTTATCACTTCTTTATCCCTTCTCCTGGTTAATACATCTTCCCCAGTGTTTTTTTCTCTCTTTCTCTCGCTCCCTCTTCTTTTCTTGCTCGCTCTCTCTCTCTCTCTCTCTCGCTTTCTCTTTTTCTCTCTTCTTTTTCTCACTCTCTGACATCTCTTTCTCTTGCTGACACCTTCTCTCTCATTCACCTCTCTCTCCCAGACACCCTTTCTCTCTATGGACAGGATGTACTTAGCATCACTTCCACGATGTGGTTATTCCTGCCACTTTCAACCTACATACTAATCGCATGTGTACTAACATATGCGATTAGTATTGCAAAGGACAACTCTCTCGATAAGAGCTGGCATTACTGACAAAAGCTGGCATTACCCACTGCATCCAAGCCCCAGAATGCATTTCGGTGCTTGGTACATACGGGAAATGCGGCCAAATTCCTAAAATGGGAGTTTTTGGATGCATCTTCAGTTTAGTACATCTCTCCCTGACACACTCTCTCTTCATCCCCTCTTTCACTCTCTCTCTCTCTCTCCTTGACACCTTCTCTCTCTCCCTGATACCTTCTTTCTCACTCCCCTTTCTCCTTGGCATCCTTTCTCTCTCCCCCCCCCCCCCCCGATACCCTCTCGCTCTTCCCTCTCTCTTTCCCTTGCTTCCCTCCCACTCTCCCTGAAACCCTCTCTGTCTCTCTCTCTCTCTTGCTTTGCCCGCTCTTCGTGACACCCTCTCTTTCTCTATACCTGACATTCTCTCTCTTGCTCCCCTCTCTCTTCCCGGCACCCTCCCTCTCTCCTCCTCTCTCTCTTCCTGACACCCTCTCTGTCTCACTCTCTCTCACTTATGTCCCTCTTTTTCTTCCTGACATCCTCACTCTCTCCCTGACACCCTCTCCCTGACACCCTCTCTGTCTCTCATGCCTCTCTTTATTTCCCTCCCATTCCCTTTATTAGAAAGAGGGATGATCTGGCAACCTTAACTACAATGCTGTTGGTCAGTGGAGAGTCTAGAGACAAGGGGGCACATGTATTAAGCGTGGAGAAGTGATAAAGCAGTAATAAGTGCAAGGTGATAACGTACCAGATAATCATCTCCAATAAATAAATTGACAGTTAGGAGCTGATTGGCTGGTGCGTTATTACTTTCCACTTATCACTGCTTTATCACTTTGTCAGGCTTAATACATCTGCCCCAAGGTAAGGGGCGTAGTAGTGGCAATGGAGGGGAATGGTGTAAATTTTATGGTGGGGCACCGACAACTTAGTTATCCCGGAGCCCCCACTAACCTTAATCCAGTCCTGGTGAGGGGTAACTCTGTGCTTTACCTAAAGATGTTTCTAGTCCTGTGTTTTCTAAGTTGCACAAAGATGCCACATGTAACACATATAATTGAATCAATACTTACACCATACCTTCCAACATGACCCTCTCCAGGAGGGACAGAATGCTCTGTTCCTGCACTTCCCTCTTAATATATGATTGCCATCACCTGTGTTGAACTAGTTGTTTGATAAGAAAGGCGTTTCACCACAGGTGATGGCAATAATTAATTAAGAAGGAAGTCCAGGAGCAGAGCATTCTGTCCCTCCTGGAGAGGGTCATGTTGGGAGGTATGCTTACACCATACTTGCCTACCTTTGATGGAGAAAATGCTCTGCTCCTGGACTTTCCTGGTAATGTATGATTGCCATCACCTGTGGTGAGCTAGTTAATTGATAAGAAAGATGTTTCACCACAGGTGAAATACAAACTCATACATTACCAGGAAAGTCCAGGAACAGAGCATTTTCTCCCTCATGGAGAGGGTCAGGTAGGCAAGTAGGGCTTACACACAAGTGTGTTTTGTGCTGCTGTAGACAGTGAATCAAACCATTCATGACAGGGTTTTGTTTATTGCTAAACCACACATTACACAAAGATGGGTGGAGGCTTTTCTTATTGTCACTTGGGAAAAATACCTCCAGCACTTCAGCTCATATGTAATAAAGATGTCACATGATACTTATTCATTATCTACATGTGACGTGTGAGGTTTCCTGGAGGACCCTGAATCAATTTTGATTTCATAGTGCAAGTAACAATCTTTCTCGCCCTGTTCAGAGGTCTCTACATGACATGGAGCTAACACTCTTATTAATCTTTGGTTTTACCTGTGTGGTGCAGAGCCAGTTTACAGGTAAGAGAGGATACATAATTCCAGGACTTAATTTATTAGAAATTCAAAGTAACTATTTAGTGTCTACTTCAGTGGTTCCCAAATGTAGTCCTTAAGGCACCACAACAGTTAGGGTTACCACCTCATCCCTTTAATACTGGACACATATTAATTACACAGATTCTGTGGCTGGCTGCCTTCAAGACTCCATTTCACCTGGTTTTAATCAGCCACAGAACCTTTGTAATTAATATGTGTGCAGAATTAAAGGGATGAGGTGGTAACTCTACCAATTAAGGACATCTCTGTTTGTGCACAGATTTTATAATCAAACTGACTGAGGTACTAATTAAGTCACCTGTGCCTAAACAAGGATATTTTAAAAACTGGGACTGTTGAGTGCCTTGAGGACCACATTTGGATACCAGTGGTTTAGTTAATAAGTAATTTAGTGTGATTTACAAAGCAAACAATTGGTTTTGGGCACCCATCAACAAACCTGATATTATCAGTAACAAAATTACATTTGACAGCTCGAGACCCTCAAACTTAACCCCTTCTGTAAGGTACAAAATGCTCTACTCCTGGACTTCCCACTTAATGTCTGATTACAGTCACCTGTGTTGAACTATTTGCTGAGAAAGGCGTTTTATCACAGGTGACTGCAATCATACAATAAGTGGGAACTCCTGGAGCAGAGCATTTTGTACCTGGTGGATGGGATTATGTTGGAGGGTATGCATCTCTCATGTCACCTGAGAAGTCTGAGCAGTGATTTGAGACAAATCTGTAAATTATCAGTTTATTTAGGAGATGGGAAAACAGTATACAAACAGGCAGTGTTTTGACAGATTATTTCCACTCTTGCATCATCTGAGCAAATTGGAACAACCAAAATATTCAATGATTTAAAGACTGGTGCATTGCTGCTAGATCTGATGTGCAGGATTGCAGTTTTGCACCCAATTACAAACATACCTCCCAACATTACCCTCTCCAGGAGGGACAGAATGCTCTGCTTCTGGACTCTTAATTTATGATTGGTGGCACCTGTACTGAACAGGTTAATGGATAAGAAAGGTGTTTCAGCACAGGTGATGGCAATCAAATTAAGAGGGAAGTCCAGGAGCAGAGCATTCTGTCCCTCCTGGAGAGCGTCATGTTGGGAGGTATGTATAAATTACTTTCCGTGTTTGTTCAAATGCCATTTTATTTAGTAATTATGATAAAAGCTGTGTCTGTTTCAGGTATATATACCAGTAGTTCTCAAACGTGGTCCAAAAGGCACCCCAACGGTCCAGGTTTTAAGGATATCCATGTTCGAGCGCATGTGAAGTAATTAGTACCTCAGTCATTTTGAGTTAAGCATCTGTGCTCAGGCATGGATATCCTTAAAACTTGGTTCGTTAGGGTACCTTGAGGGCTATGTCTGGGAACCACTGATATAGACACAAGTATATGTGAGTAGTAAAATATCACATCTCCCTAAAAATCACACCTCCCAACATGACCCTCTCCAGGAGGGACAGAATGCTCTCCTCCTGGGCTTCCCTCTTGATGTATGCTTGCAATCATCTGTGCTGAGACACCTTTCCTATCAATTAATCTGTTCAAAACAGGTGTCGGCAATCACAAATTAAGAGAAAAGTCCAGACACAGAGCATTCTGTTCCTCCTGGAGAGGGTTATGTTGGGAGGTTTGCGTCAATAGATGTGTTATAGTAATGACAACCAGAGGATGTTTTTTATGAATTGACCAAGTATGGCACAGAAAGTAGAATCCTCCTAAATTGCATTTATATGAAATCATAGGGTCTCCAGGCTCTAGGTCAGTGATGGCTAACCTTGACACTCCAGCTGTTGTTGAACTACATATCCCAGCATGCCCTGCTACAGTGCTGTTATTTGGCCATGCTTAAACTGATGCAGAGCATGCTGGGATGTGTAGTTCAACAACTGGAGGGTCAAGGTTAGCCATCACTGCTCTAGGTCGACTATGGGAAGGTTGACAGTCATTAGGTTGATCACTAATTAGGTCAACATAGATAAAAGGTAGACTTGTAAAAGGTTGACAGTGCTTATGGTTGATGGGTACAAAAGGTCGATAGGTTCAAATGGTTGACAGCTTTTTTTTTTTTAGCATTTAATCAATTTTTCCCACTTTACCATCCACATGGACTACGAATGGTAATAGTAACTTGTGCTGAGTGCATCGGCAGCAGAGTGAGGAGAAGTGGTGGGCGAAGTAGTTCACTAATTTGTCTTCCATCTGCTTTGACGGCAAAAACTAAAAAAAACTTTAAAATGTTGTGTCAACCTTTATTGTGCTAACTTTTTTTGTCGACCTTTTGTCAAGTCAACATTTTGACTCTGTTGACATAAAGCATGTTGGCCTTTATACGACTATAGACCTTTTCCATGTAGATCTGCTGATCCATACCTTAAATCATACTGTACACGTAGAACTAATGACACACTGTATAATTAATAACCTTTTATTTAGCTATGCTGTACTACTTTTTTCATGATGCCCCTTTACCTTATTTTTGTTCTTTTCTACCTTTCAAGATACTGGCTCTTATATAGCATTCTGACACACATTTAAAAGCATAATTCATGTGGTGTATAATAACATTTTATGTTTTATTATAAAGGTAATGCTACATAATTTGCATGTTATCTATCAGATATATATAAGAACAAAAAACTCTCTTATTGTGCTATTTAATGAACGTTTAAAATAATTAAACAGGCTGCCTTGTCTCACTGGGTTACCTGTTAGAAGGAACTCAAGAAATAATGGATATACAATAATAGTGAGACTGGCGCCTCAGTGTTTCTATCTACACCCTGCTACTTATTGCATCTATTATCGATGTGACAAATAGACCCAGAAAATAATAAGGTGCGAGGAGTAGCGTTAAAAAGTGTATAACTTTTGATACAATTTATTACAAGAATTAATAAAAAGGCCATAATCACATAGACATTTGAATAAAAGTTACAAAGCCAGGAAAGAATGTTTCCCTGATATTAACAACAGCTTAAAAGTCACTGCAGGTAATAATATACAGATGTATAGAAGTCCTTTTTCAGTCTCCTTCTTATGTTTAGAGGTCACGGTAAATGTATCAGAAACCCAACGCGTTTCATCTCATGGTGAGACTTCATCAGGCGTACATCTTAGTATATGAATAATTACCATCTTTGCAATTCTAAGGTCGTGAAATACACAATTCAAAGGCGCTTGTATCAATCAGACAGGTCACTGCTCGTTAAAATAAAATATTAAATTATTAAATTTTTCTTACAGCTTCCTATGGATACAGTCTGTAACGGTATTGGCCACCCATTTTATGGCTATGAGGTAAAGGGCCTATGCCAGGCCTGATACCTAGAGCTTACACTCTGCTGTATATATTGCTGTGTGCTGCTGGATACTCTCAGCATCTGTGACACAGTAATACTGATTGGTGTTTCCTTGGAGACTGACTTTTTTTTACATGCAGCCACAGCCCATCACTTGCTGCTCCATTGTGTGTGACTCAGAATCAGGCTCTTACTGCACATCATTTGTCCACCATTAATAGAAATGTAACAATCATATAGCAGTATATGTTAAACTTGTCTTATTTTTCTTTATATACTGTATAGATAAGTCCACTGTCATCTTACCAAGGATTGCAAATAATCATGGTTCGTTTGGCATGACTTATGTGCCCACGAAAATGCGCGTGCGCTGCATATGCCCCCGCTATCCATACGATGGCATGGATGCCTACGCTCCTGCAAAAGCGTTGCATGCGGGAGCGGGTAGACGCAATCGCGATGTGGCTGCACATGCGACATATTCGCGGGTAAAATAACTGCGGACACATATATAGTATGCTTGGACACTCTTGTAATTGCTGGCCTCACCTCTCTGGTGGTTAGCCACATCCCTTCCAGTGACTGACCAATCCCCTTAGTAGGCCTCTATGATTGCATTCCCCTGGTGAGCCCTTCATGCCCCAGTCTGACAGCAGGATGAGCAAGCAAAAAAGAGAAAATAGGTAAAGTGATGACTCATGAGTAGTCTGTGTAGAGCGGAGGTAATTAGTAAAATAGGTTATGTAGGTTACGTGGGTGGTTCTTGAATTTGATAAGCTTACCTAAAGAGGTGAGTTTTCAGGCAATGGGTGCAGCTCAAATAAAGTCCTGTAATTGTGAATGGGTGCAGGTGAGTGTGAAAAGATATACTGTATGTTGGTGTAGTTTGCAAATCCTTTTTGAGATATTGGGACTACTTACCCTTATGAGAAGATACATTTGTTCCTCACTAATGATTTGAGCATCATCTGTTATGTGGGACACCTGCTCACTAATGAACTACTTAGCAACAGCCAAACAATATGGCTGATAGGTCTCCCAGGCAACATGCCCCAGGATGGGACCGTACAGTATAGCTTTTTGGCAACAAAGCTGATAGGCCTATGGGTTTTCAGGCAACAAGCCCAGTGGTGGGTTTAATTGGACAACTTTTTTTATTTCCATTAAAAAAACTCTTGAATTATTATCAAGAGACCTGTAGCCTACTAGTTATCTAAATATTACTACTTGCTGCTATTGTTACTGTATTACTGGAAGTTCTCTATATGTGGCTAACATACATGCAAATATTGGAACGCTATATATTTTTTTCAATCGTATCTGTCACAATTTAGCTTTACATACTGTAAACCATTAGAGGCTGTTGTAACCATCAAGATTTCCTGTAGTAGTTATCCTACTATAAGAATTTTCCTATACAACTACTACCACTAAGTGTGGGCACCATGATAGGTGCTGGGGTACTCCAAGAAAAAGGGGTGTGGTCTCATGACAAGGGGTGTGGTCTAGTAGGATACGCCATCCCCGTGAGCCACACCCCTCTTTTTCATCATCACAGTGGTGCATATACATAAGGTGACAGAGGGGCATAAACAGGGTGACAGAGGGGCATACACGGAGTGACAGTGATGTATACACACAGGGTGACAGTGGGGTATACACATGGTGTGACAGAGAGGCATACACAGTGTGACAGAGTATCATACACAGGGTAACATACGCACTGGATGACAGTGGCGTATACACATGGGGTGACAGTGGCGTAAACACATGTGTAATGATATTCTCATATAACGACTGCCCAATATATGAGTGCATATATGTACATACTGTTATACATGACTGTCTATTCCTGTTCAAAGGTATATATATACACCTGTATATATAGAGAGAGACTAGTATATATGCTCTACTAATTTATTGGACATGGACTGAATGGAGTATCCCTGGTGATATAGGGAAGGGTGTAGTATAATACAACAGAAGGACACTGTGGGTGAGGTAACCTTTTGCTCAAGCACTAGATTGAAATAGGGAGGTTACCTGATTGGAGGATGAAGTGCCTGGAATAACCCTGGGCACATGTCTGTACAGGTGGCTCACGAGACCTCGGCGGGAAGAACACATCCACGCGACCCTGATGGCAGCAGTATAAATAGAAGAGCCAGCCACCTGAAGATGGATTGAACCGGGTGCGCAGCCATGGGAGCGGTTTCTCCTCTTCTGCGCCGCTGATGGGAGCTGTAATTGTCGGCGGGCGCTAGAAGAGAGAGTGCCGCGACTACTGGTGGTAGTGCACTGAAGAGCGCTATCCCCCTGTAATCGCCGGCGAGTCACTCAAGAGAGCGGAGATCGGGAGGCGGAGACTCCCGGAGGGAGCCGACATCCTGCAAGGCGGAGCGCCATCAAGAGTGACAGGCCGGGGGAGCGCTGGAACAACACAGAAAGGCGGCGACATCTAGAGAGGCGGAGCGGTACCCAGAGTGACAGGCCGGGGGAGCGCTGGAGAGGTCCGGAGAAGCGGCAACATTTAGAGAGGCGGAGTCACCTCTAGCAGCCGCATCAATACAACGAGCCGGCCAGTACCAAGAGAACTCAGCTGTCAGGTCTGAACAGCGCCTATAAGTTCATCCCAGTTCTGCCAAGTGCCTGCCTGTCGGTGAGCTCCATAGACAAAACTGCAGCCTCACTGTCCACCAATGAGAGTGAGAAAGGGGAGTGGCTTAACTTCAAGTCTTCCAGCTATTGACAGCAGTCAATAATGAAAACATCTAAGGTCTGTGTAAAACTGCACCTAACATTGCACCTACATTCAACAGGGAGACTTATTTATATAGGTATACTTAAATCCTATATAACTATACAGGATATCATACCCGCAAGGAAAGTGAAGTATTATAATTTCCACTAGGAACAGTATTGACTCTGTCAGAGGCTGAGCAATTAATATCGATAAAAGGAGGCATATGGTTTGCAGTACAGGCAGACTCCATGTTTATTGGTCACCGTTGAAAGTTAAATATTATTTATTTAATGACAAGAAGAGGAATATAATATTACTGTCAGATAGACTATTCCATCCTTACAATAACCACTTCCTCCCTTGACGATTAAAAGACTATACTACGCCAGTAAAGGAACAAGCGATTATAGTGACATCTGGAAGATAGTTCTGTCATAACCTCAGTCAGATCACACATAGTAACAGATTGCTTATTCTCAGCGGATACAAAACAGTAACATTACTACCCTGGGAAACTAATTGGATACAAGTAACCATAAATATCTAATAACAATACAGGTTGTTTCCATTTTACTACCAGGATTTCAAGTACCTTTCAGGAGACAGAAACTTAGTTCATTAATATAGTATATTTACATCCTATCTAACAAGTCAGCTTCTTTGAGGATTGAATTCAATACACATATATATGTGTATATATATATATATATATATATATATATATATATATATATATATATATATATAGAGAGAGAGAGACTATAATTGAAGAACAGACTGAAATGTCAAATGGTACTTGATATTGTTGATTATTGTATTGCTTTATCTTAATATATGTAAATATGCAAAGGGTAAATTGAGAGTTTATAGTAGGTAGCATAAACAATAGGTATGTAAGCATTGTATCAGAATGTAAGTAAAAGGCTATTAGGTAATTAGATAGTTATATATATATATATATATATATACTTACATTGAGGCTATCTTTAATAAGTATATCCTTGTATGTAGATAATATATATAGAAATATATTTATATATATATAGTAGCACGGTACATGATTCTTGAACAAAGTCTATTAACTTGAATGCTTTACTCTATGTGAAAATGCAGTAAAGATTATTGCTGACAAGAATGTTGAATTATTGAGAGTAAGCTTACCTGGATATTTAGAGGAGAGCCTTGGAACCGGATAACGAAGGTAGTAGATCTCTGCACCTGTAAAATAATAAATAATACACATTAGGTTTCCCAAACTGATCCTATAAAGTAGGTTACTACCTACCAAAAGTTTGGGTGGAGGCACTTAAAAAAAGGGTTACATATTGGAGGCACTGAGCTGAGATACGAATAAATAGATAAAAATGGAGATCAGTGGAGAAGATATTTATAGCTGGTGTAGAAGTAAGGGGGTGGATGTACAGAAAAGTGTGAGTATTCTGGGAAATTTTGTTGATGTTATAGAAGAAGATATTATTAGTGAAATAAAAAAAATGTATGGAGTGAAACAACCACATATTGTAGATAAGTGGAAAGATGTTAGTGATGAGATATGTGCCATTTTCATAAGTAATGATAATCAGCTAGATGCGTCGGTAATCCCAGCTAATATTTTAATAGAAAGGATACCTGGTAGGAGATTGCAAGTGAGGTGGCCAGTGGATAAGTATGCAGATGGAGGAGAGAAAGCCATAGTTAAAGAAGATAGTAAAGTTGAGAGTACTAGCGCAGGGTGTTACCATAATACTAGTAATACATCCGAAGAAACATCTATGGGTGAAGAAAAAATAGATCCACAAGTTGAAAATGTAATGGATAAAGTTGTTAGCCATTTCGAAAGATGGCATTACGAAGGGGGATATAGAAGACTAAGGATATTTTCTGGGGTAATTCCAGTTCCAACTGGAGAAGAGAGCTATGATGTATGGAGGGAGGCGGCAGTGCAACATTCCGAGGAGTGGAAGTGTCCGGAGCATATTAAAAAACAGAGAATTGTGGAAAGCTTAAGGGGACCAGCGATGGGGATCATTCATGCTACTAGAATAAGTAATTCCCATGCTACCCTAAAAGACTATTTTGAGGCTCTGGACTATTCTTTTGGTACGTTAGAAGATGTGGGAGATCTGCTGTCTCGATTAAATCAGACTTACCAAGAACCTACCGAAACACTCACCAGTTATATATATCGCTTAGACAAAATTCTTTACAAATTGTTAGATAAAGGAGGGATTAATCCCCCAGAAATTGATGCAAAGCGACTAAAGTATATATTGAGAGGAGCTATGACTACCAATCCTGTAGCTCAAAGATTACGGTGTAATATGCCCAGGGATCCTCCTCCTACTTTAGGAGAATTGATGAGAGGTTAAATTGGAAGAAGTGCAAATTGAAAACCAAGAAAAAAATCTAAAACGAGTCAAAGTTATTGTTCCTACCCCTGAAGTTCCTTCTGTTAATGAACAATTGTTAAAAGCTTTAGAGGAACAAAATAAGAAATTAGATCAGTTAATTTCTTTACAGAATACATCATCTTCAAATTCCAGGATACCTCTGATGGGCAGGGGGAGAGGCTTTAGTCGACGACAAGATAATATGAGAAACCTCACTTGTTACAGATGTGGGCAATTAGGACATCGTTCTTTTGAATGTCTACAGAACGAAAGTACCAGAGTAATTGAGAACAGTACTGAGTCGCGGTCAACATCTATTACGGAAAACGGGCAAGGGACGTCGATGAACCCCGCATCGACTCCCAGATTATAAATGTATGCGCAATGGGGAGTACTCAGTGGTCCAACCTCGTTCCCAGTGGAATAATTGGAAAAGCGCCAATGGTACCGGCCTTAATAAATGGAAAAGCGTGTCAAGTATTATTGGATAGTGGATCACAGGTGTCAATTATATTTGAAAGTTGGTACAGACAATATCTTTCTGATGTACAACTAATGCCCTTTGATGGACTGGTGATATGGGGTCTGAGCGACCAAAAATACCCTTATCTAGGGTATGTGACCACTCAAATTGAATTCACAGATGACAGCACAGGGTACCAAGCTCCCCTACCTTTTTTGGCGTTAGTGTGCCCAGACTCTCCATCAGATCAGGTAGTGGTATCCATTATAGTGGGGACAAATTCCCATCTCTTTAAAACTCTGGCTAGGTGGTGTATACAGCAGGACACTATGAAACAACTTACTCCAAGGACTGATAATGGTGTATCCTGTTCTAGCGATATACTTGAAAATGACATCCATACTATAACGAGTTCAGTAAATGCAGTCAGCAAGATTGAAGAATGTTTCAGAGGAAGTGATCTGTCTGCCAAGGATCGGGATAAATTGATTGCTGAAATGCTATAAAGGGAATCTGTTTTCTCATTTGGAGAGTGGGACTTAGGTACTGCCACTGAGGTAGAACATCGAATTAGATTACGGGATGATACACCTTTCCGAGAGCGAACTAGGAGGTTAGCTCCTGCCGATTTTGAGGACGTGAGACAACATTTGAAACATCTTTTGGAAAATCAGGTGATTGCTGAATCGGAAAGTCCTTACGCTTCTCCAATTGTGGTAGCCCGAAAAAAAAACGGTGACATTCGATTGTGTATTGACTATCGTACTCTAAATAATCGCACCATTGAGGATCAGTACACAGTACCTAAAGTGGAGGAAGCTTTGGACTGTCTTCAAGGGAGTAGATGGTTCTCGGTTCTTGACATGCGCTGTGGTTATTACCAAATTCCTATGCATCCTGATGACCGGGCTAAAACAGCGTTTCTGTGTCCCATTGGCTTCTTTGAATTCCTTAAAATGCCACAAAGTATCAAGGGGGCTCCTGCAACATTTCAGAGGACCATGGAGAAAATCATTGGAGACATGTGCTACCGTGAAGTTCTTGTTTACCTTGATGATGTCATCGTATTTGGCCGGACATTGGAGGAGCATAATAACCGATTATTAAAAGTATTAGATCGATTACAGAGGAGAGGTCTGAAGCTGTCTATCGACAAATGTCGTTTGTGTCAAACAACAGTCCGATATCTGGGTCATATTGTCAGCAGAGAAGGAATATCCACTGATCCGGATAAGATAGCGATAGTACAAGATTGGCCTAGACCATCAAATCTAAAAGATCTACACTCATTTCTGGGGTTCAGTGGATACTACCGCCGGTTTGTACCACACTATTCAAAAGTCTCACGCCCATTGACGGAATTGACCAAAGGATATCCACCTGCTGGTCGAGGTCGCCATTCCAATGGAAAGTATTTTAAACCTCAAGAAGAGTTTGGTGAGAGGTGGATGGACCAGTGTGAAGAGGCTTTTCAGTGACTCAAGTACCTACTGACCCATTCTCCTATTTTAGCCTACGCCAATCCTGAATTACCATATGAACTACATATTGATGCTTCCATCGAAGGACTTGGAGGAGTGTTGTACCAACAACAAAATCAACAGTTACGGGCAGTAGCTTATGTTAGTAGAGGATTGTCCAGCAGTGAGAAGAACTATGCAGTACATAAATTGGAGTTCTTGGCACTAAAGTGGGCGGTGGTGGACAAATTCCACGACTATCTATATGGAGTAAAGTTTACTGTGCATACGGATAATAATCCACTGATTTACATCAACTCCACTGCCAAGTTAGATGCAACTGGACATCGATGGCTAGCAGCACTGTCAAATTATAATTTCAGTCTAAAATATAAACCTGGGCTTCAAAATACTGATGCAGATGCTTTATCTCGGTTACTGCATCTTCCAACCGATAGCCCAAATGATGAATGGATCGAATTACCTGTCCCTGCTCTTCAAGGGCTTTGTCATCAGATTTCTATTTTACAGAACTCTACTCCTGAAGCTATTAGTGCCTTAGGAGCATCGGGAGCTGCTTTTCCGCTAATGTACTGTTGGATATCCAAAACCGAAATGGGGGAACTGTCGGTGTTATCGCACGATCAAATAAAACAAGCTCAATACAGTGACACTGATTTAAGGGTCGTCATACGATATCTCAAGACGAGAACACCTAGGATAAGTCATCCTAATATGTCCAAAAGAGCTAAAGTACTGCTCAAACAACGAACCAGGTTATTCTTTAAGCAAGGGATTCTATACAGAAGAACATGGACTACTATTGGTAAACTTAAAATACAATTAGTGTTGCCGGCCACCTTTGTCCCCATGATATTAAAAGCCCTTCATGACAATCACGGGCATTTAGGCTATAATAAGACCCAACATTTAATAGCTGAATGGGTATATTGGCCCTATATGAATCAAGACATTGAAAAGTACTGTCATAACTGCAAAAACTGTATTCTAAGGAAAACTTTACCACAGCATGCCGCACCCTTGGGTCATTTACAAAGTTCTGGGCCTATGGAACTTATATGTATAGATTTCCTTTCATTAGAAGGTGCTAACGGGCAAGATAGTAACATCCTTGTCATTACCGATCATTTTACAAGGTATGCTCAGGCGTTTGTGACACCAGATCAGAAATCACTAATGGTGGCAAAAACCCTCTGGGAAAGGTTTTTTGTGCATTATGGATTACCTTCACGTATTCACACTGATCAGGGTCCTGACTTTGAAAGTCGGCTCATTAAGGAATTGTGTATGTGCTGTGGAATCAGAAAATCCCATACGACACCCTATCATCCACAAGGAGATCCACAGCCAGAGCGGTTTAACCGAACCCTTTTAAATATGCTTGGAACATTAGATCATAAACAGAAAGTCCATTGGAAGAAGTACATCTGTCAACTGGTACACGCTTACAATTGTACAAGGAACGAGGCCACTGGGTACTCCCCATATTTGTTGATGTTCGGAAGAGAAGCACGATTACCTATAGATATTAGCCTTGGCACCTCCCCTACCTCCGTTAAAGATCCGTCTCACTCTAAATATGTGAATAATTTGAGAAAAGAACTTAATGAAGCCTATGATCTGGCCAACAAGGCAGCTCAACGACAGAATGATAAGAATAAATTGGCCTATGATAAGAAAGTAACAGAACAAGTTCTTTCACCCGGTGACCGTGTTCTTCTTAGAAGGTTGGGTTTTCCTAGAAGGCAGAAAATTGCTAATAGATGGAAGGAGACACCTTATCGAGTGGTAAAGAAATTGCCTGGAATACCAGTGTATCAGATTGTTCCAGAACATACTGACGGACCGGTGCTCACCTATCACCGACAGCACCTATTGCCCATTAAACATGATTTAGTGTTTCTTCCCAATGAAGATTCAGAGACTAATCTAGAAATCGTTGCCATTCCAGATAATCAAACACATAAATCCTCTTTGGAACAACCATCTGCTAATTCAGAGACTGATGCCCTGAATTCCGAATTCGGGTATTTCTATGAAAATAGGACTGAAGAAATCACTCCATCCCCTCAACATCCGACTACTCACCTAACAGTTCAGGACTTTAGTTTGTCAACAAGTGAAGGGGAGATGGGCTGCCTAAATGAGGAGTCATCAATAGACAATGGCTCTTATGTTGAATATACTCAGAATCCACTAAGTGACTATTCAACACCCCCTCTACCTCAGAGAGTACGTAGGCCCCCTAAAATGTTAAGTTACGATCAGTTAGGATGTCCTAATATTGTGGAAAGAACAGTTTATCCTAGCAGGGCCGAAACTAGGAGTTTTGGCACCCGGGGCGAGCCATTAACTTAGCGCCCCCTCACCCCCACCCCTCGCGCGCGCGTGCGTGTGTGTGTGTGTATATATATATATATATTATATATATATATATATATATATAGTAGCAAAAGGTGCGGCACTGAAGCTGATTCTCTGTAATTAAGAGACCCACACGGTCCTGCATTTGAAACACAGAGAATCAGCTTTAATGCCGCACCTTTTGCTTCTGTATCTGCTTACACCTGTGAGGGCACCAGCGAAATAATTCATACTACACTGGGAGCGCCGGACCTTTGGTTACACAATGTATATATCTCTCTCTCTAAACTTCTTAAGGGCAAAGGGGATCGCTAGGCATTTTCATAATTTTTATTTTCATTTTTTATTTATTTGGGCTACGGATGAAGGAGAAATAAAATAATAACCCATATATTAATACATACATAAAATCACACACCAATACAAAATACATACTGTCACGCACACATACATTCACTCACATACATACATACATACATACATACATACAATCACACACCTGTACAAACACATGTATACTGACACATATGTATAGTGACACATACAGATGGGATGTAGTTATGTGACCGCTGGTCACAGTACCTCCCCCTATATCCCGCCCCCTCACAATCCCGACGGTCGGCATGCCGACCAACAGGGACCACTCCCACCCCAGCGTGGCGAGCACAGCGAGCCCGCAAAGAGGCTTGCTGCGCTCGCCACCCCCCCTTCCCCTCGACGGCATTCCGCTCCCGGGATACCAGCGTCAGTATGCCCGGTCACGCATACCACACCCATACAGATATGTAGTCACACACCTATTCACATACAATCACACACATGCACACATTCATACATACATATAGCAGTCACAGAAACATACAGTGCCCCTTCCCTGAGTTATACTCACTGTTTAGGCTGTGCTGCTCTTCTCCCCTCCTCTCTCCCATGCTGTTGCTGGCTGGCATGGCACTGTGTGTACAGTGCCGTTTAGCCCCGCCCCCTTTTCAGAAATTCTGTTCACTGCAGCAGTGGCTGCAATTATTAAAGTAACTGGCAGTGGGGTGAGCAGAGGAAGGGGGTGGGGGGTTAGTCATTTGTCCCCTGTGCCCCATCTTAATGCTTCTCTGCTGTACCGATCACTGCAGTGCACGCTGCAGAGTTGAAACTGAAAGTAAAGTACAGCTCCCGGCAGCAAGGGCTGCTGGGAGATGTAGTTTATTTTCAGTGTCATCTCTACGATGCGGTGAGAGTGCCTGCTGGCTAGGCGGGAACTTGCAGAGTCTGGAGCTCGAGCTCCCCGGCTGCATGCTATCGCTGCCGCATAGGGAGGGGGCGTTAGGGGGGATTAGTGACAGTCTCGGCGCCCTCTCGAGTCTGGCGCCCAGGTCACATGCCCCCCTAGCCCCCCCCCTAGTTTCGGCTCTGATCCTAGTATCATTTATTCATTGCCGTACTTTGGGTTTACTAATGTTGTTGATGAAAGTATCTGAAATAAGGTAGTCTACTTAATCAGAACATAAAAGGTATTAATGCAAAAGTGGCGATCAGATTGTGTGATATACTATTGAAGGTTAATCTGATCTCCAGGGGGAGAAATGTAATGATATTCTCATATAACGACTGCCCAATATATGAGTGCATATATGTACATACTGTTATACATGACTGTCTATTCCTGTTCAAAAATATATATATATATACCTGTATATATAGAGAGAGACTAGTATATATGCTCTACTAATTTATTGGACATGGACTGAATGGAGTATCCCTGGTGATATAGGGGAAGGGTGTAGTATAATACAACAGAAGGACACTGTGGGTGAGGTAACCTTTTGCTCAAGCACTAGATTGAAATAGGGAGGTTACCTGATTGGAGGATGAAGTGCCTGGAATAACCCTGGGCACATGTCTGTACAGGTGGCTCACGAGACCTCGGCGGGAAGAACACATCCATGCGACCCTGATGGCAGCAGTATAAATAGAAGAGCCAGCCACCTGAAGATGGATTGGACCGGGTGCGCAGCCATGGGAGCGGTTTCTCCTCTTCTGTGCCGCCGATGGGAGCTGTAATTGTCGGTGGGCGCTAGAAGAGAGAGTGCCGCGACTACTGGTGGTAGTGCACTGAAGAGCGCTATCCCCCTGTAATCGCCGGCGAGTCACTCAAGAGAGCGGAGATCGGGAGGCGGAGACTTCCGGAGGGAGCAGACATCCTGCAAGGCGGAGCGGCATCAAGAGTGACAGGCCGGGGGAGCGCTGGAACAACACAGAAAGGCGGCGACATCTAGAGAGGCGGAGCGGTACCCAGAGTGACAGGCCGGGGGAGCTCTGGAGAGGTCCGGAGAGGCGGCAACATTTAGAGAGGCGGAGTCACCTCTAGCAGCCGCATCAATACAACGAGCCGGCCAGTACCAAGAGAACTCCGCTGTCAGGTCTGAACAGCGCCTATAAGTTCATCCCAGCTCTGCCAAGTGCCTGCCTGTCGGTGAGCTCCATAGACAAAACTGCAGCCTCACTGTCCACCAATGAGAGTGAGAAAGGGGAGTGGCTTAACTTCAAGTCTTCCAGCTATTGACAGCAGTCAATAGTGAAAACATCTAAGGTCTGTGTAAAACTGCACCTAACATTGCACCTACAATCAACAGGGAGATTTATTTATATAAGTATACTTAAATCCTATATAACTATTCAGGATATCATACCCGCAAGGAAAGTGAAGTATTATAATTTCCACTAGGAACAGTATTGACTCTGTCAGAGGCTGAGCAATTAATATCGATAAAAGGAGGCATATGGTTTGCAGTACAGACAGACTCCATGTTTATTGGTCACCGTTGAAAGTTAAATATTATTTATTTAATGACAAGAAGAGGAATATAATATTACTGTCAGAGCCGGCCCTAACCAATATGATGCCCTAGGCAAGATTTTGGCTGGTGTCCCTAGCACCACCGCTGGTTCTGCCAGGGCCGTTTCTTGGGGCAGGCGAGCAATGCAACCGCACTGGGCGCCCGCCGCAGCACTAACTGTGGCTCCCTGCTTCCCCCTCCTATTTCTCCCCGAGTAACCCGCTCGGGGGGCGGAGTTTCACGGAATGACGCGGTTGCGCCGTTACGTCACGGCGCAACCCCATCACTCCGCAAAACTCCCCCCCCCCCCGAGCGGAGTACAGGGGGGATCCAAGTTAGGAAGAGGGAAAGGCCGCCGCGAGGAGCGACTGGTGAGGCGGGCCAAAGAGCGGTAATCGCCTCTGTAAGTATTCTCTCTCTCTCTCAATGTGTAAAATGGGGACACCTGCCGTAATGTGTGAAATGGGGACTCTTGCCTGCCGTAGTGTGGGGATTTAATGTATCAAGGGCATTGCGGTGTGTGGCATAATATGGTGCAGGGGGCATTACTGTGTGGGGCTTAATATGGTAGAATTTTTTTTCCTGTGGTGGTCGTTATCTGTTGGAGCAGGGTCAAAAACTGGATTGTGAGGTAGTCTTTTCAGATGAGGCCATGCCCATTTAAATGAGACCACACCCATTTAGATGAGTCCACGCCCCCTTGCCGGGTGCGCGTGCAAGTTTTGTTTTTTTATCTAGGTGTGTGTGTGTGTGTGTGGGGGGCATTTTTTTATATCATGGGTGGGCGCATTTTAAAATCTCGCACTGGGAGCAAAATTGGCTAGAAACCGCCCTGGGTTCTGCCTCTGACCTTGCACCTCTTTCCCAGCACCATCACCACTCGCCCATAGCAGTCCTTGTACCCCCTATATTTTAAATAGGAACAGTTCGCACATTTGACGCACAGCCCAAAAAGGGGCATCTTCTTGCTGGGAAGGGACATGGCCACACAATAGTAACCCCAATTCCAATTACGCCACACAGTAGGGCAACTTTATTCACATTTTATCTTGCGATAGTGTCCATAATTCATATTACATCCCACAGTAGTATCACTTTACCTTATAAACGTTACTCCTCACAGTAGAGCCCCTTATTCACATTACATCACATTGAATTGCTCCTTATTCACATTACACCACACCCTATTGCTCTTTATTCACATTAGACGACACAGTAGTGCCCTTTCTATTTGCAACGCCACATAGTAGAGCACCTTATATACATAATGCCACACATTAGTAATGCATTTATACACAATTCCACACAGTAATGCCCCTTACACATATGAGACACATTAATGTCCTTATAAACATAATGCACCTTACACATTATGACAACCTTTATTAATGCCCTTTTACACATAATGTCCCTTACACATATGCCGCACATTATTAATGCCCTTATACACATGACACACATAGTGCCCCCTACACATTTGCTGCACATTATTAGTGCCCCTATACACATAATGACACACATACATTAGTACCCTGTTACACATATGCCGCACATTATTAATGCCCTTATACACATAATGACACACATAGTGGCCCTTTACACATATGTTGCACATTATTAATGCATTTTTACATGACACACATAATGCTTCTTACACATATTCTGAACACTACTGCACAACCAACCCACCCGCATGCACACAGCACTCACACTTCCACTAACACTGTGACCTCTGCCTCTGCTTGGATACAGATGTGTCCTCACAAATCTTGCATCAATGCTAACGTCGGGCACCTTTTTTAATGAAAATGCATCTTATTTGCATTGCTATGTGGCTAGGATGCACAAGCAGCTTCTGCTGATTAAACTGATATGCAGCATGCCAATATACTGTGTGTGTATATATATATATATATATATATATATATATATATACACAGTATATATATATATATATATATACATACACACAGTATATATATATATATATATATATATATATATATATATATATATACACACACTGTGGCTGTATCTGCATATGAAATGACACATACAGAATATAGGCATGTCGCATATCATTTTAATCAGCAGAAGCTGATGATGCCCCTATGCATATCAAATGCCCTAGGCAATTGCCTAGTTTGCCTATGCCTATGGCCGGCTCTGATTACTGTCAGATAGACTATTCCATCCTTATAATAACCACTTCCTCCCTTGACGATTAAAAGACTATACTACGTCAGTAAAGGAACAAGCGATTATAGTGAGATCTGGAAGATAGTTCTGTCATAACCTCAGTCAGATCACACATAGTAACAGATTGCTTATTCTCAGCGGATACAAAACAGTAACATTACTACCCTGGGAAACTAATTGGATACAAGTAACCATAAATATCTAATAACAATACAGGTTGTTTCCATTTTACTACCAGGATTTCAAGTACCTTTCAGGAGACAGAAACTTAGTTCATTATTTACCAATTTACACAATATATATATATATATATATATATATATATATATATATATATATATATATATATATATATATATATATATATATTTATTTACATCCTATCTTACAAGTCAGCTTCTTTGAGGATTGAATTCAATACACACACACATATATATATATATATATATATATATATATATATATATATATATATAGAGAGAGAGAGAGAGGCTATAATTGAAGAACAGACTGAAATGTCAAATGGTACTTGATATTGTTGATATTGATATTGTATTGCTTTATCTTAATATATGTAAATATGCAAAGGGTAAATTGAGAGTTTATAGTAGGTAGCATAAACAATAGGTATGTAAGCATTGTATCAGAACGCAAGTAAAAGGCTATTAGGTAATTAGATAGTTATATATATATACTTACATTAAGGCTATCTTTAATAAGTATATCCTTGTATGTAGATAATATATATAGAAATATATTTATATATATATAGTAGCACGGTACATGATTCTTGAACAAAGTCTATTAACTTGAATGCTTTACTCTATGTGAAAATGCAGTAAAGATTATTGCTGACAAGAATGTTGAATTATTGAGAGTAAGCTTACCTGGATATTTAGAGGAGAGCCTTGGAACCGGATAACGAAGGTAGTAGATCTCTGCACCTGTAAAATAATAAATAATACACATTAGGTTTCCCAAACTGATCCTATAAAGTAGGTTACTACCTACCAAAAGTTTGGGTGGAGGCACTTAAAAAAAGGGTTACACATGTGGTGAAAGAGGGGCATACACACTGAGTAACAGAGGGGCAGAAACACAGGATGACAGAGGGATATACATAGGGTGACAGAGGGGCATATACATGACTCCACCACCACTGCCCCGGTGACAGCTAGAACAGAAACCCCCCCCCCCCCCCTCCCCCTTCCCCAATCACCACTGACCAGGTCACAGCTTGCCCCCTTGCCGTTTAGGCAGCTCTTCAGCAGCAGATGTCATGCGTGAGTCTACCTGGTCCCATGGTACCTGCAGTTTGCACCTGGCACCATTGTGAGCTCCTTGGAGCAAAACATAAAGCAGCTCCTCCAAGGTCCCTCCCGCAGTCCTCCGTTCTGCATCATGATCTGGCTGTCAGCTCCGGTATTGGAGCAGGGGAGAGTGAGCAAACCCTGCTGACAGGCATGCTGAGAAACTGAAAATCGCCTCTATCTATCTATCTATCTATCTATATATATATATATATATATATATATATATAACAATATAAAATACATATGGGTAGGACAAGCATATGGTTTGTTTTTATCCATATATTATTATAATAATAATAATTAATAATAATAATATTTATTGTCTTGTCAACTGATGGGTATACTTGTGTATATTATGACTATTTTTAACTAATATATGAAAATTTATGTTTTAATATTTCTTTTTTGATCTTGTCAAAAAAGAGCCCTTCATTTTTCTTTCTCATGGTGTTTGTATATCTGTCACATAACTCCTGGGTGTACCACCAATTCAATATAATTTCAATAATATAGTACCTATTGTAAGAATTAATGTGTTTACATAGTTGATTTATTTTCTATACATTTTTTATCACGATTGAGATCCAGGGCGTGATGTATAAAGAACTACATTTTGCATGCGATGCATCCACCACTCCTCGCAAGCATAGTGGCATTTGTGAATGCCTTATGGTCGAAACAAAATTCAAAAGAGCGGTCCTTTGCGATAATAGGACTCCTAGGTTCATGACCCGGGAGTCCTTCTGTGCATACATTGGGTGATGCACACACTTCAGGGGATCCATCTCAATAGGATCCATCTCAATGATTTCTGGGATAGGCTTCTATTAGGCAGTTTTAGCTATGATCCTCCCCGCCCCGAGTTTGGAACCACTCTAGTTTCTATTCTAAAGCATATTCGGGGAAAGTAGTTTCAGCAGTGCAAAATAGTTGTTGTGTCTATGCTAAATTGTGCTGATTGTTTTCTTAAGAATGACACAGACAAACGCGTGGGGTGGGGTTCCAGTTGGCAAGTTGCAAGTGGCTCATATCATGACAACAATAGCAATGGTATTGTATGATTACAAGAACTGCCGTCACATCATGCAATTTAAGGGACAGAGCAGAGCTGCTGGACGTGCCCAGTGGTAGCAGCTTCTTCTACCAAGTACAGTTCTATCTCCTACTGGTTCTCTAATGTTTGTGTATTTATTCATTATGGGATGTTTAACCTTTACCTGACCACTTATTTTATTTATATTAGTTAAATATGTTTGATACAGCCTATAATACTTGTAGACCATTGTGACCGGACGGTTTTGTACGAAAGCCCTCACTGCTTCGCGTCCTGCCCCAAGTCACAGAATTGAGATTAGGTCACATGGGACCTGGCCAAATAGGGGATTCCCGCTTACCGTAAGTAACTGCCTGTTACTGACTCCACCCACTGCACAGTGGGCGAGATCTATGCTGCCACCACCAGACTCCTCCCTACCATGGCGTCTGGAACCACGGTTCTGCTCTGTGTGCATCGACACGCTGTCTTACCACCCCTGTGTGGTGTTGATGAATCCCCAATCGTCGCTTGCCTAAGCACAGCACGGTAGCAGGTGGAAGGCGGAGCTTGGAGACACTGGGTGCACCCTGGACAGCCAGAAGATAGAGCTAGGTTTCGCCTAGCCCTGCAGGTCACAATATGAAGCGGTCGTGTTGAGGCAGAAGATGTTTTATTTGCCCCAAAATAGTTCTGAAAAGAACTTCAGCAATACAGCAGATGTTTACAGCAGAAAGTAGTTGGTATAATACACATCTGAAGCTCACAGGCCTCCTCTTTTTATACAGTAAAACCACAATGCATCTCAGGGGGTAGTCCCCCCTGAGTCCTTTCCATCCAATCAGGATATCCTACAAAATATAAATAAATTACATTTTAAAAGGATATAAGTGCATGAAGCAATTTCCTCCTTCCTATCACACACAACGTTTAGTGTTATTTAAACTCCATTCCTTACCACCTGGTAGTTTATAATTCGACTTTGATACATTTATCACATAGCTTCAAAATATGGTTTGTATTTGATTTCTCAAAAAAATGTCCCTCATCCTTTCTGCATATACCATTCAGGATTCGTATATCAATCAAACCAGCTACATCAATAAATACAGGTTCCAAACCATACCAATCCATACCACTTTACATATGGAATAAGGAAACCCCCCTGTGATTAACGCCTTTGTCTAAGGAACTCACACTCCCAGCCACTTTCTGTGCCCTGTCCAACATCAAAAGGTTTTGTCATGCAACAGGTCTGCTAGGAGAGGGCAATTAGCATCCCATTTCCTAGTCATAGAAGATCGGGGATCCTATCCTTATTCAGTCATATATAGTAAGTGCATTTTTCCCTTTAAAATACATGTGACCACATCTTAAATATAAATACATTTAAACATGCAATCCTACAACTGTACACAGACCACTACATTTGACATGTTAAAACTAGGGCTGGGCAAGTTAACGTGTTAATATCGCGTTAACGCATTAACTAATTAACGGCGACAATTATTTTAACTCTGCGTACCGGCAGCTGCCTTGGAAGGACAGAGGCTAAGCCGCGGCGCTATTCTAACTACAATGCCGTCCGTGAGCCAATCGGAGGTCACGGACCGGCAGCCAATCAGGAGCTGCCATTTGGCAGCTCCTGATTGGCTGCCGGCCCGTGACCTCCGATTGGCTCACGGCAGGCTCTGTACTAATAATAGTTCCTCCATGCCGTGGCTCCCTGGCGGTTCGCAGGCAGCTGGCCCTGTCCCGATCTTTGCTGCTGCCTCCCGGGTCCCCTCAAAATGTAAGTTTTGTAGAATGCAGGGGGGAGGAATGGGGCAGCGTTTGTGTGGGGAGGGGGGCCCTGCCTCATTTGTCAGTCCCGGGCCCCTTCATTTCTGATGGCAGCCCTGGCGGAGGGTGATTGTGGCGATCACCCTCCCCTCCCCCACCCCCCTAGCACTGTGCAGTTGTAATCGGCTCTCCTCATCCTCCAGTCCCAGCTGTTGGTGCATACAGTAGTTAGCTGCCATGGAGACCGTGACAGCGCCGGTGCCATTTCAAGTGTATTGCCGGCCGCCAGCGAGCCGATCGGAACTCGAGGACTGGCAGCCAATCAGGAGCGCAATACACTACTTTTGAATTCATTATTGAAACTTGCGCATAACAATGCGATTAATCGCGATTAATCTGAGAAAATCATGCGATTAATCGCGATTAGAAATTTTAATCGTTGCCCACCACTAGTTAAAACACATCATTAAGCATATTTTGAAACAGTCCGTGCCTGGCACCGTAAGCACATTTAACAGTGGCGCCAATCGCCTATTGTCCTCAAAATGGCACCAGGCACTTAAGGGTTAACCCCTTACGTGCCGTGGCTGCCATTAACCATGTGGCCGACGTGTCCTCCGGCCACCCCCCCCCCCCCAATTCAAGCGGGAAAACCAGCGAGTCTCGTCCCAATGATTTGGCTCCTGGTCCCGCAGTCTTGTGGGGTGAAGGGAACGCTTCCTGGGGGACTTAGGCTCTGGCCTAGACAGTTCATCCATATTATGGTGGGCCGACTCTTGTGGGGACACAATGTTCAAATAGTCCACATGAAGTCCGAGTCCAAGTCTCCACCACAACAGTCTGTCAATTTTCCCCAAGGAAGGTTGCAACCACCTAACAGGTGGGTGGTAAGTCACCAAGGTGGGGGGCCAGTTACACAAACAGTAAAAACTGGTCCAAGGTACACACAAGTGCCACCCAATGTGTCCCAATTGTGGCACACCCCACCTCCCACCAATGCAGTATTCTGCTCAAACAGGCCACAGGGTACCCCGGCCCATATGGCTCCTCCTGGCTTGGTACTAATCCTAGTCCATGCAGTGGCGCAGTAGTACATACCACAATGTCCTGGTAAAGAATGTGCACCATCAGCACTGGAGCAGGTACCAGAGCTTCTTTCAATGACTGGAATGCCAACTCACAAGCGGGTGTAAAGTCCACTGACTTGGGGATGCCCTTCCTAGTCATCTCTGTAAGGGGGTTCACTACAGAACTAAAGTCAGTGACAACATGTCTGTAGGGCCTTCCAGGTTTTAAGGTCAGTACCTGTCTGGGTGAGGTGGGCCGGGGACAGCCTCTGGTCGCCTCTGGTTCAGGCCTACCCCTGTCTCCTAACACATGGTGCCCCACTGCACCTCTGTCATTCCTATCTGGCATCTGTCTGTACTAACTGTCAGACCTGCCCTCCAATCCTCCTCTGTCAACCTATGACTCTGGAAACCTACCCTGTCACCTAGGTCTGCTCTTACCTTCATGTCCGCTACCTGTACCACAGTGATGGCGGTCAGACCACCAGCCTCTCGATCCTGCGCGGCATCCACTACAGGGAGGCTGCATGTCTACCCTGATCTACTGTGCACAGGCAGGGGACCTGCTATGTCCACAGAAACTTGCTGTAAGGGTTCTCCTATGGGCAGAGGCCCGGAGACAAGGCAAACACTGGAGTGCCCCAGCTGCCAACGCATGGCACCAGCCTTACAGTTGGTCTGGGCGTCATCTGACATTCCAGACCGGGGTAAGCTCTGTGACAGGCACTTCAGGGTACTATCTATCTCCAGGCTACTGTCCAAAGGGGTTTCGCTGGCAACAGACACCGGTTGCACAGGAAAGTTCCCTGTGGGGACCAGTTGGACACATTCCCTATCTGGTCTATCCCCTCCTACATTCCTGGCTACCCTGTACCTTAACCCTTCCCACCAGGCCACACTTCCTGCCCCAACACTGTCAAGGCCGCTGCCAGGGCCTCATGCCTTTCAGGGATGGGTCAGAGAGTTAAGCCTCCCTAAACTCTTGCCTGCAGCCCTCAATCTCTCCTAAATTGGGACACTCTACAGGGAGATCTACTGTAGGTTGGGACTACTAGGGTCAGTCTGGTAGGGGTCAGTCACGGAAAGGTCAGTGTGGTTTCTCATACCACTGGAGTTGGCAAACCACTTGGGTTAGGAGCATCATTGGGCACCCCACCAGGATCAAACAAGCTGGAACCAACATCCTCTGCATTGCTAGGGGACGTAGGCATACCAGAGGCAAAAGGCATGTGGGGTCGATGTGCTGATCCAGCCGCTGTAATCTTTTCCTCTGGGCTGGTTGATGCTGTGGTTGGCTGTGCTGGCAGTTGTCTAGCAGCCGTAGTCTTTTCCTCTGGGCTGTGCTGTGCTGGAGTAGCTGATGTCAACGGTGGTTGTGGAACTTGACTCTGGGGAATGACGCCAGCAAAGGTGTGACGATCCCACCACCAAGATCATTTCCGAGGACCACATCAGTTGGGAGACCATCCATGATGGCAACTTCTCGTAACTCTGGTCCAGTTCCCCAGTCCAGGTAGACTCTTGCCATGGGAACCTCTTTCTCCATTCCATCTGCCATGGTGACCTTGGCAGTGCGACCCTGCAATACTGCAGCAGGATCTATAAGGTGGGGGCTTACTACAGTGATTGTGACCCCAGAGTCTCTTAGGCCTTCCCCCTGCAGGGGTCCCACATGGACCAGCTGCAGGTGCCTCCGCATATTGTGTAGGGGTCATTTGGCCATGCAGGTGACTCTCTATGCAGAGTGCACCTGTTTCTCGCCACACTCCATTGGACTGACTGGAGGGGAAACAGTCTCTGTAGGATTATCTCCACTCATTAAGCGAGCCAGGCTCCAGCACTCTGATTTGGGACGCAAGTCTGGGGTGCTTGAGATGCGGAACAGTTTATCCTCAGATGTCCGATTTTCCCGCAGCCGTAGCACTTCTCCAGTCGTGGCACCGATGATCTCTGATGCTGCGGTGCGGTTGCTGGCCAAGAGCACCCGGGTTGGAGGACGCTTGTTTTTGGGGGGTGATGACCTGAAGAGTCCTTTGGGGCTGGCTGCTGGTCAGGCGCTTCTGGCCGTGTGGCTGGATTGCCACATACTTGTCTGCTAGCTGGGCATCCATCTTTAAGGCGGGTGGCTCCCGGTCTAGCATCCACTCCTTCACTTCTGGGGCGCACCTGCAGATCAGGTCAATCACTGCTTCCCATGTAGTGGCTTCAGAATCCTTCACCCACTTCACCACGTACTGCCGCAGCTGGGTGACGAACTGCTCATGGGTGCTGTTAGGATTCTTGGGCAAGTCCTGGAACTTCTTCCTGTAGGACTCGGGAGTGATGAAGAATCGCTGGAGGAGGGCCTTTGCGACTTCATGTAGTTCATCCTTTCAAAAACTTGTAAATGTCCATCAAAGTCTCCATTACTGTCTGTAAACTTGGCAAACGGTATATATCCCGATCTGTGTGCAGCAGCGGGCAACGGCTCCCAGGGTACCATGGCTTGTGGTGCCCACCCCGCATGCCACATATGAATAACAAGCATGCCCTTTCCCCCAATTCCACTAGGTGATCTGCTAGGGTATCCGTGCCGCCCCCCCGGGACGTTGGATCTCCGGCCCTGCTAGGGATTGCTGGGAAACATGGCTGCTGCTAGAGAGGGCGGGGCTTGTGGGTCTCACCGGTTCCATACGAAGGTCCACTGGTGGGCCATCCTTTTTGATACTGAAGCCCTCAGCACTCTCTACCTCTGCCTGACTTGACTCCTCCAAGCTCATGAGTGCCGCCCTCATGACGCAACTGGATGCGTTAACAGGGATATCCACACCCTTCTCCATACACATGATATCCAAATCATCCTTAGACATTCCGCTGAAGTCCACCATCTTGTGCGTTCTCCTGCGCTGCATTTACTCCTCTACTGAGTAACTCTGCTTCTCTAATCGGGTGACCGAAAAGCCACCTGGGATAATCCCACCGCTATGCCACCAATTTCTGTGACCAGACTGTTCCATACAAAAGCCCTCACCACTTTGCGTCCTGCCTCCAGTCACAGAATGAAGTGTAGGTCATACGGGACCTGGCCAAATGGGGGATTCCCACTTACCATCAGTAACCGTCTGTTACTGACTCCACCCACTGCACAGTGGGCGGCTACTACACTGCCACCACCAGACTCCTCCCTACCATGGTGTCTGGAACCATGGTTATGCTCTGTATGCGTCAACACGCTATCTTACCACACCTGTGTGGTGTTGACGAATCCCCAATTGTTGCTTGCCTAAGCACAGCACGGTAGCAGGCGGAAGGCAGAGCTTGGAGACGCTGGGTGCACCCTGGATAGCCGGAAGACGAAGCGGTCGTTAATAGTTCTGAAAAGAACTTCAGCAATACAGCACAAAGTAGTTGGCAAGGGGCGTGGCCTGGACGTGGACGGTAGCAGCAGCAGCTCTCCGGAGCTCCGTGTTCAGGAGTGCTTTGGAGGGCTTTACACTGCTCCTGACTAGGCTGTCTTGCCACCTTACCATCTGACAGCCCCCCTGGCCGACGCTGAGCTGCCTTGGAGGGTGGTGGACGCTCCCGGAATCCGCTGCCACGCGATCGCGCTCTGAGGCCTACTGTGGGCGCCGGACCGTGGCCTGGATTTTGGAAGTTGCGTTCACGGCCCACTGGACCGCTACACGCTCACACACTGGGAGTAGCTGGTCTCTCCTGGCAGGTGTGGAGTGGGGGACAGCAGCCTTCCTGACCTGGGGAGGTGAATGACGCTGAGGTTTTGAAGCTGCTAAGAGTCTGCCAGAGGTTCTGTGCTGCGCTACTGAGGCCATCTTGCCTGCCTGCTCTATATAGCCGTGCTGCAATATCCACAGTCCATCCTGATATTTGAGCACTCTTGCCCCTCAGCCCATACCTTGGATTTTTTGTTTTCTATCCCCTGTGTTCTGGGGGCTATGAATACGGATAATTAACATCATGACCGGGTCTCCAGCCTCTCATGTTTACTGCATTGCTATTTTCTAATGGGTATGGATGCTTATATGTGACTGCCCTACATCAATTTTTCTCCCTTCCTGCACACTTATATTGAAGATCATAGCTGCTTGCTTTATGTTACCATCTCCTCTATACTGAACAATCATCTGCAAGTTTGATTATACCTACCTGTACGGAATCTTATCTTCGGCCGTTAATCGGGGCAATTATGGAAAAATTTATAACGCCTGATACACCGGCAAGCCCCGCACGTGGCAAGCCGGGGAAAAAGGGGGACCATGCTACTGCTTCCGACTTGGAACAGGGAGGTTCCGCTTCCTCTCATCCTCCTCATGCTTGCACCTCTCAGAGTTATGATGATGTGGTCAGGGCCATTACCGCTACTGTGACATGTTCTTTTTTTTCTTTTTCTCACTTCCTTTCTTCATTTCCATCTCTTGCTGATTTTCTTTCCCCTTTGGTACCTCCTTTTATATGTGCATGGATCAGCGGTATCTGTGGCTAAGTTTTTACATGACACTTATGTATTGTTTACAGGCAATGTATTTTACTGCAGTCATTTGGAATCTGACCTCTGCAAATCTGTTTCATACCTAGTTTGAACTATGACTAGCCTTAAAATTTGCTCCTGGAATGTCCAGGGTATCCATTCCCCAGCCAAAGGATGCGCAAACTTCTTTCCTATTTGAATCTTCATAGAATAGATGTTTCTTTTCTCCAGGAAACTCACCTGACTGATCTGGAGCATCAGAAATTCTCAATGTTGGGTCCCAAGGTAGTGGCTTTTGTCTCCTATAACTCCAAATCCAGAGGGGTTGCCATACTGGTGAAGAGAGGTATCCCTTTAACAATATCTTTGCAGAGGTCAGGTCCAGGTGAGCGCTATGTATTTATTCAGGCTGAGATTTATGGGATTCAATATGTCTTTTGCAATTTGTATGCTCCTACGGCATATGACAGGAAATTTTTTCTCAACGTTGTGAACTTGTTGTACCCACATATGGACTCTTATCTGATTTTAGGGGGTGATCTGAATATGGTAGTGGATCTTTACACAGACAGACAATCCACCGCATCCCTACCATACCAGATGCGTAAGATTGGTATCTATTATTTGATTCAGAAATTACATTTGGTTGATATTTGGAGAATGCACCATCCTATAGATAGAGATTTCACTTATTACTCAGCTCCCCATTCAATGTATTCTAGACTTCATTATTTGTTACCTGCCTCTGGCTTAGCGGTTAGGATTGATAACTCTGATATAGATCCTTGGGTTTGACAGATCATGCTCTTATTTGGTTTACTTTACCCCCCTTTGGCTCCCTCAGGCAATTATAGGATTTGGCGCTTTCCTTCGTACTTGGCCACTTCCAATCCCTTCAAGGATATGCTCCAGTCTACCTGGGATCATTATGTATTTGCTGATTCTGTGCATGTTTCAGACCCCACCTTGTATTGGCAAATGGCTAAAGCGGTTCTTCGTGGTCAAATATTATCGTATGCTTCCCACCATAATAAAACACACACTCATTATTGATTCCCAAACGGCTTTAACGCAGGCTTACCGCACTCTAAGAAATGATCCGTCCCCTGCACATAAATTGAGGTATGAGGAATCCAAAATTGTTTTTGACTCCCTCATACAACAAGTTGGGGATGCCAGGGTCAAATCTAATAAGTTTATATTTCATAAATTTGGAAACAAAAATAGTAAGCTGCTTTCCAACCTTCTGAGTAGTGAGAGAACTAGTTCTTCTATTTTATCTTTGAAAGATCCCTTAGGGGTGACGCACACGACAGGTCCATCCATTATTAAGGTTTTACATTCATTCTATGCTGACTTATATTCTCAAGATCATATTGATGTTGAGAATAAGTCTTTGTTTTGGGGTAAAGTCTCTCTGCCCAGATTGACGCATGTGCAAATAGCTACCCTGACTCAACCTATCTCGGAAGACGAGGTTCTTTCCACGATCAAAAATCTTAAATTATGTAAGGTCCCTGGACCGGATGGATTTACTGGGGAATTTTATAAACTTCTTCAATCCTCAATATTGCAACCCTTGACTAATCTTTTTAATTCTTTTCTCTCTGGTAGTCAACTTCTGCCCTATTTTAATGACGCAATTATTAAAGTGTTGCCGAAGTCGGAAAAGTAAGATCTCTACCCGGGCTTTTATCGCCCTGTATTATTATTAAATTTAGACTACAAGATTTTCACCAAAATACTTGCGGAGACATTCAAGAGGGTGGTCCCATCACTGGTACACCAGGAACAAACCGGTTTTGTTTGGGGTCGCAATGCAGTCACCAATATCCGGAAGGTTTTGGCCGCTCTCCAAAATCTATACAATTTCCATATTACTGATCTTCATGTGCTGCTTTCGCTTGACGCTGAGAAAGTGTTTCATTTAGTGGTCTGGCATCACCTTTATGAGACTATCCGCAACTTTGGTTTTCCATCCCAAATCATCTCTCTAATCCAATTATTAAATTTGGCCTCTACCTCGAAAGTGTTAAAAAATAATTTTCTCTCTGATCCCATTTTTGTACACAGAGGTACCAGACAATGGTGTCCCCTTTCTCCTCTTTTGTTCGCACTTGCCTTGGAACCCCTGGCTATAGCTCTTCAAGCTAACCCCTTATTTACAGGTATTAGAGTGGGCAAGGAGGACCTGAAATTATCACTTTTTGCAGATGACATGAATCTCTTTGTATCTCAACCCCCTGTTTCGATTCCGGCTATTTTATCGGACATCTCTACATTTAGCTCTTTTGCCGGCTACAAAGTTAATGTTAAATCAGAAGTACTCCCGTTGCCCAGATATGATCTATTACCACATTGCCCGGCACTCTCCGTGTTTCATCTTGTGACCCTCCATCTGAAATACTTAGGGATCCTCATCACCCCTAATGTTAGTGATCTTTACTCGGCTAACTTCCAACCCATAATCGCTAAAATTGCCCAGACTGCAAAAAAACTGGATGTCGTTGCCCTTATCACTTATGGGTAGGGTGCCGGTTGTTAAAAGTGTTGATTCTCAAACTGTCTTTTGTGCTTCAGATGTTGCCTCTCTTTTTATCTAAATCTGACCAGGATAAATGCAATAGTATTTTCAGTAGTTTATCTGGAATAATAAAAAGCAGAGAATAGCCAGGGCCCGGCTGCTTTTACATAAAGAAAAAGGTGGGCTTGGTCTTCCTGATATTCATACTTTTTCCTGCGTGGCTGCATTCTGAGATATTTCGGATTGGTGTCTTCGCCAATCGAACTTTACTAATTTGTCCTTGGAAGAAACGCACGTTACTCTCAAGCGGCGTTGTTACATTTGCCGAGACACAAATTGCCTGAGGGGGTCAAACATAATGTCTTACTCAAGGATACCTATAGAGCATGGTCTGTCTTTCATAAACACTTAGGAACAAATGCCTTCTTAACTAAATATATGCCTCTTTGGGGTAACCCGGACTTCCCACCATCCCTTCTGTCACCGTATCTCTTATCCTGGAGATCCAAAAGGTATAGCCATGATTCAGAATGTTTTTGATGTCGGGGGAGGCCTGTATTCTTTTCAACATATCAAAGATTTGTATGGTGTTCCCAACTCTCAATTTTCTTATTTTTGCAAGTGAGGCACTATGTGATTAGTAAGAAGGTTTCTGGCTCCTATGCTTCTTTCATGGACTCGTCTAGTCCAACAGCCTTATCCTCTCTTTTCACCCTAATCTCATAATGCAAGTTTAAAATACGATACCTCTATAATGCTTTGATTGATTCTGTTTTTTCAGTGTCATGGCAGAAGACCTGGATTCTCAAACAATTTTCCTATGTTTACAAATGGTTGGGTTCGGCTCAATTGTAGGAAATTAATTTAAAAATTCTTAATAGGGCTTATATTTCTCAGGCTCAGAGGAGCCATATGCTACAGAATGCACAGAATACCTGTCCAAAGTACTCTACTTCTATGGCTAATTTTCTGCATAATGTTTGGAATTGTACAAAAGTGAAATGGTTTTGGTATAAAATACATAATTTTCTCCAGCAATTGACCGACTCCAGACTATTATTCTCATGGGAAATTTTTCTATTGGCCGATTTCTCGGGCTGGGTCCTTACAGTACTATCTAGAATTCTAGATCTGTTCCCCCTTTCTTGACTGAGTTGGTTACATTAGCCAAAAAACGTATCTTTTTGGATATCAAAGTCTATACCCACACTTTCATTATTGAAAGCTGAATTGCTTCATATACTTTATTTTGACCGTAGGACTGCGTTGTGTGACATTGAAAAGGGAGTCCAGAAATGTTATAATAAATGGAGTCTTTATTTAGAATCCTTACCACAAGATGTAAATACACATATTATGCAAATTTTTGGCAACATCACCTGGTCATTACGCCGTAAACTGTTCTAGATTCTCTTTCTGGGTATCCTGGATACCAGAGGGCACATTGCCCTGTGGCACTGTACATTTTGTGGACACTATTATTATGTTAATGCTAGACACGGATATTCTGTTATTGTACCAATAACTTTCTTGCTCTTTCCCCCCTACTCCTTCTCGCTTGCTCTTTCTTCCTTTTGCCCCTCTTTGCTTCTTTTCTTTCTTTCTTTCCTTCTTTCTCTGCTCTTCTCTTTTATTTTCTCTTTCTCTTTGTTACTCTACCATTTTTTCCATTTTATGATATTCTGTTATTCTTTTTTGTTTATATGCCTTTTGGATTGCATTGTTTTTCTTATTTCAGTATTGTGCAGGCACTGGATTTTGTGTCCTTTGATATGGTGACACATATTGCTTGTTTTTGCGTTTTATTTTTTTTCCATTTCATACTGCACTGATGGCTTTGTTATGTTCAGCCTAAGGTTTATGTTTTCCTCTTGCTACTTGCCTGATTATGCAATCTGTTTGTATACTATACCAATAAAAAAAGGTTTTAAAAAAAGAAAGAAAAGAAAGTAGTTGGTATATAATACACCTCTGAAGCTCACAGGCCTCCTTTTTATACAGTAAAGCCGCAATGCATCTCATGGGGTAGTCCTTTCCATACAATCAGGATATCTTACAAAATATAAATAAATAAATAACATTTTAAAAGGATATAAGTGCATGAAGCAATTTCCTCCTTCCTGTCACACACAAAGTTTGGTGTTATTTAAACTCCATTCCTTACCACCTGTTAGTTTACAATTCAACTTTGATACATTTATCACATAGCTTCAAAATACGGTTTGTATTTGATTTCTCAAACAAATGTCCCTCATCCTTCCTGCATATACCATTCAGGATTCGTATATCAATCAAACCAACTACATCAATAAATACAGGTTCCAAACCCATACCAATCCAAACCACTGACATCCATGACATCAGGCGCACCGCAAGGCACTGACACAGTAGTGGACGGCTCTTGCCACGGCGGCACCCCGGCAAAAAGCCTGCTTGCCCATGGCAAGAGCCGCTACTGCTTAGAAAGTACAGTACTGGTTATATTACTGTCTGTTTGTGTATGTATTTATTATGCTATGTTTAACCTTTTATGATTTAAATATATTTGATACAGCATTGAATACAGTGTCCAGTGTATAAATAGACCATTGTTTACATTAATGTCCAGGGTTGTTACTGCGTTCTTCTATGCTCTTGCTGCAATGTTCTGCAAAGTTAGACTGTGGATTGCATTTGGAACTCCCCCCCCCCCTAGAAATCCTGCATTTGCCACTGAGTAAGGCTGTTATAATTAAAATATAGAAACTGTTAATAGTTTTTTTGGCACATTAAGTTATACACTGAAATGTACAAAAATAGTGTTGTCACATATCGTGATACAAATAGTAAGAGTAGTCAAAGTTGTCAGTACATAAACCTTAACGCCCAGGGTTAGCTCAACAGCATGGAGATAGGTGACAAGTTGTCTTTTGTGGTTCGTTCTGGCAGTGTCATTGCAGCAAAAACAAAATAACTGAGGCTTGAACCTCACTGACTGATTTTGCCGATCATCCAGAAGAAACATACAGTGGGTATTCTATGAGAGAAGAGGAATGGTAATTTGTCCTAACTTGACCATATGATTGTATACTGTACATCATAAATGTTTTTCAAAAAGTGCAGATTATAAATTGTCTTCAGAACAATTAGCAAACTACTGATATCACTATTGCTCTGAATTTACAAATGGTGTTTCTGGAAACATACTGTACATGAAAAGTTTTGGAAAGAATATGAAGATAATTTTTCCATGTATGTTTTTTTTAATAGTGTTTTAAAATTCGGAAACAAATATTTTAAAACTAAATGCTAAAAATGTATGGTATATGAATCCGCTCAACAAGTAACTTGTGTTTATTCTGTTTAGGGCGCTGTACTACACAACCCGTGATGTGTTGCAAAGGAGTGAACAGCAATTGCAGAAGAATTGACTGCTACTGTGATGGGTATTGTGCTACAAGCAAAGACTGCTGCCCTGATATCAGCATCGCATGCAATGAGGGTAACACATTGCTCACACCACATTATGGGGAGATAGAGGCTTAAGGCAGGAGGTGCAAAGGGTCGGGGGTTGCATGGTTCCACAAATAGCTAACCCACCACAGCCTGTGGAGTGCTGTGTCTTGTGGCCTCAGCGTGTTTGGTCGGGGGCAGCCTTCATCATCCTCCAGACTGAGGAAGTAGACTGAGTCTAAGAGGCTGTTCTATTCTCCAGTGAGTCTTCAGAAGTAGGGAAGTATACATCTGAAAAGTATCTGAATGCTATGTCACAGAATGATTCATACCTCACTAGGGGCCTAATTCAGACCTGTTCGCTCGCTAGGGTTTCTTTTGCAGTCCTGCGTTCGTATAGTCGCTGCCCATAGGGGAGTATATTTTTGCTTTGCAAGTGTACGAACGCATGTGTAGCAGAGCTGTACAAACAGATTTTGTGCAGTCTCTGAGTAGCCCAGGACTTAGCCGCTGCGATCGCTTCAGCCTGTTCAGGACAGGAATTGACGTCAGACACCCGCCCTGCAAACGCTTGGACACGCCTGCGTTTTTTCCAAACACTCCCAGAAAACGGTCAGTTGACACCCACAAACAGCTTATTCCTGTCAATCTTCTTGCGAACACCCGTGCGAATAGATTCTTTGCACAAACCCTTTGCTGAGCAGTGATCCACTTTGTACTTGTGCGATGTGCCTACACATTGCGGTGCATATGCATGCACACTTTAGACCTGAACGCCCGCTGTACGAAAACGCACCCTAGTGATCAGGTCTGAATTAGGCCCAATATTCAATATCAACCGTTTCAACATTCTCGTGTCAACTGAATGAATGGCAATATAATATACCACACCCATCATATGGTCCTTACCCTGCTGTTTCCTGAACCAGTCACCGAAATGCCACATCTCAATACCTCCACAAACAGAAAGATTTGTAGTTGATTTGCGTGCACTGTAGAGGTTAAATATTGTCAGTGGTTACAGTGGTTACATGCAGACTAGCTGTCTGCATGTAAATCTGCTAAATGTCCCTCCTAAAATGGCCACCGCCTTGAAGGAGACAGATGCTAGAGGTCATACTTGACTTCTAGCATCTGACTCCCTGTCTCTGCACAGTGCTGCAGCGTTACCCAGAAGTGCCAGGAGCACTCAGCGCTGGTACCAATGATCGTTACACCCCTGGCAATGAGCATTACACCCACAGCATGAAACCACTGGCAACGAGCATTACACCCCTGGAAGCGAGCATGACACCCAGAGCATGAAACCCCTGGCAATGAGCATTACACCCCTGACAACAAATAGGACACCCAGAGCATGAAACCCCTGGCAACAAGCATGACACCCAGAGCATGAAACCCCTGGCTAGGAGTATTATACCCCTGGCAACGAGCATGACCAGTGCCAGATTAGAGATTGTTGGGGCCCGGGGCAACTCATTTTTGGGAGCCCCTAACATAAAAGATATTTTGTATGATGCACAGTGTCTACCTATTAAGCCATGTATAGTGTCCCCAATATACCACAATGTCCCCATTATGGAACACATTGCACCCTATATGACACCTCCCGCACTACTGCTACTGCCCAGTGAGTCTTGGCAGGCTCTGTCTTCAAGTGGAGGACAGTCTAGCACCGCTCATCGCTACTGAGGGGGTCACTGGCAAAACAGCAGGCTCCGTGGTATAGGGGTCTAGGGAATCCAGCCATGCTGCCGGCGGCCCCACTGAGCTTCCTCACATCTGTATCCAGCTGGCCGTGGGTGGCTTTGTGACTGAGTGTCTCACATGATTTGACTTCCCGCGAGACTCTCTGTGCATCACTGCACTGTAGCTCCTTAGTGGCCGAATAAGTGGTAGTGGAGACACCACTAGATGCTGTGCTCCGATTTTAACAATGCCCTGCCAGGGTCTGATTCAGGGGGACAGTATGTGGGGGCCCCTAATGTGTGTGGGCCCCCAATATGACCGTCCCTGTTGACCCTCCTTTAATCTGGCCTTAAGCATGACACATAGCACATTGCACCCCTGGCATCGAGCATTGCACCCCTGGCAATGAGCATGGCACCCAGAGCATGAAACCCTTGGCAACAAGCATGGAACCCAGAGCATGAAACCCCTGGAAATAAGCAGGTAATTTAAAAGTAACTAGAAGCCTTACTGTGGGGCATAATGTATAATGGACATTGTTGTGAGTGTATAACGGGCATTACAGTGTGTGGCATACTTTATAATGGGCATTACTGTGTGTGGTATAATGTGTCAGGGGCATTGTGTTGTGTGGCATATTGTGTAATGGGCATTAGAGTGTGTGGGATTATGTGTAAGGGGCATTACGGTGTGTGGTATAATGTGTCATGGGCATAATGTGTGAGGGGCATTACTATAAGGAGGAAAAATTTCGAATAATGTAAGGGGCATGAATCAGGATTTTTTTTCCTGTGGTGGCCAATGTCTGGGCGTGCAGGTTGCAAAACTGCGTATAAGGTAGTTTTTCCTGCAATGCTATGCGGGATCAGTACGTAATCCCGCTGGACGGGATCCCGGCGGTCGAAATACCGACGCCGGAATCCCGACCACACAATCCCGAAAGGGGTGGCGAGCAGAACGTAGCCCCTTGCGGGCTCACTTCGCTCGCCACGCTGCGGGCACGGTGCCTCGGCACACTATTATGTTCTCCCTCTATGGGTGTCGTGGACACCCACGGAGGAAGAATATGTCGGGATTCCGGTGTCGGTATTTCGACCGCCGGGATCCTGTCCAGCGGGATGTTGACCGCATCCCTGCTATGCCCCTTGCAGCGAGGCCACGCCCCATTTTTGGAGCACGCACCTAAGGTATGCACAAATTCTTTACTTTTCAAATGGCATTGGGTGGTGGGGGATATGGGCGCCAGAAACTTTTTGGGCTTGGTGGATCAATATTTCTAGTTATGTGACTGAGCAGCATCTACCAAATGTCATGTCATTCAGAAGCAGACTACTCTCTATATCACCGGCATCACTAAGAGGTATATTGCTGACATCCACTTAGAAAAACTAAGGGTTTTCACAGCAAAATGGATTACCCCACTTCAACTTTCCTCAGGATTTGGGATTTCTGATAATGCCACAAATATTGTGTGAGCATTACAGCTGGCTGAATTCAAACATGTGCCATGTTTTGCTGCTCACATAATCAACTTGTGGGTACAGAGGTTTTTTTTAACTACAGGGGCCTGCAGAAGATGCTGTCTGTGGCCTGAAAACTTTTGAGACATTTTCGGGCATTCAGCAGTTACATGCAGAAGATTGCAGCACCTGCAAACCAGTTCAATTCAAGATTCTGCTAAGTATTTCAGACTTGCAGAGTAAGGGCCTAATTCAGACCTGATCGCAGAGGCAGAACTCTGGGAGGCAACGGAGTCAGCTGCCGCCGGGCTCCTGCTTTGAAGGGGGGCACCTCTCCTCCTGTTACAAGTGTTCAGCGACATTAATCAATTAAGTTAAATGACAGCAGCCGGTATCTCTTCCGTAGCCGACTTCCCCACTAGTCACGGCACCTTACAAATCACACCCTCTTTATTATAGATATACTGGAAGCAGATACCTTACTGATGAAGCTATTTGCCCCTATAAAGGAAACATGAGAATTCTAACTATATGCAGTTATTTCTCTGACAATGACAAGTAACTTCATATACTGTAGTTAGAATTCTCATACTTCCTATGCAAGACCAGATATCTCCATCAGTAAGGTGCATGTTTCCAGTGTAATAGGTTGTGGGTTCTAATCCTGGATATGTCACTTGCAAATTAATTGTCAGAGAAATAATCAGCATCGCGAGTGACTGAGCAGATCTATGTAGTGTGTGGCTGGACCCCTACATAGGGAGTAATTCTGAGTTGATCGCAGCTTCAAGTTTGTTAGCAATTGGGCAAAACCATGTGCACTGCAGGGGAGGCAGATATAACATGTGCAGAGAGAGATAGATTTGGATGTGGTGTGTTCAATCTGCAATCAAAATTGCAGTGTAAAAATAAAGCAGCCAGTATTTACCCTGCATAGAAACAAAATAACCCACCCAAATCTAACTCTCTCTGCAAATGTTATATCTGCCACACCTGCAGTGCACATGGTTTTTCCCAACTGCTAAAAAATTTCCTGCTGCGATCAACTTGGAATTACCCCCATAGTTCTGCCTAGTTGCAACAGTTTTGTAGTAGCTTCATATAGGGGGTAATTCCAAGTTGATCGCAGCAGGAAATTTTTTAGCAGTTGGGCAAAACCATGTGCACTGCAGGTGTGGCAGATATAACATTTGCAGAGAGAGTTAGATTTGGGTGGGTTATTTTATTTCTGTGCAGGGTAAATACTGGCTTTATTATTTTTACACTGCAAATTAGATTGCAGATTGAACACACCACACCCAAATCGAACTCTCTCTACACATGTTATATCTGCCTCCCCTGCAGTGCACATGGTTTTGCCCATTGCTAACAAACTTCCTGCTGCGATCAACTTGGAATTACCCCCATAGTTAGAATCGGCAGGCTTGCTATGCAAGAGAGAGAGAGAGAGAGAGAGAGAATAGGGCACCAATATTTTTCTTGCCTCCGGGCAACTGGGACAAACTTACCCCACTGCCTGATCGCAACAGCAAACTTTTTCTCTAATGGGCAAAACCATGTGCAATGCAGGTGGGGCAGATATAACATGTGCAGAGAGATAGATTTGGGTGGATTGTGTTCAAACTGAAATCTAAATTGCAGTGTAAAAATAAAGCAGCCAGTATTTACCTGGCACAAAAACAAAATAACCCACCCAACTCTAACTCTCTCTGCACATGTTATATCTGCCCCACCTGAAGTGCACATGGTTTTGCCCGTTAGAGAAAAATTCAGATCAGGTCTGAATTAGGCTTTAAGTCATTTATTCGCTTTTTGGGAGTGATGAACACTCCAACTCCTGGCGCAAATATAATTAAAATTAATAGTTATTAATTATCAGTACACCAGCTACACACACTAAAGGACTGGCAATATCCTCACAAATACAAAAACAGAAAAAAGCTAGTGTATTGCGCTTGATGCACTGATTAGATAAATAAATCACTATAATTGTGTGTCTGCTTTTGCTCAAATTAGCACACATGAAACTTACTTTCTCCAACGTCCTAGTGGATGCTGGGGACTCCGTAAGGACCATGGGGAATAGACGGGCTCCGCAGGAAACTGGGCACTCTAAGAAAGATTTAGTACTACTGGTGTGCACTGGCTCCTCCCTCTATGCCCCTCCTCCAGACCTCAGTTAGAATCTGTGCCCGGCCAGAGCTGGGTGCTTTTAGTGGGCTCTCCTGAGCTTGCTAATAAGAAAGTATTTTAGTTAGGTTTTTTATTTTCAGAGAGCTTCTGCTGGCAACAGACTCTCTGCTACGAGGTACTGAGGGGAGAGAAGCAAACCTACTAACTGCGGCTAGGTTGCGCTTCTTAGGCTACTGGACACCATTAGCTACAGAGGGATCGAACACAGGACCTGACCTTGTCGTCCGTTCCCGGAGCCGCGCCGCCGTCCCCCTCGCAGAGCCAGAAGACAGAAGCCGGCAGAAGCAAGAAGACATCGAAATCGGCGGCAGAAGACTCCTGTCTTCACATGAGGTAGCGCACAGCACTGCAGCTGTGCGCCATTGCTCCCGCATTACACCCACACACTCCGGTCACTATAGGGTGCAGGGGGGGGCGCCCTGGGCAGCAATTAAGTACCTCCTAGCAAAAGCAGCATATATACAGTTGGACACTGTTATATGCATGAGCCCCCGCCATTAATTTTACACAAAATCGCGGGAGAAGCCCGCCGCTGAGGGGGCGGGGCCTTCTTCCTCAGCACTCACCAGCGCCATTTTCTCTCCACAGATCCGCTGAGAGGAAGCTCCCCAGGCTCTCCCCTGCACGATAGAGAGGGTGTAAAGAGAGGGGGGGCACATAAATTTGGTGTAAAAACAATATATACAGCAGCTACTGGGTTAACACTAAGTTACTGTCTGATTCCTGGGTCATATAGCGCTGGGGTGTGTGCTGGCATACTCTCTCTCTGTCTCTCCAAAGGGCCTTGTGGGGGAACTGTCTTCAAATAGAGCATCCCCTGTGTGTGTGGTGTGTCGGTACGTGTGTGTCGACATGTCTGAGGTAAAAGGCTCCCCTAAGGAGGAGATAGAGCAAATATGTGTGTGAGAGGGTGTCTCCGTCGACAACGCCGACACCTGTTTGGATATGTGTAAGAGCCGAGGTGAATTTATTGCACAAAAGATTAGAGAACAGACAGGAAATCTACCCTTGTCTGTCCCTATGTCACAGAGACCTTCAGAGTCTCACAATGCTCACTATCCAAAATTATAAACACTGATATCGACACGGAGTTTGACTCCAGTGTCGACTACGATAATGCAAAGTTACAGCCAAGATGGCTGAAAGGTATTCAATATGATTATTGTAATAAAAGATGATTTGCATATCACTGATGACTCATTTGTCCCTGACACAAGGGTACACATGTTAAGGGGAAGAAAGCTGAGGTAAATTTCCCTCCTCTCATGAGGAAAAAGAGCGGGAAACTCCAGACAAGAGACTGCAGCTTCCCACAAAAAATTCTCAAGCAGTATCCTTTCCCCACTAGGGCCAGGATGTGATGGGAATCTTCCGCTAGGGTGTCCCGTTTGCCCAGAAGGTAGCACTAGCTATTCTCAGGGATCCTGCAGATAGCGTGCACATTCTAGTATACTACTCAGACCGGCGATTGTGTCGGCATGGGTTTATAGCGCTGTGGCAGCGTGGACATGTACCTTATCAGCAGAGATTGAGACCCTAGCATGCATGTAGATATATATATATATATATATATATATATATATATATATATATATATATAGAAATATATATATATTAAAGATGCTGTCTTAAGTGGTATGTATGTATGTATATATATATATATATATATATATATATATATATATAACATGCCCAAAGAGACATGAGTATACTGGGTCCTAGAGTCAAAGCTATGTCGATTTCTGCTTGACGTTTCCTGTAGAATATGCAATGGACAGATGATGCCGACTTAAGAGGCATGTGGAAGGCTGAGGATTGTGTGGAGAAGGGTTCTCGGACCTAGTCTCCACAGCTATAGCTGGAAATTCTGATATTTTGCCTTATATTCCTGCACAGCCTAGGAAATCACGACATTATCAAATGCAGCCTTTTGAATAAAGAAACAAGAAAGTCCGAGGTGCGTCCTTATTGGCCAGAGGCTCGGGCAGAGGAAAGAAGCTGCACAACACAGCTAGTTCCCAGGAACAGAAGTCCTCCCCGGCCTCTACAAAAATCCACCGCATGTTGCTGGGGCTCCACAGGCGGAGCTAGGCCCGGTGGGGGCACGCCTTCGTAAGTTCAGCCACAAGTGGGTTCACTCCCTGTTAGATCCCTGGGCAATAGATATTGTGTCTCAGGGATACAAGCTGGACTTTGAGAAGATGCCCCCTCACCGACGGCCCTGCCGGCTTCCCCCCACGAGAGGGAAACAGTGTTAACTGCAATTCATAAATTGTATCTTCAACAGGTGGTGGTCAAGGTTCGCCTCCTTCAACAAGGAGGGGGTTATTATTCGACCATGTTGTAGTCCCGAAACCAGACGGTTCGGTTGGACCCATATTGAATTTAAAATCCCTGAACATATACCTGAAAGGGTTCAAGTTTAAGATGGAATCGCTAAGAGCGGTGATTGCAAGCCTGAAAGGGGGAGATTTTATGGTGACTCGGGACATAAAGGATGCATTCCTTCATGTCCCCATTTATCCACCTTATCAGGCGTACCTCAGAATTGCGGTACGGGATGGTCATTACCAATTTCAAACGTTGCCGTTTGGTCTCTCCACGGCCTTGAGAATATTCACCAAGGTAATAGCGGAAATGATGGTGCTCCTGCGGAAGCAAGGTGTCACTATTATCACGTACTTGGACGATCTCCTCATAAAAGCGAGATCAAGAGAGCAGTTGCTGAACAGCGTATCGCTTTCTCCGGAAGTGAAACGGCAACACGGCTGGATTCTATATATTCCAAAGTCGCAGTTGGTTCTTACAGCTCATCTGCCTCTCCTAGGCATGATCCTAGACACAGACCAGAAAAAGGTTTATCTCCCGATAGAGAGAGCTCAGGAGCTCGTGACACTGGTCAGGAATCTATTAAAACTAGAACAGGTGTCAGTGCATCACTGCACTCGAGTCCTGGGAAGGAGGGTGGCATCATACGAGGCCATTCCCTTCGGCAGGTTCCATACCTTCCAATGGGACTTACTGGACAAGTGGTCCGGATCACATCTTCGGATGCATCGGTTAATCACCCTATCCCCCAGAGCAAGGGTGTCTCTCCTGTGGTGACTGCAGAGTGCTCACCTTCTCGAAGGTCGCAGATTCGGCATTCAGGACTGGGTCCTGGTGACCACGGATGCAAGCCTCCGAGGGTGGGGGGCAGTCACACAGGGAAGAAATTTCCAAGGGCTGTGGTCAAGGCAGGAGACTTACCTTCACATCAATATCCTGGAACTAAGGGCCATATACAACGCCCTAAGTCAAGCGGAGACCCTGCTTCGCGACCAACTGGTTCTGATCCAGTCAGACAATATCACCGCAGTGGCTCATGTAAACCGCCAAGGCGGCACAAGGAGCAGGGTGGCGATGGTAGAAGCCACCAGAATTCTTCGCTGGGCGGAGAATCACGTAAGCACACTGTCAGCAGTGTTCATTCCGGGAGTGGACAACTGGGAAGCAGACTTCCTCAGCAGGCACGACCTCCACCCGGGAGAGTGGGGACTTCACCAAGAAGTCTTCACGCAGATTGCAAATCGACAAGAACTGCCACAGCTGGACATGATGGCGTCCCGCCTCGACAAAAAGCTAAAATGGTATTGCGCCAGGTCAAGGGACCCTCAGGCGATAGCTGTGGATGCACTAGTAACACCGTGGGTGTTCCAGTCGGTCTATGTGTTTCCTCCTCTTCCTCTCATACCAAAGGTGCTGAGAATTGTAAGAAAAAGAGGAGTGAGAACAATACTCATTGTTCCGGATTGGCCATGAAGGACTTGGTACCCGGAACTGCAAATGCTCACAGAGGACCCATGGCCTCTGCCTCTCAGACAGGACATGTTGCAACAAGGGCCCTGTCTGTTCCAAGACTTACCGCGGCTGCGTTTGACGGCATGGCGGTTGAACGCCGGATCCTAGCGGAAAAAGGCATTCCGGATGAAGTTATTCCTACGCTGATAAAGGCTAGGAAGGACGTGACAGCAAAGCATTATCACCGTATATGGCGAAAATATGTTGCTTGGCGTGAGGCCAGGAAGGCCCTACAGAAGAATTCCAGCTGGGTCGATTCCTGCACTTCTTACAGTCAGGAGTGACTATGGGACTAAAATTAGGGTCCATAAAGGTCCAGATTTCGGCCCTATCCATTTTCTTTCAAAAAGAACTGGCTTCACTGCCTGAGGTTCAGACGTTTGTTAAGGGAGTGCTGCATATTCAGCCCCCTTTTGTGCCACCAGTGGCACCTTGGGATCTTAACGTGGTGTTGGGTTTCCTGAGATCCCACTGGTTTGAGCCACTTAAGACTGTGGAGCTAAAGTATCTCACGTGGAAAGTGGTCATGCTGTTGGCCTTAGCTTCGGCTAGGCGTGTGTCAGAATTGGCGGCTTTGTCATGTAAAAGCCCCTATCTGGTTTTCCAGATGGACAGGGCAGAATTGCGGACTCGTCCGCCATTTCTGCCAAAGGTGGTGTCCTCTTTTCATTTGAACCAACCTATTGTGGTGCCTGCGGCTACTTGTGACTTGGAGGATTCCAAGTTGCTTGACGTAGTCCGGGCTTTGAAGATTTATGTAACCAGAACGGCTGGAGTCAGGAAGACTGACTCGCTGTTTATCCTGTATGCATCCAACAAACTGGGTGCTCCTGCTTCAAAGCAAACTATTGCTCGCTGGATCTGTAACACGATTCAGCAGGTTCATTCTGCTTCTGGATTGCCGCATCCAAAATCAGTGAAAGCCCATTCCACAAGGAAGGTGGGCTCTTCTTGGGCGGCTGCCCGAGGGGTCTCGACATTACAGCTTTGCCGAGCTGCTACTTGGTCGGGTTCAAACACATTTGCAAAATTCTACAAGTTTGATACCCTGGCTGAGGAGGACCTTGTGTTTGCCCATTCGGTGCTGCAGAGTCATCCGCACTCTCCTGCCCGTTTGGGAGCTTTGGTATAATCCCCATGGTCCTTACGGAGTCCCCAGCATCCACTAGGACGTTAGAGAAAATAAGATTTTACTCACCGGTATATCTATTTCTCGTAGTCCGTAGTGGATGCTGGGCGCCCGTCCCAAGTGCGGACTTTCTGCAATACGTGTATACAGTTATTGCTTAATAAAGGGTTATGTTATGTTGGCATCCATTGGTTGATGCTCTGTTTGTTCATACTGTTAACTGGGTAAGTTTATCACAAGTTATACGGTGTGATTGGTGTGGCTGGTATGAGTCTTACCCTGGATTCCAAAATCCTTTCCTTGTAATGTCAGCTCTTCCGGGCACAGTTTCCTTAACTGAGGTCTGAAGGAGGGGCATAGAGGGAGGAGCCAGTGCACACCAGTAGTACTAAATCTTTCTTAGAGTGCCCAGTCTCCTGCGGAGCCCGTCTATTCCCCATGGTCTTTACGGAGTCCCCAGCATCCACTACGGACTACGAGAAATAGATTTACCGGTGAGTAAAAGCTTATTTTCATAAAATTCCAGCAAAACGTCAATAACAACACACATATATAGCATAAAATACCAAAAAAAATAAAAAATGATTAAATATGCTCAAACACACTGAGGGAAACACTCTAACTGTCTTAGACACTAATATGTTAGATAGTAGCAGTGTCCTTATGTAGTATCAGATAAATGGCAACAGAGTATTCGTGGTGCAGGAAGAATCTCTGTCCTAGCGGGCGGGTATGGACGCTTCAAGTGCCGCTGTCCTAACAAGCGGATATGAAAGCTCAGATTGCCTCTTCAAGGGTAGACGCCGGCAACAGATACGGATGATTCTTCCTGCACCACGAATAGTGCCAGCGGCGGATGCCGTGTCTGTGTGCCACAAGGATATCTCCCTGCACAGCTGCTTTGTTTATCTGGACAATCCCGCTGGTTCGGGTAATTATAATTACAGCAGCATTCCTCTGCACTGGGACGCCAGTAGCAGGAGGATTGGAGGTATTACACATCATTCTTATAGGCAATAGCAACTGTTGCAGTTTTGGATGCATCGTATGTAACAGACCAGGCATGTCTGTTTAGCACTTTAAGACACTCTGTTGCCATTTATCTGATACTACATAAGGACACTGCTACTATCTTACATATTAGTGTCTAAGACAGAGTGTTTCCCTCAGTGTGTTTGAGCATATTTAATCATTTTTTGGTATTTTATGCTATATATGTGTGTTATTAAAGTTTTGCTGGAATTTTATGAAAGTAAGTTTCATGTGTGCTAATTTGAGCAAAAGCAGACACACAATTATAGTGATTTATTTATCTAATCAGTGCATCAAGCGCAATACACTAGCTTTTTTCTATTTATTCGCTTTGCCAGGATCCAAGGGTTGTCAATATCTTGAAATTGGAACACTACATTTTGGCGACCGTGCTTGAGCCTAGGTTTAAGTCAGTGGTTCTCAACCTCTGTCCTCAAGTACCCCCAACAGTTCATGTTTCCCAGGTCACCTAGCAGTTGAACGGGTGTATTCATTACTCACTGACACATTATAAAAGACCCACAGGTGGAGCAAATTATTTAACTTGCAATCCTGTGAGGAGACCTGGAAAAAATGAACTGTTGGGGGTACTTGAGGACAGAGGTTGAGAACCACTGGTTTAAGTCATACAGCAGGGGTGGGGAACCTCCGGCCCGCGGGCCGTATAAGGCCCGCGAAGCCGTTTGGTCCGGCCCACCCGCTCCTCTCAGTGAGACACGCTGCCGCACAGTCCGGCGGCAGCGTCTCAGCTGTCACCACACGGAGGAGAGCGCGGCTATTGTCGGGCGGCGGCGGCGTGTAGGACTTGAAACCAGCCGCCGGTTCGTGAGCCAATCAGAGCTCGCGGACCGGCAGCCAATCAGGAGCCGCGGCTGCCGGTCCGCGAGCTCTGATTGGCTCTCGAACCGGCGGCTGGTTTCAAGTCTTACACGCCGCCGCCCAACATAGCCGCGCTCTCCTCCGTGTCCCCGCCGAAAGGAGCGGTAAGCGGGATGGGAGGGGGGGGGGGGTGTATCTGTATACCTGGCACTATGGGGGTCATCTGTATACCTGGCACTGTGGGGGTCATCTGTATACCTGGCACTGTGGGGGTCATCTGTATACCTGGCACTGTGGGGGGCATCTGTATACCTGGCACTGTGAGGGGCATTTGTATACCTGGCACTGTGGGGGCATCTGTATACCTGGCACTGTGGGGCATTTGAATACCTGGCACTGTGGGGACATCTGTATACCTGGCACTGAGGGGACATCTGTATACCTGGCACTGTGGGGACATCTGTATACCTGGCACTGTGGGGACATCTGTATACCTGGCACTGAGGGGCATTTGTATACCTGGCACTGTGGGGCATTTGTATACCTGGCACTGTGGGGACATCTGTATATCTGGCACTGAGGGGACATCTGTATACCTGGCACTGTGGGGACATCTGTATACCTGGCACTGTGGGGACATCTGTATACCTGGCACTGTGGGGACATCTGTATACCTGGCACTGTGGGGACATCTGTATACCTGGCACTGAGGAGCATTTGTATACCTGGCACTGTGGGGACATCTGTATACCTGGCACTGTGGGGACATCTGTATACCTGGCACTGTGGGGACATCTGTATACCTGGCACTGAGGAGCATTTGTATACCTGGCACTGTGGGGACATCTGTATACCTGGCACTGAGGGGACATCTGTATACCTGGCACTGTGGGGACATCTGTATACCTGGCACTGTGGGGACATCTGTATACCTGGCACTGTGGGGACATCTGTATACCTGGCACTGTGGGGACATCTGTATACCTGGCACTGAGGGGCCATCTGTATACCTGGCACTGTGGGGACATCTGTATACCTGGCACTGTGGGGACATCTGTATACCTGGCACTGTGAGGGGCATCTGTATACCTGGCACTGTGAGGGGCATTTGTATACCTGGCACTGTGGGGGCATCTGTATACCTGGCACTGTGGGGGCATCTGTATACCTGGCACTGTGAGGGGCATTTTTATACCTGGCACTGTGGGGGCATCTGTATACCTGGCACTGTGGGGACATCTGTATACCTGGCACTGAGGGGACATCTGTATACCTGGCACTGTGGGGACATCTGTATACCTGGCACTGTGGGGACATCTGTATACCTGGCACTGTGGGGACACATGTATACCTGGCACTGTGGGGACATCTGTATACCTGGCACTGTGGGGACATCTGTATACCTGGCACTGTGGGGACATCTGTATACCTGGCACTGTGGGGACATCTGTATACCTGGCACTGTGGGGACATCTGTATACCTGGCACTGAGGAGCATTTGTATACCTGGCACTGTGTGGACATCTGTATACCTGGCACTGTGGGGCATTTGTATACCTGGCACTGTGGGGACATCTGTATACCTGGCACTGAGGGGACATCTGTATACCTGGCACTGAGGGGACATCTGTATACCTGGCACTGAGGGGACATCTGTATACCTGGCACTGTGGGGCCATCTATATACCTGGCACTGTGGGGACATCTGTATACCTGGCACTGTGGGGACATCTGTATACCTGGCACTGTGAGGTGCATCTGTATACCTGGCACTGTGAGGGGCATTTGTATAACTGGCACTGTGGGGACATCTGTATACCTGGCACTGTGAGGGGCATCTGTATACCTGGCACTGTGATGGGCATTAGTATACCTGGCACTGTGGGGGCATCTGTATACCTGGCACTGTGGGGGCATCTGTATACCTGGCACTGTGGGGGCATCTGTATACCTGGCACTGTGAGGGGCATTTGTATACCTGGCACTGTGGGGGCATTTGTATACCTGGCACTGTGGGGGCATTTGTATACCTGGCACTGTGGGGGCATCTGTATACCTGGCACTGTGAGGGGCATTTGTATACCTGGCACTGTGGGGGCATCTGTATGCCTGGCACTGTGAGGGGCATTTGTATACCAGGCACTGTGGGGGCAATTGTGGATCTGGCACTGCACTATTGGGGGCATATGTGTATCACGTCCCATTTTAACTGGCCACATCCATTTTTTTGGCGCACGCGGGGGCAGACTTGTATGGCCCCCGAAGGATTTAATAAATATCCAAATGGCCCTCGGTAGAAAAGAGGTTCCCCACCCCTGCTGTTTACCTGCCTGAGAATAAAGGAACTGCTTAAACCTTTAAATCCAGCATATGTGATCCTTTCACTAAAAAATTAAAATAAAAGATATAATATATTTATATATACACATAATATATATGTCATTATCTCAGTAGAGGACCCAAAAATGTGGGATTTTGAATTTTGGATAAGGAATACTCAACCTGTATCTGTATACAGGAACAGCTGAGACAGGTTCAGGATAATAGAGTCCACATAGGGGTGCATGAGAAAGCTAGTGCCCATGGTTAATAAGAGTTAACCATGGATTAACCCCGTCATATACAAAAGAGGAAAATCACAGCACTCACCACCCCAGAAGCGTGGACTCTATTATCCTGAACCTGTCTCAGCTGTACCTTAGCAATCTATTAGCCAGTGTAAAGTGACTAGTGTACCTTTAAAAGCCATAAAGTGTGTGGCAGGTGCACATTAAATCTATCAGGCAGATGATGTGTGTAACAGTAGTCAGTTTTTAAGACTCTGTGATAGTGTAGGACCTGCATGAAGGTGGGGTACCTTGGCGAGCGGTTTGCAGGCTTCTGTGCATTGGCCAATCCACTAACTAAACCCCCATCATTTATTTATTGAAGTGTTGAGGATGAGTCCGCTTACTTGAGTGAGTGCTGGATTCTGTGTGAGTGTGTATGTGTGTGTGTGTGTGTGTGTGTGTATATATATATATATATATATATATATAATTTACTTATTGATAGTCAGTTTTCTACCTTTTAACACAAGCTATTTACTAATACCTTCAAGCCGTAATGGCCGCTAAACCACGTGCACGTGCTGCGCACTCCGTACGCTATTTGCGTACAAAGACCTCGCACGTGGCACGCAAGTTACGTACAAACGCTGCGCTGAGTGTACGGAATACACACAGCGAGCGTACACACAGATAATAACCTTTTAAACCTTAAACACAGAGTATGATTATACTGTAAGTCTTAGTATTGAGATACTGTAATGATATACCACTGGTTAACCTGGATATTTAAGCAAGCTGTTTGAGTGATTGAGATACTCAGAAACCCTTTGTACTAGCTAGAGAAACACAGACACCTTGTTGAGGTTCCAACACCTTTACTAACGAGATTTAGCTATGTAAAAAGGGAAAAATACAGTTAACAGCTTATACACTACAGTACTAACATGAAACACCTAAACAGGATAACTGGACATAAATATACAATAGCGTCTTAATCCTAAACAATAACAGAGAGGGAGAGAGAGAGTATGGCAAATACAGACAGAGATTAAGTTGGTCACAGAGAAAAACTTACACACTGGGGAATGATCGCTGCGCAGTCCTGGAAACCAGCTCTCTAGTTAGTCAATGATGAAAACCTTTTGTGGAGAGTAGACTGAGCTGGCCCAGGCTGGCTTTTCTTATATACACAAAGTACAGTACACTACAAAGGACCCCACAATCTTATTGTTCATTGGACACAGGAATCTGTCTTCGCATTATAACCAAAGGTCATAGGTTTGTTTGAACAGGTGGGCTGTGACTATTTCAAACTGCTCAGGTGGGAGGTATCCTCTGGATTCCCCCTGCATGTGTAATAAACAGCAAATACTTTTAAATTCCATAAATTTCTTTTAAACATAACTATACGCTGGAGCGACCGATCTCTTCCTAACCAACACCGGAATGTTTCTAATGAAATACTCTTCGGTTAGGTACTAAACACCACCGCTCAGACCCTGTCTGACCCTTCGTATCATGCAAAGAGGAATTCCTTTGTCCCTGAACCAGTTACACTAATCATACTTACAGATATTATTAAGGGGATCATAACCTATAAAATACACTATTTAGATTAACTATGTAACGATCGAGTCAACGATAAAACAAAAAGGTGGAGAAAAAAGTGTCAGAGTGCGCTCAGGAACAGCAGCAGATGTGAAAAATTCTGTCTAGGAGGGTGCTCTCAACCTCCCCACATATAGACTAAAACAACAAGAATGACAGAAAGTGGATCACAATGCGCAAAAAATTGTGTAATAAATATAAAACTGGATACATTCACCAATAATTTTTTCCTCCTCCACGTTAACGTAGGTGGATCTATTCCTCATGTGCATGTAAGGAAATTGAGAAAAATATACCATATGGTGAAGTACAGTTTAATAAATTAAAAACATAATTTCCAGTATCAATCAAAGAAAGTGCAAGTGCAATAGCATAATAACAGCAATAGTGGGGAATCCCCACTATTGCTGTTATTATGCTATTGCACTTGCACTTTCTTTGATTGATACTGGAAATTATGTTTTTAATTTATTAAACTGTACTTCACCATATGGTATATTTTTCTCAATTTCCTTACATGCACATGAGGAATAGATCCACCTACGTTAACGTGGAGGAGGAAAAAATTATTGGTGAATGTATCCAGTTTTATATTTATTACACCATTTTTTGTGCATTGTGATCCACTTTCTGTCATTCTTGTTGTTTTAGTCTATATGTAACGATCGAGTCGCCCGCCAGACGCACACAAACTTTACCGTAAATGCACATACCACGCGACTGAGCGCACGACCGTGGAGGCGCCGTCACGCAACTGCGAATATGCGCACGCACGGGAGAGAATGTGCCCGTGCAGCGGGCAAGCGCATGGGGTTAGTACAAGGCATCATAGGTCGCTATATTTTTCGACTTTGACATTATATACACACACACACACACACACACACACACACACACACACACACACACACACACACACACACACACTATATAATACTGTTTTATATAGAACATGGGTAAATGGGTTTCAATAAAGGGTCAGCACTGCCAGTGTCAGACTAGGGAATGCAGGGACCACAAGCGAATACAGTGGTAGGGGCCTTAACTTAAGGGCAGTGGTGGATTTCCCACTAGTCATGTGAGACACTTGCTAGGGGCGGCAACCCACTGGTGCTGCCCTCTATATCTGAGCAGCTAGCCCCCTTTTTTTTTTTTTTAACCTGGAGAGGACATGGAGACTTGTTAGCAGGGGATGGAGCTGCACAGGACCGAGCAGGGTTGCTGTCAGAGAGAGAGGTGGAACTGCTACAGATCCCCAGCCAGCCAGAAAGTGACTGAACTAATCTGCTGCTCAATAGGTAAATGTGTGCACTGTGAACAGTAGGGGGACAGTGTGCAGGGTTGTGGGAGTGATGGAGCAGTGAGATGTGATGGGAGCAATGAGAGCAGTAGGGGGACAGTGTGCAGGGTTGTGGGAGTGATGGAGCAGTGAGATGTGATGGGAGCAATGAGAGCAGTAGGGGGCAGTGAAGGGTGGGGGAGCTGTATAGCAGTAATAGGGCAGTGTGCGAGGAGTTTGTTTCATAGGGCAGTGAACTGTGATGGTAGCAATGTGAACAGTAATGGGGCAGTGTAGGGGTGGAGGAGCAGTTATTGTATGTGGACAGTGAGGTGTGATGGGGTAGTGAGCTGTGGGGGACCAGTAAGGTGTGAAGGTTAAAGTGTGACCTGTGGATGGGCAGTGAGGTGTGAAGAGAAAAAAGTAATAAGGTTTATCTCTTGCGATCCACACAGGAAAGTGCAGATCGATAAGGGTGTGATAATAACCAATCACAAAAAAGCATAATCTATAAAAAACATCAAATTATCAAACGTTCTTTCATTAAGGTATAATAACAAGGGTTGGGTACATGGATTTCACTATGAAAACCAGGTTTCAGAGCACACCTGTACACCTTGAGAAAGTCCTTAGAGTTGAAACTCGTTGGTGAGTTACTGAGTGAACTGCTGCCTGTGTGGACCAAGGAAAGGATGTTAAACAAAAACACCATAAAGAAGGTGAACTTGCTTATAGGGGTAGCAATTGTAAACCTTAAATGCTGACAATTGTGCCTTTCTAAAAATGTCCCTTGCGGTATGTAGCCATTTTTTTTTAACCTATGATTGTTTACATTTTATTCTATGATTTGCAAATAAATCTGTACATTTTTACACTTTGGTATGTCCCTTTTTCTAATTTTATGTGGAGGTGTTGCTGATAGTTTTCAACACACAAGTCCTATCACTATCGATTAATGAAACCAGAATATCTATTTGTTCATTTATCTGAACAGTATTTATTGGAGGAATCTATATTAGCCACATGAATGACTATTGTTTATCTATTTATCCATTTGAGGAGGACACTGTTTCTATATGAGCGACTATTGACTTTTTTCTTTTATACTTTTATGAAAAACCATTTGATTTTATTGGATGCAGTCTCTTTTCCTACAGGAGTGATTATTTCTTAAAACCTGAAAACAGTTCCAGCATTAATGAAGTTATCTTAACTGTCTCTGCCTTCGGGGTCACCATCACTAGAACTCCAACAACTCTCATCTCTCATACTACTGTACCTACAGCTTTACTGCCTCCTGTCTCTCCTCAGTCCATGAGGAAGAGCTAAATTAAGCCTCCAAGCTTAATAATAATAATAATAATAATAATAATAATAAATTTATTTATATAGCGCTCTTTCTCCAACAGGACTCAAGGCGCTTTACAGACATCAAAAACAATGCACATAATACAGAGGATTTAAGCAATACAGCAATAGATAAGCCACACAGACATAAAAGAAAACCTTAAGCACACAGAAAGCATAATGCATGATTAGTGTAGGCATTTTGGGTAATAACTTCCAAGGGTTGTGTATTCCACCCTCACAAGGTACCAGGTGCGGCAGCCATCTTGGGCGCACAGCGTAGGATTACCCAGGGTGGAATAGTCTACCCCTAGAAGAGATGACACAAAATGGGGGTGATTTCAGAGTCCTAAAGTTCAGAGTACGGTTCCAACAAAACCACCAGATCTATGTATTTTTCATCCCATACACAAGCGTGCCAGATGAGGCAACCGTGTTGGGCGCACTACGAAGTTTACACTGTGGGAGGTGAGCTATACAAGGGACCAGTGCATTTATGGGAAAACTGACACTTGTTTAGTAGTATGATGTACCCTGTATGTAGGGTACAATGGCAGGGTGTGCAATCAGTGGAGGTAAACATTACAGGAAAAGCACACGGTGGGGTGGAAGAGAGGGAAAAAAACGGGGGGATAAACAATAGCAGGTAACCAGTGGCAGAAGGAAAATTGGAATAACATTATTTTGATAAGATCATAGTATGGGTGGGTATGAGAATGTGGGGAGCACACTCAGGACCAATGGAGATGTCCCTGCTGAGCCTGTTCCTGGTGCTCTCCCGCCACAAATCCCTGTTCATCTTGAGGGTTAGGCCCAGGGGCAGACTTGATGTTCTCAGCCGGAGAGGTGGTAGGCCTGATCCTGGAGATCTCATGGTAAAGGTGAAGAAAGATCCTGAGTTTTGTGGTTGCAACACAGTCCTTCTGTTATATTGTTGGTTTGTTTGCCTTCTGTTTTCCTTCGGTTTAACACCGGTATAACACTGCCACTGATTTTAGCTGCGACTTTATAACTAGCCACTTCATATACTAGGCACTGCAGCGTCCTGACCTATACTGAACAAATAAGTCTACAAACACATGTTCACCCTGATTACAACCCCCTACCCCACACAGCAACCCTCCACCTTCAGCAAAAGGCGTTAATCAAATTTTACAAATGTAAGGTCCGTAAACCACACTCTATCACTAAGTTCTTTGCATAGTACAGTTATAAATCCACTTAGAACAGCTTTCTAAAGTTTTAACCATGCAATTTAAGTTGAAATAGTCTGCGATACTGTTTACCTAGTAATATTTCAGTAAAAGCAGTTGGAATAGTCTGCAATATTTACTTAGTAGCTTCATCCATGCCTCGGCAGTTCCTTCTATAGCCCCACACACCTGCCCTAGCAAACCCCAACCCTCAGGCGTGACAGAGATGAGATGATCTTCAAGCGCTGCATTTTCCTATTCAGTGAATGGGTGCCGGGTTACATCGACCCAGCTTACCCATTCACCCATGTTCAACCCTGCTTGCTGTCAGAGTTGAAATACTGGGTCGCTTGACCTGGATTAATTGAACTCGCCCCTTTCAAAAATGTGTTTGTTTTTTTTGTAATCAGTTCAGGGCATGAGGGGAGGATTCAATTATTGTATTATGATGATTATTTATAAATAGTGCCACAAGGGTTCCACAGTGCCTAACAAAGTACATAAACAAATGAGCAAAATAAGAAAAACAACAACTTACAGTACAAGACTGATAAGTGACTGTTGGAAGCTTGAATAGTATTCGTAAGGGTAGCCAGTGTAGTTCTTGTGAGAGAGGGGAGGCAGAAGCAGAATGTTTGTAGAGGAAGATGAGCCGGACAGCAGCATTGAGGATAGATAGAAGAGGAGAGAGGCGGTTGTCAGGGAGGCCAGATAGGAGGAGATTACAGTAGTCCAATCTGGAGATGATCAGTGAGTGGATGATGGTCTTAGTAACATTCAGGATGAGAAGAAGTATGATCCTGGAAACATTTTTGAGATGAAAACGTCTGGACTGCAAGAGGTACTGAATGTATGGTTTGAAGGAGAGGGAGGAGTCAAGGATAACCCCAAGACAGCATACTTGGGGGCTGGAGGAGATTATTGGGCCATCAATATATAATGAAATTGTGGGAGGTGAGGTTATGTGGGAGGGTGGGAAGATGATCAGCTCATTCTTAGACATGTTAAGTTAAAGAAAGTGCTGGGACATCCAAGAAGAGGTAACAGAGAGACAGTTGGAGATACGAGATAGGAGAGAGGGAGAGACTTCAGGGGAGGAATAGTAGATTTGAATACAATATCATCTTCATGGAGATGATATTGGAAGTCAAAAGAACTAATAAGCTTACATAAAGAGAACCTATCAAGAGAAAAAAAGAGGTCCAAGGACAAAATCTAGGGCTACACCTACTGCTAGTTGTAGTGGCCCTTGGATTTGGCAACAAGGAGGTCATTGTAGACTTTCATGAGGGCAGTTTCAGTGGAGTGGAGAGGACAGAAGCCCAGCTGAAATGGGTCAAGCAGGTAATGGGAGGAAAGAAAGGCAGTATGATGGTTGTAGACAATATGCTCAAGGAGTTTGGAGGCAAAGGGAAGAGAGAGATAGGTCAATAGTTGGAGAGAGTGTTAGGATCAAGGATAGGTTTTTAAGAATAGAGGAGACAAGGGCATTCTTAAAGGCAAAGGGGACAGTGCCTGGTGAGAGGGAGTAATTGAGGTGAGCAAAATGGGAACAGGCAGAAGGAGAGAGGTAGCAGAAGAGGCAGGAGGTGATAGGGTCAAGTGGGAAGGTGGTGGGTTGGGGGAGGACCAAATGAGGGCCAAGACTTCTTCTCCAGATACATGGGGAAAGGAAGTCAGGGTTAGTAAGAAAGATAGGGGGGAAGGATTGAGGTGGGAACAGGGGGCACAATAAAGGATTATATAGACAAAGAGTGATGGGGGAGTTGACGAAAATCTGGCCATAGTGTGGATGGGGTAAATAGTGAGAAAGTCAGCTTATTTTCTAATAAATATTTAAAATGCCAGTGCTAATATATGCTGCGGACACCAGGCGCATCTTATTACCATGTACGATAAAAGTGTGCTGTATGTCGCAAACACTACATCCCTTAAGAGAAAACAAGTACATCCACACATTTGTCTGAGTTCCAAAGCTCATTGATGTATATATTTGATATTAAAAGGATATCCATACAATATAACACATGTACAGTATATATATGGTTACAGAGTACATTTTCATAGGAAGCAATTGTTACAAAAGAATTCATACAGTCACGGCCAGCATACAATTACCATCTCCCTCAATGCAAACTCTGCTCCATATCTCTCTCTGTCTCTCTCCATCCTCACAGTAGCAGAGTAACAGCAAAACACAACTTCTTGTCTCTGGGATCAGCTATACACTGTGTATGTTGGGGGATAACATGTCTTCCGCTATTGGTCCAGGGGAGGGAACTTTCTCATTCATGATGAGTCATTGGTCAGTTCATATGCAAGCCTTGAGGATGACATCATAGGGGCTGACCTCTGGTTTCCTGGCCACACATGCTGTCTTTTGGAATGTTCTTTGTTGTCATTAGAATTGTAGCTTTATATTCCTACATTCAATCATAACTACTCATTGCAATGTGCTACAATCTAACCACAGGCATCAAATTAACATACACATTCCTCCGATCATTTTGACACCAAGCATGACCTATCCATCTTGCTCCGCTCCAACAATACACATACATGACGTTATACTCCATTATATAATTTAAAACCTTATAATGTCTGGTGCTTGACATGTTTAATTTATGTGCTGTATGAAATATGTGTTGAATAAATCTTTGTGGCATGTCTGTGTAAATGCGTATGTTACCATATATTGCTGTGCATGCTGTGCGTATTTGCACGCACTGAGACTCATCTGTTTGGTGTTTGGATGTTTTCTCTATGTAATATTTTTGACTTCGACAATAGGGTGTGGAACATTGGAAATTGGAATGGAGGCTGTATGAGACAGAACAGTAGAATTGCAGAAATACTGTACAGGTGAAAGTACATTGTTGGTAAATATGTTCAATGACAATAATTTAGTTTTAAGCTAAACAAAAGTGAATATTATAAGGGTGAGGAAGTTGAATAATAAGGTAGACTGTGTTAGAAATGAGAGGCTATGAGGGTAGGCAAAAAAAACAATGGTAATTCAGACAGGACTTTCAAATGTATAAAAATAAAATGACATAGGTACTGATGTGAATTTAAATGTTTGTAAAAAAACTGAAAGTATAAATACAAGTAATTGCTGGTGAAGTGGAAAGTAGCAGGTTATACAGATAGGAGGTGCTTGTTGTTTAAAAGCAGTCCTTCAGTATTCCCGTTTATGGATAGAATGTTCTTTTGCTTTCCTTCAGTTTAATGTTGATGTAAAACGGAGACTGCCAGGGAATGTATTGTGGGGGTCATTCCGAGTTGTTCGCTCGGTAAATTTCTTCGCATCGCAGCGATTTTCCGCTTAGTGCGCATGCGCAATGTCCGCACTGCGACTGCGCCAAGTAAATTTGCTATGCAGTTAGGAATTTTACTCACGGTTTTTTCTTCGTTCTGGTGATCGTAATGTGATTGACAGGAAGTGGGTGTTTCTGGGCGGAAACTGGCCGTTTTATGGGAGTGTGTGAAAAAACGCTACCGTTTCTGGGAAAAACGCGGGAGTGGCTGGAGAAACGGAGGAGTGTCTGGGCGAACGCTGGGTGTGTTTGTGACGTCAAACCAGGAACGACAAGCACTGAACTGATCGCAGATGCCGAGTAAGTCTGGAGCTACTCAGAAACTGCACAGAGATGTATTTTCGCAATTTTGCTAATCTTTCGTTCGCAATTTTGATAAGCTAAGATTCACTCCCAGTAGGCGGCGGCTTAGCATGTGCAATGCTGCTAAAAGCAGCTTGCGAGCGAACAACTCGGAATGACCCCCTGTGTGTACACTTCTGCAAACAGGTCGCAGGCAGGTGCAAGTAATCGCAGTCGTGATGCATTTGCACCCGCAACCCTTTTGCAGGTAAGGTCATAGAGGACCCATCTGTATGCACAAAACCTCTCAGCTTCTAGGGACTGCGTAGTCTATATGTTACGTTCTCTGTACTCGGAACCCTAGAGACAGGGTGGCAATAGATGAGCTCCGAGTTCAGGAATATGATGCTGCAGTTTGAGCTGAGTTCAGCAGCAACCCCTATAGGTAACCATGACTCTGTTGTCTCTCCCAAGTGGTCGGTCAACGCCTGCGAGACTATGGTTTCTTGGGGCCACGGCAGCCGCATTTGACGGGCAGGTTAGGTCTGCCCGACTCCGATGCCCCCCGGTCTTAGTAGGTGACAAGGCGTTAACCGAGACAGAGAGAGAACAAGGGGAAACCTAACTAAAACAGACACACAAAAGAATAAGGGGAAACTACTGAAAATTACAACCAAATTTATGTGCGGCGCGTCTGCCAAGAAAAACCAGAACAAAAGCACGCTGCCCCAACGCCACACATGACACCATCATATCTCGGCGAGGACAGCTATGGCAGAAACCTCCGCAGAAAACACAAAAGCAAGACAGTAGGAAATAATACAGCTACGGCTTTAAGATGCGGCAGAGCCACTACTCACGACACCGGTAAGGTGCATGCCGATGGAACAGGAACCCCAAGGCTGCAGATACTGGGTCACAGAACTGGAAGCCTGTAAAGTTTCCAAAGCTCAGACTCCAGACACCAGGACTCAGGATACAGGGTCACAGGACTGGAAGGCTGCACAGGAACACTCCAGGGGCAGGAAGCAGCTCCACAGGAAGCTATCACCGGCGAGGCTGCCTGATCTTGGCTCACATAAAAAGGTCCTGCTGACCTATAATGGGAGAGCCAGCAGACCAGCCTCCCAGACCTAATTGTCCAGCTGTGCAGTGTCCCGGCTGCTGGTAAAATCTGGAACTGGAGTGCGGGGCGGCCGCCGAGTGTCCCCGGTTGCCAGGCAACTGGCCGGAGACGGACGCTCAGCGGCGGAAGTGATGCGCCGGCCCTGTTGCCTGGCAATGGCCGGGAACGTCTTACACCTGGTGCCGCTGACAGTACCCCCCCTTGAGGAGGGGTTAAGGAACCCCTAAACCTGGGTTTGAGGAAATTCCCGAAAGAAAGATTTTTTTTCAGCTTAGGGGCATGCAAATCCTTGTCCCGAACCCAAGATCTCTCTTCTGGGCCATACCCTTTCCAATGGACCAGAAAATACAGCAGACCATGGGAAAACACCTTTTCTACCAGGATTTCCTGTTGGCCCTGAACATCCACAGGAGGTCTACCCCAGATAATTTTCCGAGGAAATTTCCTGGAAAGGACATATAAGTTGAGCAGAGGACAATGGAAGGTGTTGAAAATGTTGAGTTATTTCAGCAACTGCAGCCGAAAAGCAACCGGATTGACCTTTTTGATTATAAGGAATGGCCCGATGAATCTGGGTCCCAATTTAGCCGAAGGTTGTCAGAGTTTGATGTTACAGGTTGACAACCACACCTTGTCTCCTAATAGGTGCATGGACGTCGGAATCTAGGCAGCTTTCTTAAGAGCAAGGTGTACCTTCTTCCAAATAACTCTGAGGTGGGAAGTTAGGGCCAGGGAAGAAGATGGACTATTAGGAGACAAGAAACTAGCTCTAGGATGAAAACCAAGGACCGAAAAGAACGGAGCCACCTTGGTGGATGAATGACAAGCGTTATTGTAAGCAAACTCGGCCAGGGGAAGATAATCCGACCAATCGTTCTGAAGCTTGGCATTAGGCCACCACACCGAGCGAGATAGTAACTCCAATGTTTTCGCAACACCAGAATGGCCTGCAACCTTGTTATCGTGAAACTCGGCAAGGACACTGCCTCTCAAGAACTCTGGGACAAAGAGGCAGCCAACGGGAGTGTTACTGGGGGCCTGCTGCTGAAGCTGAACCAATTGTGTGTGTAAATCCTGTGAGGCTGGTCCGGATAGAAGATGCTGGGATAAAGGGAGTAGCAGGAGAATGGTTATAGTGAACCAGAAGAAAACAGCGTGACAAGGCTTCAGCCTTATTGTTTTTAGAACCGGGCATGTAAGTGATGATAAACTTGACCCGGGTAAAGAACAGCACCCAGAGAGCCTGCCGGGAATTAAGCCATTTAGCAGACTCGGTGTACTGTAAATTATTGTTGTCCATAAACACAGTGACGGTATGCTTTGCTCCCTCAAGCCAGTGCCTCCACTCCTCAAAAGCCCACTTGACCGCTAACAATTCTATATTGCCAACATCATAGTTGGTCTCTGCAGAGGAGAATTTCTTGGACATGAAGGCACAAGGATGTAAAACCAGCGAGTCGGGGTCTTCTTGAGACAAAATAGCTCCCACCCCAACCTCAGAGGCATCCACCTCAACGATAAAAGGAAGATCGGGGTTGGGGTGTCTAAGGACGGGAGCCGAGACAAAGGCCTGTTTTAGAGCCTGAAAGGCATGCTCGGCTTGAGGCGACCACTTAGAAGGATCAGCACCCTTTTTAGTCAATGCCACAATAGGAGCAACCAACTCGGAAAAAGCATGAATAAAACGTGTATAGTAATTGGCAAAACCAAAAAACCTCTGAATTGTCTTCAAATGAGTGGGTTGAGCCCAATTCAGGACTGCCTGGAGTTTTTTTAGGTTCCATAAAGAGCCCCTCTGGAGAAATTATATGTCCTAAAAAGGACACTTCCATAATATGATAATCACATTTCTCCATCTTGGCATACAAGTGATTCTCCCGCAATTTCTGAAGTACTTGCTGAACATGGAGATAATGCTGTTCGAGACTCAGAATAAATTAGGATATCATCCAAATAGACTACCACGAATTTCCCCAAGAACTCGCGGAGGACATCATTTATGAGATCCTGAAACACCGCAGGAGCGTTAGACAGGCCGAACGGCATCACGAGGTACTCGTAGTGTCCGGACTGTGTACTGAAAGCCGTCTTCCACTCATCCCCAGATCTTATTCGGATGAGGTTATACGCTCCTCTGAGATCAATTTTAGAAAAAAATTACCACGGTGCGGAGTTGATCGAACAAGACAGAAATTAAAGGTAAGGGGTAAGTGTTCTTAACAGAAATTTTATTCAGGGCACGGTAATCTATGCATGGTCTAAGAGATCCGTCTTTTTTTTCAACAAAAAAGAACCCTGCACTCAAAGGAGATTTTGATGGCCTAATAAACCCCTTTTTTAGACTTTCCTGCACATAGTCGTCCATTGTCTTAGTCTCCGGGCCAGACAGTGCATAGAGTCTCCCTTTAGGCAAAGTAGCACCAGGATTGAGATCAATGGTGCAATCATAAGACCCGTGGGGTGGAAGGACGTCCGCATTACCCTTGGAGAACATATCTGCGTAGTCCTGATATACTGAGGGAATTAGTTCCGAAACAATGATCACAACCCATACCGGACGAGAAATACATCCCTTAGAGCAATTGGAATCCTACTGTGAAATTTCCCCAGACTGCCAATCAATGGTTGGAATATGGATGGCGAGCCAGGGGTGACCTAATACTAAAGGCACGGCCGGACAATGGGTGAGAAGGAATTCAATCCTCTCGGAATGTAACGCACCCACAGTCAATAGCAATGGTGGGGTCTGATGGGTAATTACCCCATTGGTGAGAGGGCCACCATCCAGACCACGCATAGTAATCAGTCTATCGAGCTGGAGCTGCGGTATTCCTAGAGCCTGAGCCCACGTGATATCCATAAAGTTCCCAGCAGCTCTGCTGTCAATAAATACTGAAATAAAAGAACTCTGACTCCCTGAAGATATTTCTGCAGGAACCAACAGCGAATCATGTGAGGAGACTAATTGAAGACCAAAGTGAATTCCCTCTACCTTCACTTGGTCAGGGCATTTCCCTGCTTATTTGGGCAGCTGCGCGCAACATGTCCCTTGTCGCTACAGTATAAGCAGCGCTCTAAATTCAACCTTCTGGTTCTCTCTTCTGAGGACAGTCGGGACAGACCCGCTTGCATGGGTTCTTCGACGTCCTCAGGGAGAGTATACACACATGGACTAGGCCTAAAATTAGCCCCTCTTTCAGTCCTCAGCTCTCGGAGACGGCGATCGATCTTAATAGCAAGCTCCATGAGCTTATCCAAAGTTTCCGGAGCTGGGTACTGAATGAGACTATCCTTAATCACTTCTGATAATCCGAGGCAAAACTGACTGCGCAGAGCAGAATCATTCCAGCCACAGTCGTTCACCAATGGCGAAACTCAGTACAATACGCCTCAGCGGGATTTTTACCCTGTTTAATGCACGTAAATGACTCTCTGCAGATGCTTCCCTATCAGGATCGTCATACAACAGGCCTAACGACTTAAAAAAAGCAGCTACCGTGAGTAAGGCTGCGTCATCGGGTTTTAGCCCAAAGGCCCAAGTTTGTGTGTCCCCCTGAAGTAACAACATAACTATGCCCACCCGCTGGGATTCTGTACCTGAAGCGAAAGTACAGTTTACAGCTTTCCCGAAAATGAAAAAAATATTTTCGGTTACCCGACAAGCGGTCCGGGAGATTCATCTTAGGTTCAGGGGTCACACTTGGGGAAGCTCGTAAAAGGTCCTCCTGAGACCTCACCCAAAGGGAAAGGTCCTGCACCATCTGAGTGAGATTCTGAATCTGACTGGCCAATACCTGGCTGGGATTCTGTCCTTGTACTGATGGATTCATGAGGACAGCATTTCAAGGCCACCCTGATTGTTTGTTATTTGGGCCGGTGATAATGTTACGTTCTCTGTACTCGGAACCCTAGAGACAGGGTGGCAATAGAGGAGCTCCGAGTTCAGGAACGTGATGCTGCAGTTTGAGCTGAGGTCCGCAGCAACCCCTATAGGAAATCCTGACTCCGTTGTCTCTCCCAAAGTGGTCGGTCAACGCCTGCGAGACTATGGTTTCTTGGCCCCACGGCAGCCGCGTTTGACGGGCGGGTTAGGTCTGCCCAACTCCGATGCCCCCCGGTCTTAGTAGGTGACAAGGCGTTAACCGAGACAGAGAGAGAACAAGGGGAAACCTAACTAAAACAGACACACAAAAGAACAAGGGGAAACTACTGAAAATTACAACCAAATTTATGTGCGGCGCGGCCACCAAGAAAAACCAGAACAAAAGCACTCTGCCTCAACACCACACACGGCACAGTCTTATCTCGGCGAGGACAGCTATGGCGGAAACCTCCGCAGAAAACACAAAAGCAAGACAGTAAGAAATAATACGGCTACGGCTTTAAGATGCGGCAGAGCCGCTACTCACAACACCAGTAAGGTGCATACAGATGGAACAGGAACCCCAAGGCTGCAGATACTGGGTCACAGAACTGGAAGGCTGTAAAGTTTCCAAAGATCAGACTCCAGACACCAGGACTCAGGATACAGGGTCACAGGACTGGAAGCCTGCACAGGAACACTCCGAGGCTGCCTGATCCTGGCTCCCATAAAAAGGTCCTGCTGACCTATCATGGGAGAGCCAGCAGACCAGCCTCCCAGACCTAATTGTCCAGCTGTGCCGTGTCCCTGCTGCTGGTAAAAGCCGGAACTGGAGTGTGGGGCGGCCGCTGAGCGTCCCCGGTTGCCAGGCAACCAGCCAGAGACGGACGCTCAGTGGCGGAAGTGGTGCGCCGGCCCTGTTGCCTGGCAACGTCCGGGAGCCGGCGCGTCTTACACCTGCCGCCGCTGACACTATGCAAGTGATCACCAGGCAATAAGTACTATGGAACCCCAATATTTGCTAACGATGACCACACTCTTTCTAAAATGGCTGCCTCTTATTTATTTGTAGCCAGGTTGGGGGATATCTACTTTATCTTTAGTGCGGGAACTTCATGCCTGGTGATCGGTAGGAAAGTCTTTCAGTCTTTCAAATGATGTTACCCTCATTTTTTTAATGTTATATGATGAGGCAGATAGGGGGACTTAAGTCGCTCCCTCCACCACTTCCATTCCTTTTTTTTATAGTATTGTTAGTGCGCATGTGCACACAATGGCACTCTCTGTATTTGTGCCGGTAACTTGAGGGAGTCCCCATCGGTTGCCAGGACTGGTGGGGACAAGGTCACAATCCACCACCTCAGCTCAGGTTAGTGAGCCAGATGTAGTCTTTGAGACTGTACTGGCTACATTGTGACTGGCAGTGACTTCCTTTTTGGAAGTCCTACCTGCCAGTTACCTGCAGGACAGGCAGTCCTAATGGGAGGTGTTTCCTCCCTATGGGACTGCCAGACTGGGCTGCAATTAGCATAGAGCTGGCTTCCTGTTGGAAAACACTCCCTGCCTTTCAGGCAGCCATAGCCTGGCTCTATGGGCTGCAGCCGATGCAGTCCATAGAAGCCGGAGTTTTGCGCATATGCAATACTGTGCATGGTCTGGTCCCGGCACCTGTCAGCTACATTGTACATGGGCCGGGACCTGGCTGGTGGTGGTGGTGGGGACCCGGCAGCTCTGCCAGCAGCAGCCCCTCTCCTCCACCCAGGTAGGAGCTGCTGCTGGCAGGCACTATATCCACTGCTGCAGATGATATATGGGACTCATCCTCCGCACTGTAGGTGCATATGCAAGGACAACCTCTACTTATCCTCCACAGCAAAGGTGTTAAGAAATGTATTAGATTGTCATAAAACACATCGCACCACCCACATTTTCTCTCTCTCTCTCTCTCTCTCTCTCTCTCTCTCTCTCTCTCTCTCTCTCTCTCTCTCTCTATATATATATATATATATATATATCTCTCTCTCTCTCTCTCTCTCTATATATATATATATATATATATATATATGTGTGTGTGTATATATATACACACACACACACACACACACACACACACACACACACACACACACACACACACACACACACACACACACACACACACACACACACACACTGTGGTGAGACAGAATTAGTTTTACCAGTGAATGCCGTATTTCCCTGGTCACAACTTCCCTGTAGAGGGTTAAAGAAAGCCATCCAGCTTCAGAGAAAGTTCCTTGTAGTTAGGTAAAATAACCTGGTTCAGTGCAAAGCCCGGATAGGGGCACTGAGGTGTGTTTGTGGGAGAGAAGGGTGGGCTCTCAACCAAACGGCTCTGGTCCAGATTTTTGGACCTTCCCAGCCACAGCTGAGAATTGGTCTATTTGAACTGGCAGGGATTTAAACCCTGCTCAGTCTACTGCTCGGGCACTGGTGCCAAAAAGCGGCCAGCGAGTAGGAAAGTTCCCCCTAGTGCTAGGGACTTGGACTGTGCATACGGACCGTGGATTGAAAAAAATTAGTTTCTTCTGTTTGGTGTGAAGTTTGTTTGCTGCCTGTATGCTTTTAAATACTCGCACAAACTCTGCATACTGGGCCTAATTCAGACCTGATTGTAGCAGCAAATTTGTTAGCAGATGGGCAAGACCATGTGCACGGCAGGGGGGGACGGGACACAGATATAACATGTGCAGAGAGAGTTAGATTTGGGTGGGGTGTGTTCAAACTGAAATCTACATTGCAATGTAAAAATAGAGCAGCCAGTATTTACCCTGCACAGAAACAATATAACCCACCCAAATCTAACTCTCTCTGCACATGTTGTATCTGCCCCACCTGCAGTGCACATGTTTTTGCCCATCTGCTAACAAAATTTGCTGCTGTGATCAACTCTGAATTACCCCCACTGCCTGCTGTGTCTTGACTTTCACAGTGACCTTGTTACAACTGATATCACACAGCTAATACACACTGATCACACTGATATCACATATAGACTGCTATCAGTTACCAGATACATGCTGATCACTATACATGAGTCACACTGAAATCACATACAGTACCTTATACATATTGAGCACCATACACCCGTCATGCTGATACCACATAACTGCAGAGCCGGCCCTAACCAATTTGATGCCCTAGGCAAGATTTTGGCTGGTGCCCCCTAGCATCGCCGCTAGTTCTGCAGGAGATGCCTGGCATGAGTCGGCTGGCAGCTCTGCTAACGTCGGGCGCCTTTTGTTTATGAAAATGCATCTTATTTGCATTACTATGTGGCTAGGATACACAAGCAGCTTCTGCTGATTAAAATGATATGCAGCATGCCTGTATTCTGTGTGCGACTGTGGCTGTATCTGCATACGAAATGCTACATTACAGTGATTTCTAGGAATACACTGCAATGTAGCATTTCGTATGCAGATACAGCCGTAGTCACACACAGAATATAGGCATGCCGCATATCATTTTAATCAGCAGAAGCTGCTGGTGCCCCTAAGCATACCAAATGCCCTAGGCATTTGCCTAGTTTGCCTATGCCTAAGGCCGGCTCTGCATAACTGATACACACTGACAAGTCAAACCGTCACTGCGCTAGGGTCTCCTAGTGCCCAGAGTCTATTGTTCTGCAGGCAATAGACAAGGAGGGGGCCCAGGTGGAAACTGCACACAGACCTCCTCCTCACTTGATGTGCCCCTGATATGGAGGTCATACTATTATCACTGACTGAAGTAGGAGTGACAGGGATATAGTGGGTGTGACAGGGAGATAGTGGGTGACTGGTGAGGCAGGGGTGACAGGGAGATAATGGGTGACTGAGGCAGGGGTGACAGTGGAAGGCACAATGATGTCATATACCGAGTACACACTAGTCACCAGTGGCGGATTTTACCTATAGGCTGCAGGATAGAAGCCCCCCAAGTAAAATCTGCCACTTCAGTGAGCTCAGCTGAGCCAGTTGCAGTCTGTGACTGCACTGGCTTCACTGTGACTGGCAGCGACATCATATTGACAGTGCTACCTGCCAGCCACCCGCAGGACAGGTAGTCCCATTGGGAGGTGTTTCTAGGACTGCCAGACCAAACTGCAGATAGCATGCTTCCAGTAGGAAACCATTACCTGCCGGATCGTTATCCCTAGCTGGCTGTGTGCTGTAGCGATGCAGTCCATAGAAGTCAGGGTTTTGTGCATGCACAGTCAAGCCTGCCAGATCCATTGTATAGGTCCTGGGATCCAGCTGTCTCTTTGCCTCCTCCTCTCCAGGCATGTGTAGTGGAAGCCCCCCCCCCCTACAAAAAACAGGTAGGAGCTACTGCTAGTTACTATACTCAGATCACATTAATAATATATACTGTACCTGCTACACATGCATCACTACACACAGATCACAATGATATCACATACCTGACACACACTAATCACTATACACAGGTCACACCATTGCAACTAATGTGTGCTATTTAATTTAATATTAAATAGCACACACTGCAGAAGGATGTTTGTTGCAGCGGGATCCCTAGCCTCTTCCCTCCCCCTAAATGGTGGCGACACGCCTCAATTTTCACAAACAGAGGTCATTGCCGTCCCATTTCTGCCCCCAAAACGGCATCAAACTGTCGGTCACTAGCATCGCAGGACACCGGTCACTGTTGGTCACTGACATCGCTTCTTACATCGCAGGACCCATTTGCGCCCTCTGCAAGAACGGGTCCTGCACATCAGTACTTTGCGGCATGCGTCGCAGCTACAACTGGACCTGAATAAGGTCCATTGTGTCAGTCTGATAACACCAGTGCTACCCACAGCTAAAAAGTGGGACATGCTCAGATCAAGTTTTTCTAACAAAATAAGCTGCAGTTTTAATATAAAATGCTGGAAACTACAGGGTGGGTCAGAAATGTTCTTATGAATAGGTCCTTCCACTCACCCTCTGCCACTGAAAATTAAAGTAGGAAAAGCTTTATTTGCCAATTCTGTATTGGAGAATTGTCAGAGTCCACCGAAAAACAGTTAACTGTAAGGCTGTTGTACATACGGTGCAATATTTCTAGCGATTTTGACTATATAGTCAAAATTTTAAGAAAATATAGTGCATATCGCACTGTGTGTATAGTCCTTGCGATGCCGATGCGCGGTCCCTCGCAATATTCTGTGCAGGCAGCCCAACATTGACTGTATCAATGGGGCCGGGCTCCGGTCACGTCGAATAGCCAATGTCAGGCTGTACAGTGCATCACGCCATGTGTACACAGCCTAACAGATCCTGGGGCTCTGTCTAGGTAGACCCCTCTCTTCAGCTACATTCCCCTAGCAATTTTCCTTCTCATTCAGTTATGTAGCAGTGCTCCTCACAGTTACTGTCAGTGGCAAACACAGGATTTTCAAGCGGGGGTTTCCGTACGTGTGTATAATATAAATATATATATATATATATATATATATATATATATATATATATATATCCCCATAGGTCTCACACTCATAAATATTCTCAGACGACTGTTACGGTGCTCCCAATGGATCCATCAAAGGATGGTCCACCAAATACATACAGTTCCACCATATAGACAGAGGGTGCACTCTCCGGAAATAAAGAAAACAATAAATTCAGGTCCACATCCGTTTAAACACATATGACCAAGCCTGCCAGGCCACCAGAGAGCTCATTACAAGCTGCCTGTGCCGGAGGAGGAGAGGGAGCAGCGGAAAAGGAAGAGGAGGGAAGGGGAGGAGGGAGGGAGCCGCAGCAGCGCTATGTAATTGGTGGTGGCGCCACTGCAGCAGTCCCTCTCCTTCCGTATTGGCTGGCTGGCGCTGCTGTGAATGCTGGGATGCACTGGGATTCCTTTCTTCCCTGCCTCCAGAGCTGCCAGCACCGAGGAGCCTGACTGCCTGAGCCAGCGGAGAGATGGTAAGTATCATCTATTCTGTCTGTCTGTCTACCTTCCTACCTGCTGTGTAAAAAGAGGGATGCTGTCTGCCGTAATGTGTAAAAAGGGGGAAGCTGTCTGCCGTAATGTGTAAAAAGGGGGATGCTGTCTGCCATAATGTTTAAAAAAGGGGACACTGTCTGCCATAATGTGTAAAAAAGGGGTACACTGTCTGCCGTAATGTGTAAAAAGGGGACACTGTCTGCCGTAATGTGTGAAAAGGGGACACTGTCTGCCATAATGTGTAAAAAGGGGACACTGCCATAATGTGTAAAAAGGGGAATCTGTCCGCCGATATGTGTAAGAGGGTCTCTACCTGGTGTAGTGGTGCTACTGTGCGGCGTAATTTGAATAATGGAGACTACTGTGCACCGTAATATGAATTGGTATTATTTTGTGGCCACACCCCTTCCCCATGAAGCCACGCCCCTATATTTTTTGACTGCATCTATGAAGCATACTGCCCCTATTTTACATAAAGGGGGGGCGTCAATGCCGTTTCTTGCACACAGCACTAAAATGTCTAGTTACGGCACTGTTGCTAGGTATCCATTTCCCTGGCCCTGGGCAAGTCCCCCTCATCAGATCTTCTCCAGGGGTGAGAGGGTGGACTTGGACGGGATGAGGGGGATGGGGGGGGCCCAAAGCATTTTGTTGCACCTGGGCCCACCGCTCGCTAGTTCCGCCACTGTGTGGCTGTGATGTTCTCTGTATTTTATGGTAGTCATTGATGCTCTCTGTATTACGTGTTACTTATGGCAATGCTTTTTGTATTCTACGGTATGGTTGTCACTGATGATCTCTGAATTATATGGCATGACTGTAATATACTCTGCATTTTATGGAAGTCATTGTAATGCTCACTGTTATGCTGTCTGCAGGGGTATATCTAGGGGTCTGAACACGGTCTTACTGGTCCAGAGTTTAATGGGGAACTCCTTTAAAACTAGTTGCATTTGACAAAATTCTCCATATAATATCATCACAAAACAACATTTCTCTGCAAATACACACTTTCATAAATTAGCTCTATGGTGCTTTACTAGGATTTATTGCTTCACTACTTACCAGCCAGTCAAAAAGACGGAACATCACATGTGCGCACCCGAACAGAGCAACACTTGAATCGCTTCATTAGATGCCACCTAGTGGCCACTGGGGTGCAAAAACATTTGAATTCCCCCTCATAGAGGTGAGGAGAAGCATTAGTCTTTTATTATATAAAATAGTCCTTGAATAAATGCATGCATTTCCATCAGTTTCCATAGCTAGTGAATGCTCGTGAAGCAGATTAAGTGAATACGGGGAGCCACCTTGGAGTGATCTTAGATTAGTAGTAAAATAGCATTATTGCCACAATAGCATACAGTAGTTGTTTTCTTTTGTCAAAAGCTGAAAAATTCTCTATATCAACGAGGGTCTGAAAAATATATGTGTATAACAGGAACAGAGAAAACAAGAGAGGACATACTGTTACAATAACTCAATGTAAATTAAAAGAATATACTGAATATAGTGCTGAAAACGGGTGTGTCACTTTATAAAAATAAAAAGCATAGTATTACCTTAGGGATACACCAAATTTGGTTAAATAACCTATCTGAGCACCAACCATAGCTTACTGACTCTGGAGAGTAATAAATGAATTAAAGTCAACTAACTAGATATGGACTTTACGACTATGCACAGCCTTTAATTTTGTAGACACATAATGTGGCTATTAATATAATTATTACAAGTTAAATAATATCATGAGACAATAGTTCATCCAATTAAGGCACTCCAGTTTTGTTTTCTTGAAGGGGTGGGAAAAGTCCCTGCTAGTCGGCATGCCGACTGTTGGGAATGTAAGGGGGTGGGATGTAGGGGAAGGTATTGTGACTGGCGGTCTCCTGAAAAAAAACAAAAACACACATTGGCATTCATAGCAAAAAAAAAATCCACGCATACATTGGCCTACACAGAAAAAACAATCACATTGCTCCCCACATAAATCATATTGCTCCCTACATAAATCCTATTGCTCCCCACATGAATTATTCACATTGTTCCCCCCCATAAATTCATAAATCCTTATTCTCCCCACATACATCCTATTGTTCTCCACAAGAGAAAAAAATAGCAAATATTAGCCCCTTTCGGTCAGCTGTCCTCCTCCCTGTCCCTCAGTGGCGGGGATTGTTCATAGTGGAGTGCTGCAAATACTGAGCAGTGGGCGGTCAGGCAGGTGTGGATGTGGGTGGGCAAGGAAAGCTGTGAATGCAGGCAGGAACTGGAAGATGTGTGTGCACTGTGCAGGTGGGTGGGGTGGCTGGGTGGTGAGACGTGATGGCCGTGACCTATGATATCACACCGCCGCGTCTTCAAGGCATACGTCACGGACAGAGCATGACTGATCACTAAGAAGAGCCCGGGCCAACAGTTGACTCTGAAGGTGCAGGAAGCTGCTCTGGCTCCGCGGCACACCTTGCAACTGGTCGCGGCACACTAGTGTGCCATGGCACACTGGTTGAAAAAGCCTGGCCTAGATGGAGGTTTAGTCACACCTAGGCGATAGCTTTGGTTGTGCGTTGAGGCACGACTACATACTCAGCATGCAATACACATCTCCACCACTGGGTGGCTAATGCACCACTAATCCAGTACTTTAGAGCGAATATCAGCGGATTGATCTACAAGCTCTTGCAAATGGTTAGTGATGAATGTACGTACTGCTTACTGTACACACAGACCAATAGTGAGATGGAGAGAGTAGAGAAAAAAAGTTTATAGAGATGCAAACAAACGTGTTAAAACACTTGTCTTTTGCAGTGTTAGTGTATACAGACTCAGACGCAATAAGCAATACTGTCGTTTATATAGACACAAATAATGATATACTGTAGAAATTGTTACAAACTTTGGTCCATTAGCGATAAGGATACAGTATGATGAAGCATTCAATATGAGCGTCCAAGTCCCCTACACAAAAACCAATGGAAAGGGCTCACTGCTTACAGTACGTTTACAAATGAGCTTGTGCTAGTAGTCATTCGGCGATGTGTCCGAGTGGTGACGTGTACCGCTTCCCATGCTTAGAGTCCCGGGTTCAATTCCCAAAGTGCGAATGCATGTTAATTTTTTCCTGATACTTTTTAAATTTTTGTATCTATTGTACTGTACTATACTTTCACATTCAATAGAAGTGTGCACACAAGTTTTACATAAAGTAGGGCAAAGCTGCAGAAGCATCCCAATACCCTAGCTAAAATACACAGGGGCGATAGGGATAAGCGAGCTCTATGCACATTACGATACACCGGACTAGATCACATAGCAAGTTAAAAAAATGGCTGCCATCCGTGACCCCCCACCTCGTGGCAGCCCTCACACATGGAGCGAGCGACGGCACAGGTTTTGCAGGCTACTGGGTAAAGCTGAAGGAGCGTCTGAATACCCTAGCTAAGATACACAGGGGCGATAGGGTTAAGCGAGCTCTATGCACATTATGATACACTGCTGTGTATTTTAAATAGCGGAATGTGATGCTTCTGCAGCTCTAGCTTGATTTATGTAAAATCTGTGTGCACACTTCTATTGAATGTGAAGGTATATTACTATAGATTACAAAAATAAAAAAAATAAAGCGTCAGAAAAAAATAAACATGTATTCACACTGTGGGAATCAAACCCAGGAGTCAGCATGGGAAGCGGCACACCTCACCCCTCGGACACGATGGCTTTTGACAACTGCACAAGCTCATGTGTAAATGTACTGTAAGCAGTGAGCCCTTCCCATTGGTTTTTGTGTAGGGGACTTGGATGCTCATATTGGATGCTCCAGCAGATGAGAGAATGAATACTGTCTGCATAACATGGTATTTAGCCAACACCTCCCCCCAAAACCCCATCCCAATTCCCCCTGCTCATTTCACAGATAGACAGGGAGGTCAGGTTACAATAAATTAACAACACAGTACTAATGTAGACAGTAAATGAAGAGCTGATAACAAGTGCTGACACAAGTTCTGACACTGAAGCTGCGACAGAACTGGGATACGCAGCAATACCTAACGGGAACCCTGACTCCGTTGTCTCTCCCAAGTGGTCTGTCAACGCCTGCGAGACTATGGTTTCTTGGGCCCACAGCAATGTGTTTGACGGGCGGATTAGGTCTGCCCGACTCCGATGCCCCCCGGTCTTGGTTGGTGACAAGGCGTTGACCGAGACAGAGAGAGAACAAGAGGAAAACTAACTAAGACAGTTACAAAAGAGAAAGGGGAAACTACTGAAAACCAACTAACTTATGTTCGGCACGGCCGCCAAGAAAAACGTAACCAAAGTAACACAGCCTAACTGCCAAATACGAACCCGTCATAATAAGGCAAGGGCAGCAATGCGGAACCCTCCACAAAAATGACACAACCGAACACAATTAAAGAAAATACGGCCTCAGCCAACCAGTGCGGCAAAGCCGCTACTCACGACACCACGAAGGGTGTATGCAGAAGGAACAGGACCCCAAGGCTGAAGATTCAGGATCACTGGACAGGAAGGCTGGAACAGATTCCCAGGACCAGGCTCAGAAAACTGGGACACAGGATACAGGAACGGACTGGCTGCAAGCAGGAACACTCCAGAGGCAGGATACAAACTCCACAGGAAGCTGACAGGTTCTCACTGAAGGTAGGAACGCAGGTGGAGAGTAATGAACTCTGGATTCTGTCAGAACTGAGTACACAGGATTTGTTAGGGTCTCCTGCTCTGTGCTGCCACGTCGTCATGGCAACCTGGAGACAAGTGCTAGCAGAGTAACCTGAGCGTAGCTGATACTCCGGTTCGGGTCTTTTGCTGTGCAGTGGTTACAGGCTCTGTGCACGGCAGGGGATCCGGTGCTGGTTTTTGTGCTCACAGTCTGTGAGGTCTGAGTGGGGGGTGGACAGCACCTGCTATATAAACCCTCTTCTCAGGTTAGGCAGATGCTGCTGAATCTTTGTTGGTTAGTCAGTTCCTGAAAGCTAGCTAGTACTGTGTAAACTTTTTATTTGTTTGTTGCTTACTGCAAATAGGCCTTGGGATTTGGTATTACACTCTGCCAATCCAGACCTAGCAGTAAGACTGCAGTCAGTCGTTTAACCTGCTGGGGTTCTTTTGCTACTCTGTGAACCTAGCAAGTTTGCGGCTGTATTCTCAGACTTGCCTGCCAAAATCCTTTCTCACTGTGCAAGGTGTTCAGGTGTCAGTTTAGTGGCAGTAAGCTGAACCAGTGCACTGCAAGTGAGGACTAGGATTGTGGAGACTCTCCTTGTGTCTATTATTCCATCTCTGACCAAGGAGTTTACTGCCACACCCGTTGGTAACCCTTTAGGGTTTTGCTGTTGCCCTTAGCAACAGCATTTCGGGTTCTCTACGTATTAAATCACAACATCTCGCTTCTTTCCATCTGAGCATTCCTAATACTAGGGAGACACCCAGTTTCTTAGCCTTTGGGCTTCTCTGTTTACTTTGTGTTTATTTTGTTACCCTATCACCTTCTATGTATGTAATGTCATATTCCCCAGTCTGTCTGTGAGTTCATTTGTTTTGCATCCCTCTCCGTTCAGACACCAGTACATTCCTGCTGGCACTGGTGTGCATAACATATTCAGCAGCCTAATACTCCTGTTGAAATTTTGTGGGAATATGGAGCATACCCCTCAAAATACTTTGCAACAGGTGGTCGATCAGGTGCAGGTCCTGACTCGACAATTTAATGATTTGTCCATTAAAATGCACACCTCGCAGGCCGCTGGCGGAGCTCCCGCAGCAGCAGCGCCTTCAGGGGTTAAGGAGCCGAAAGTAAATCTCCCGGATCGTTTTTCTGGAGATCGCTCGCAGTTCTTTTGTTTCAAGGAGAGCTGCAAGCTATATTTCCAGCTTAGGCCTCAGTCTTCTGGGTCGGAGATTCAGCGGGTGGGCATAGTGATTTCCTTGCTACAAGGAGACCCACAGGTCTGGGCATATGGGTTGCAGCCTGACTGTCCGTCGCTTAAAAGTGTTGATGCTTTTTTTACGGCACTGGGCATGTTGTATGATGACCCTGACAAGACTGCCTCAGCCGAGGCTCAGATTTCGATCCTTAAGCAAGGGCAAAGGCCAGTTGAGGTTTATTGTACGGAGTTTTGGAGGTTGGCCCATGATACCCAGTGGAATGACCCAGCCCTGAGACACCAGTAACGAAGAGGTCTTTCTAACCAGTTAAAAGACCAACTGGTACAATATCCCTTGCCTGATAGCTTGGATCAGCTCATGCAGTTATCCATTCGGGTGGATAGACGGCTGAGAGAGCGCAGGCTTGAAAGGGAGACCGAGGTTTCCTTCTTTCCCAAGGGAACCTCAGACTCTGAGGAATTTTCCGAGGAGCCTATGCAGATTGGGGCTACCCGCCTCTCCTCGCGTGAGAAGACGAGGAGGAGACAGCAGGGGTTATGTTTGTACTGTGGGAATAAAGGTCATGTGGTAGTATCATGCCCAGAAAAGCCAGAAAACTTCAGGGCCTGAGGGTGATGGGAAATATCCTGTCAGGCCAAAAGTCTGAATTTCCCAAGAAGACTTTTATCATTCCGGTGACCTTGAAGATCCTCGGTCAAACTGTCAAGACTGAGGCCTTTGTGGACAGTGGGGCCGACGGGGTTTTTATGGACCGCCAATTCGCCCTGAAACACTCTGTTCCCTTAGTACCCTTGGCATCGGAAATTGAGATTTGTGGGTTAAACGGGGAACCATTATCCCAGGGTAAAATTACCTCTTGCACTAGCCAGATTTCTTTGTTTATTGGAGCCACACACTCTGAAAAATTGTCCTTTTATGTGACTGTCTGTACTTTTGCCCCATTGGTGTTGGGGAAACCCTGGTTAAGGGCCCACAATCCTCAATTTGACTGGGTCTCTGGGGAGATTCTTAGTTGGGGTACTGATTGTTTCAGGAGTTGCTTGAGCCTTCCAGTCAGGCTTTCGCAGCTAAGTTTGCCAGGATTGCCAGGATGTTATGCAGATTTTGCGGACGTGTTCTCCAAAAGAGTTGCAGAGGTACTACCTCCCCATCGCCCCTATGACTGTGCCATTGATTTGTTGCCGAATGCTAAGCTTCCCAAGAGCAGGTTGTACTCCCTGTCACGTCCTGAGACTCAGGCTATGGCAGAGTACATTCAGGAGAACTTGGCTAAGGGATTTATCAGACCTTCACAGTCTCCAGTTGGGTCGGGGTTCTTCTTCGTGGGTAAAAAGGACGGTTCGTTGCGACCCTGCATCGACTTCAGGGAATTGAACCGTATCACGATTAAAAACTCATACCCACTGCCTCTCATTTCGGTCTTGTTTGACCAGCTTCGTACTGCCACCATTTTTTTTAAGATTGACCTACGCGGTGCGTACAATCTAATCCGAATAAGAGAGGGGGATGAATGGAAGACTGCCTTTAATACCCACTCAGGGCATTATGAATATTTGGTGATGCCTTTTGGGCTCTGTAATGCCCCGGCAGTCTTCCAGGACTTCATGAACGATGTGCTCAGGGAATATTTGGATAGATTCTTAGTTGTATACTTAGATGACATCCTAATCTTCTCCCATTCCCTGGAGGAACATCGGAAGCATGTACGCTTAGTCCTCCAGAAACTCAGAGACCACCGGCTTGGGGCGAAGCTGGAGAAGTGCGAATTTGAAGTTCAGCAAATCGCATTTCTAGGATATATTATCTCCCCAGAAGGTTTCCAAATGGAGGGTTCCAAGGTACAGGCAGTCCTGGATTGGGTGCAGCCCACTAGTTTGAAGGCGCTTCAGCGTTTTCTGGGCTTTGCGAATTTTTATAGACGATTTATCGCTGGATTTTCGTCTATAGTGACGCCCTTGGTGGCACTCACTAAGAAAGGGGCGGATGTTGCTCACTGGTCTTGTGAGGCCAAAGCGGCTTTTGCCCGTCTCAAAAGGGCATTTGTCTCGGCCAAGGTGCTGCGACACCCAGATCCAGAGCGTCCTTTTGTGGTGTAGGTGGATGCCTCTGAGATGGGTATTGGGGCAGTGCTCTCTCAGATGGGGGTGTCTGATAATCGCCTTCATCCCTGTGCTTACTTTTCCCGTAAATTTTCGCCTGCCGAGATGAATTATGACCTGGGTAACTGTGAATTGTTGGCTATTAAGGATGCACTCGAGGAGTGGAGACACTGGCTTGAGGGGGCTAAGTTTGTGGTCTCAATTCTCACCGACCATAAGAATTTGGCATATTTAGAGTCAGCGAAGCGCCTCAATGCCAGGCAGGCACGATGGGCTTTGTTTTTTGCTCGCTTTAATTTTTTGATAACATATAGCCCTGGGTCAAAAAACATCAAGGCTGATGCGCTCTCGCAGAGTTTTGCTCCAATCCAGGAGACCACCGAGGAGCCATTGCCCATTGTGTCCCCATCATGTATTAAAGTGGGCATTACCCAGGACCTCTTGTCATTAGTCCTTAGAGCACAGGAGCAGGCGCCTCCAGACCTGCTGGTAGGTTCTTTTGTTTGTGCCTCCTAGGTTAAGACAGCAAGTGTTCCTGGAATTCCATGCCAAGAAGTCGGCAGGTCACCCGGGTATTGCCAGAACTCGGGAGTTGCTATCTAGGGCGGTGTGGTGGCCCTCGGTGGCTAGGGATGTGGATCAGTGGGTTCGGGCATGTGACATCTGTGCCCGAAATAAGACTCCTAGAGGGGTTCCTGTTGGCCCATTACATCCACTCTCTATTCCATCTAAGCCATGGACCCACATTTCAATGGATTTTGTGGTGGACTTGCCCAAATCCTCGGGGATGACAGCCATCTGGGTTGTCGTTGACAGGTTTTCGAAGATGGCGCACTTCGTTCCATTGGTTGGGCTGCCATCGGCCAGACGCCTGTCTGAATTATTTATGCTGCATGTTGTGCGCCTCCACGGGTTGCCACTTGATGTGGTCTCTGACCGCGGATCCCAGTTTGTGGCCAAATTCTGGAGGGCATTTTGTTCCGATCTCCAGATTTCTGTCAGCTTGTCGTCAGGCTACCATCCGCAGTCTAATGGGCAGACTGAAAGGGTGAACCAGTCCTTGGAGCAGTTCCTCAGGTGTTATGTCTCCAAGTGTCAGACTGACTGGGTTGCTCATCTGTCCATGGCGGAGTTTGCCTATAACAACGCGGCTCACTCTGCTACAGGGATCTCTCCCTTCCTTTGTGTGTATGGGCATCATCCTAAGGCCAATTCTTTTGACCCCCAGGACTACACGCCTGGTGGTTCCTCTGTGGTTTCGGTCCTTAGAGGTATTTGGAGGAAAGTGAAGAAAGCCCTTGTGTCTGTGTCATTAGTGACCAAAAGGGTTTTTGATAAGCGGAAAAGACCCTGCAGCTTCAAATTAGGAGACTTCGTCTGGTTGTCTACCAAGAATTTGAAGTTGAGACAGCCATCTCATAAGTTAGGCCCCCGGTTCATCGGTCCTTATAAGATCACTAGGGTTATAAATCCGGTGGCATTTCAGTTAGATCTACCCCGTTCTTTGGGTATCAATAAAACATTTCATTGTTCCCTTTTAAAACGGGCGATTAGTAATCCTTCTTCCAGTGGAAGACCTTCCCCTCTTCTGATATGTGGCCAGAGGGAGTTTGTTGTTGAAAGGATTCTAGATTCCAAGATGGTTCGGGGTCGGCTGTCATTTTTGGTGCACTGGAAGGGGTATGGCCCGGAGGAGCGGTCGTGGGTGCGCAGTTGTGATCTTCATGCCCCCAGACTGTTACGCTCTTTCTTCTCGCAGTTCCCCGATAAACCCGGTGGTAGGGGTTCTTTGACCCCTTGTCAGAGGGGGAGTACTGTTAGGGTCTCCTGCTCTGTGCTGCCACGTCATCATGGCAACCTGGAGACAAGTGCTAGCGGAGTAACCTGAGCGTAGCTGATACTCCGGTTCGGGTCTTTTGCTGTGCAGTGGTTACAGGCTCTGTGCACGGCAGGGGATCCGGTGCTGGTTTTTGTGCTTACAGTCTGTGAGGTCTGAGTGGGGCGTGGACAGCACCTGCTATATAAACCCTCTTCTCAGGTTAGGTAGATGCTGCTGAATCTTTGTTGGTTAGTCAGTTCCTGAAAGCTAGCTAGTACTGTGTAAACTTTTTATTTGTTTGTTGCTTACTGCAAATAGGCCTTGGGATTTGGTATTACACTCAGCCAATCCAGACCTAGCAGTAAGACTGGAGTCAGTCGTTTAACCTGCTGGGGTTCTTTTGCTACTCTGTGAACCTAGCAAGTTTGCGGCTGTATTCTCAGACTTGCCTGCCAAAATCCTTTCTCACTGTGCAAGGTGTTCAGGTGTCAGTTTAGTGGCAGTAAGCTGAACCAGTGCACTGCAAGTGAGGACTAGGATTGTGGAGACTCTCCTTGTGTCTATTATTCCATCTCTGACCAAGGAGTTTACTGCCACACCCGTTGGTAACCCTTTAGGGTTTTGCTGTTGCCCTTAGCAACAGCATTTCGGGTTCTCTACGTATTAAATCACTACATCTTGCTTCTTTCCATCTGAGCATTCCTAATATTAGGGAGACACCCAGTTTCTTAGCCTTTGGGCTTCTCTGTTCACTTTGTGTTTATTTTGTTACCCTATCACCTTCTGTGTATGTAATGTCATATTCCCCAGTCTGTCTGTGAGTTCATTTGTTTTGCATCCCTCTCCGTTCAGACTCCAGTACATTCCTGCTGGCACTGGTGTGCATAACAGGATTTCAGCTGGATACCACAAGGAATATAATAGCACCAATACAGGATTCCACTATCAGAGAGGGCCTGGACAAAGATGCAATACTGGACATGAAACTAACCAGGGACCTGCAGGTATCATAACAAACTTCTATCACCAGCTCTGGACTGCAGAGCTAGCTGGGTAATAAGGTAAGCACGCCCCAATCAGGATGGTTGGAAGCCAGGCACAACGTAATGGCCAAAATATTGGCAGGTGAGGTTACACAGACAAGAGCCAGACTGCAGTACAGAGACCACATAATGACCAAATATCTGACAGGTAAGGCTTAACACATAGAAACAGGCTGCAGTTACACAGACTCCCCACCGGCAGCCAACAAGAGTCTTCTAAACCAGTAAGAGAAATCCTGGCATGCAAACAGAACTACAACATAAAATTCATAAACAGAAAGCAAACAGGAATGAACCACTGCTTGTGGTTCATAACAGTACCCCCTCCCTAAGGGTGGACTCCGGACACCCCATAAAAGCCAAGGGGAACAGAAACAGAAGTATAACATAAAATACATAACCAAAATGCAAAACAGGAATGAGCGTGCTGTACTGTAGGAGTGTCCCTTCTCATACAGTACAGCACAGATTCTCTAACGTCAATGAACTACAGTATTGCTCGAACACTTACTGTAATTGCGTCTGCATACACTACTGGGGATACGGTCATTGGGTCAACCCAACTTAGGGTATTATTTTTATTAATTGCTCATTCTACGAGACCTCAATGCCGCTGTGGGGTATGGGTCGTTGGGTCGACTCAACTTAGCTCAACAGTCATTGGGTCGACCACAAAAGGTCGACATGCGTTAGGTTGACAGGGTAACTAGGTAGACATGGTCATTAGGTTGACCTGTACTAGGTTGACAGGTCAAAAGGTCGTCATGTGTTTTTCACATTTTGCTTTCATTTTTGGGACTTTTTCATGCTTTACGATCCATGTGGACTACTATTGGGAACGGTAACCTTGCCCGAAGCATGGCAAGCGAAGCGACATGGTACACTAACTGGGATTCCCCATCACTTTACGAAGAAAACTACACCAAAAAATACTCCCGTAGACATATCAATAAATGTAAAAATACAGTAGTGTATGCAGACACAACTACAGTAAGTGTTCGAGCAATACTGTAGTTCATTGACGTTAGAGAATTTGTGCTGTACTGTATGAGAAGGGACACAAGAGCTTGTGTCAGCACTTGTTATCAGCTCTTCATTTACTTACTGTCTACATTAGTACTGTGTTGTCAATTTATTGTAACCTGACCTCCCTGTCTATCTGTGAAATGAGCAGGGGGAAGGTGGAAGTGTCATGGGGGTGGGGGGAGGTGGTGGCTAAATACCATGTTATGCAGACAGTATTCATTCTCTTATCTGCTGAAGCGTCCAATATGAGCATCCAAGTCCCCTACACAAAAACCAATGGGAAGGGATCACTGCTTACAGTACATTTGAACATGAGCTTTTTTTGTAATCTATAGTAATATACTTTCACATTCAATAGAAGTGTGCACATAGCTTTTAAATAAATCAAGACACAGCTGCAGGAGTGTCACATTCTGCTATTTAAAATACACAGCGGTGTATCGTAATATGCATAGAGCTCGCTTATCCCTGTGTATTTTAACTAGGGTATTCAGATGCTCCTTCAGCTTTCCCCAGTAGCCTGCAAAATCTGTGCCGTTGCTCACTCCATGTGTGAGGGCTGCCACGATGCGGGAGGTCCCAGGCGGCAGCCATTTTGTCAACTTGCTATGCGATCAAGTCCGGTGTATCGTAATGTGCATAGAGCTCACTTATCCCTATCGCCCCTGTGTATTTTAGCTAGAGTAATGTGACTCTCCTGCAGCTTTGCCCTGCTTTATGTAAAACTTGTGTGCACACTTCCATTGAATGTGAAAGTATAGTACAGTACAATAGATACAAAAAATGAAAAAACTAATAAGGTGTCAGGAAAAAATAAGAATTTACTTACCGATAATTCTATTTCTCGTAGTCCGTAGTGGATGCTGGGGACTCCGTCAGGACCATGGGGTTTAGCGGCTCCGCAGGAGACAGGGCACAATAATAAAAGCTTTAGGATCAGGTGGTGTGCACTGGCTCCTCCCCCTATGACCCTCCTCCAAGCCTCAGTTAGGATACTGTGCCCGGACGAGCGTGCATAATAAGGAAGGATATTGAATCCCGGGTAAGACTCATACCAGCCACACCAATCACACCGTACAACCTGTGATCTGAACCCAGTTAACAGTATGATAACAACGAAGGAGCCTCTGAAAAGATGGCTCACAACAAGAATAACCCGATTTTTGTAACAATAACTATGTACAAGTATTGCAGACAATCCGCACTTGGGATGGGCGCCCAGCATCCACTACGGACTACGAGAAATAGAATTATCGGTAAGTAAATTCTTATTTTCTCTAACGTCCTAAGTGGATGCTGGGGACTCCGTCAGGACCATGGGGATTATACCAAAGCTCCCAAACGGGCGGGAGAGTGCGGATGACTCTGCAGCACCGAATGAGAGAACTCCAGGTCCTCCTCAGTCAGGGTGTGCCCCTGACCAAGTAGCAGCTCGGCAAAGTTGTAAAGCCGAGACCCCTCGGGCAGCCGCCCAAGATGAGCCCACTTCCTTGTGGAATGGGCTTTTACTGATTTTGGCTGTGGCAAGCCTGCCACAGAATGTGCAAGCTGAATTGTACTACAAATCCAGCGAGCAATCGTCTGCTTAGAAGCAGGAACACCCATCTTGTTGGGTGCATACAGGCTAAACAGCGAGTCAGATTTTCTGACTCCAGTCGTCCTGGAAACATATATTTTCAGGGCCCTGATAACGTCAAGTAACTTGGAGTCCTCCAAGTCCCTAGTAGCCGCAGGTACCACAATAGGTTGGTTCATGTGAAAAACAGAAAACACCTTAAGGAGAAATTGAGGACGAGTCCTCAATTCTGCCCTGTCAGAATGAAAAATTAAGTAAGGGCTTTTAAATGATAAAGCCGCCCATTCTGACACACGCCTGGCTGAAGCCAGGGCTAATAGAATCTTCACCTTCCATGTGAAATATTTTAATTCCACAGTGGTGAGTGGATCAAACCAATGTGACTTTAGGAAACTCAAAACAACATTGAGATCCCAAGGTGCCACTGGGGGCACAAAAGGAGGCTGTATATGCAGTACCCCTTTTACAAACGTCTGAACTTCAGGCACTGAAGCCAGTTCTTTCTGGAAGAAATTTGACAGGGTCGAAATTTGAACCTTAATGGACCCTAATTTTAGGCCCATAGACAGTCCTGTTTTCAGGAAATGTAGGAAACGACCCAGTTGGAATTCCTCTGTAGGGACCTTCTTGGCCTCACACCACGCAACATATTTTCGCCAAATGCGGTGAAAATGTTTTGCGGTTACATCTTTCCTGGCTTCGACCAGGGTAGGGATGACTTCATCTGGAATGCCCTTTCAGGATCCGGCGTTCAACTGCCATGCCGTCAAACGCAGCCGCGGTAAGTCTTGGAACAGACAAGGCCCCTGCTGGAGCAGGTCCTTTCTTAAAGGTAGAGGCCACGGTTCTTCCGTGAGCATCTCTTGAAGTTCCGGGTACCAAGTCCTTCTTGACCCATCCGGAACCACGAGTATCGTTCTTACTCATCTCCTTCTTATGATTCTCAGTACTTTTGGTATGAGATGCATAGGAGGGAACACATACCCTGACTGGTACACCCACAGTGTTACCAGAGCGTCCACCGCTATTGCCTGAGGGTCCCTTGACCTGGCGCAATATTTGTCTAGTTTTTTGTTCAGGCGGGACGCCATCATGTCCACCTTTGGTTTTTCCCAATGGTTTACAATCATGTGGAAGACTTCCCGCTGAAGTCCCCACTCTCCCGGGTGGAGGTTATGCCTGCTGAGGAAGTTTGCTTCCCAGTTTTCCACTCCCGGAATTAACACTGCTGAGAGTGTTATCACATGATTTTTCGCCCAGCGAAGAATCCTTGCAGTTTCTGCCATTTCCCTCCTGCTTCATGTGCCGCCCTGTCTGTTTACGTGGGCGACTGCCGTGATGTTGTCCCACTGGATCAATACCGGCTGACCTTGAAGCAGAGGTCTTGCTAAGCTTAGAGCCTTGTAAATTGCCCTTAGCTCCAGTATATTTATGTGGAGAGAAGTCTCCAGACTTGATCACACTCCCTGGAAATTTTTTCCTTGTGTGACTGCTCCCCAGCCACTCAGGCTGGCATCCGTGGTCACCAGGACCCAGTCCTGAATGTCGAATCTGCGGCCCTTTCATAGATGAGCACTCTGCAGCCACCGCAGAAGAAAACACCCTTGTCCTTGGAGACAGGGTTATCCGCTGATGCATCTGAAGATGCGATCCGGACCATTTTCCCAGCAGATTCCACTGAAAGGTTCTTGCGTGAAATCTACCGAATGGGATCGCTTTGTAAGAAACCACCATTTTTCACAGGACCCTTGTGCAATGATGCACTGATACTTTTCCTGGTTTTAGGAGGTTCCTGACTAGCTCGGATAACTCCCTGGTCTTCTTCTCCGGGAGAAAACATCCTTTTCTGGACTGTGTCCAGAATCATTCCTAGGAACATTAGACGTGTCGTCGGAAAAAGCTGCGATTTTGGAATATTTAGAATCCACTCGTGCTGTCGTAGAACTACTTGAGATAGTGCTACTCCGACCGCCAACTGTTCTCTGGACCTTGCCCTTATCAGGAAAGCGTCCATATTTCTTTTAGGAAGAATCATCATTTCGGCCATTACCATGGTAAAGACCCGGGGTGCCGTGGACAATCCAAACGGCAGCGTCTGAACTGATAGTGACAGTTCTGTACCACGAACCTGAGATCCCCTTGGTGAGAAGGGCAAAATTTGGACATGTAGGTAAGCGTCCCTGATATCCAGTGACACCATATCGTCCTGGTTCGCTATCACTGCTCTGAGTGACTCCATCTTGATTTGAACCCTTGTATGTAATTGTTCAAATCTTTTATATCTCACCGAGCCGTTTGGCTTCAGTACCACAATATAGTGTGGAATAATACCCCTTCCCTTGTTGTAGGAGGGGTACTTTGATTATCACCTGCTGGGAATACAGCCTGTGAATTTTTTTCCAATACTGCCTCCCTGTCGGAGGAAGACGTTGGTAAAGCAGACTTCAGGAACTTGTGAGGGGAAGACGTCTCGAATTTCCAATGTACACCTGGGATACTACGTGTAGGATCCAGGAGTCCACTTGCGAGTGAGCCCACTGCGTGCTGAAACTCTTGAGATGACCCCCCACCGCACCTGAGTCCGCTTGTATGGCCCCAGCGTCATGCTGCGGACTTGGCAGAAGCTGTGGAGGACTTCTGTTCCTGGGAATGGGCTGCCTGCTGCAGTCTTCTTCCCTTTCCTCTAACCCTGGGCAGATATGACTGGCCTTTTGCCCGCCTGCCTTTATGGGTACGAAAGGACTGAGACTGAAAAGACTGTGTCCTTTTCTGCTGAGATGTGACTTGGGGTAACAAAAGTGGATTTTCCAGCTGTTGCCATGGCCACCAGGTCCGATGGACCGCCCCTTTATACGGCAATACTTCCATGTGCCGTCTGGAATCTGCATCACCTGACCACTGTCGTGTCTATAAACATCGTCTGGCAGATATGGACATCACATCTACTCTTGATGCCAGAATGCAAATATCCCTCTGCGCATCTCGCATATATAGAAATGCATCCTTAAAATGCTCTATAGTCAATAAAATATTGTTCCTGTCAAGGGTATCAATATTTTCAGTCAGGAAATCCGACCAAGCCCCCCCAGCGCTGCACATCCAGGCTGAGGCGATTGCTGGTCGTAGTATAACACCAGTATGTGTGTATATACTTTTTAGGATATTTTTCAGCTTCCTATCAGCTGGCTCTTTGAGGGCGGCCGTATCTGGAGATGGTAACGCCACTTGTTTTTATAAGCGTGTGAGCGCCTTATCCACCCTAAGGTGTGTTTCCCAACTCGCCCTCACTTCTGGCGGGAAAGGGTATACCTCCAATAATTTTCTATCGGAGGAAACCCACGTATCATCACACACTTTAATTTATCTGATTCAGGAAAAACTACAAGTAGATTATTCCCACCCTACATAATACCCTTATTTGTGGTACTTGTAGTATCAGAAATATGTAACACCTCCTTCATTGCCCTTAACATGTAACGTGTGGCCCTAAAGGAAAATACGTTTGTTTCTTCACCGTCGACACTGAAGTCAGTGTCCGTGTCTGTGTCGACCAACTGAGGTAAATGGGCGTTTTTACAAGCCCCTGACGGTGTCTGAGACGCCTGGACAGGTACTAATTTGTTTGCCGGCCGTCTCATGTCGTCAACCGACCTTGCATCGTGTTGACATTATCACGTAATTCCTAAATAAGCCATCCATTCCGGTGTCGACTCCCTAGAGAGTGACATCACCAATACAGGCAATTTGCTCCGCCTCCTCACCAACATCGTCCTCCTACATGTCGACACACACGTACCGACACACAGCACACACACAGGGAATGCTCTGATAGAGGACAGGACCCCACTAGCCCTTTGGGGAGACAGAGGGAGAGTTTGCCAGCACACACCAAAAACGCTATAATTATACAGGGACAACCCCTTATACAAGTGTTTTCCCTTATAGCATTTTCACATATGTAATCATATCGCCAAATAAGTGCCCCCCCTCTCTGTTTTAACCCTGTTTCTGTAGTGCAGTGCAGGGGAGAGCCTGGGAGCCTTCCTCACAGCAGAGCTGAGCAGGAAAATGGCACCGTGTGCTGAGGAGAATAGGCCCCGCCCCCTAAAACGGCGGGCTCTTCTCTCGGAGTTTGTGAGATCTGGCAGGGGTTAAATACATCCATATAGCCTCAAGGGCTATATGTGATGTATTTTAGCCATAAAAAAGGTATAATACATTGCTGCCCAGGGCGCCCCCCCCAGCGCCCTGCACCCTCAGTGACCGCTGGTATGAAGTGTGCTGACAACAATGGCGCACAGCTGCAGTGCTGTGCGCTACCTTATGAAGACTGAAAGTCTTCTGCCGCCTGTTTCTGGACCTCTGGACCTCTTCAACTTCGGCATCTGCAAGGGGGGTCGGCGGCACGGCTCCGGGACGAACCACAGGGTGAGACCTGTGTTCCGACTCCCTCTGGAGCTAATGGTGTCCAGTAGCCTAAGAAGCAAATCCATCCTGCACGCAGGTGAGTTTACTTCTCTCCCCTAAGTCCCTCGTAGCAGTGAGCCTGTTGCCAGCAGGACTCACTGAAAATAAAAAACCTAACTTAAACTTTTATTCTAAGCAGCTCAGGAGAGCCACCTAGATTGCACCCTTCTCGGCCGGGCACAAAAATCTAACTGAGGCTTGGAGGAGGGTCATAGGGGGAGGAGCCAGTGCACACCACCTGATCCTAAAGCTTTTATTATTGTGCCCTGTCTCCTGCGGAGCCGCTAAACCCCATGGTCCTGACGGAGTCCCCAGCATCCACTTAGGACGTTAGAGAAATTAACATGAATTCACACTCTGGGAATCGAACCCAGGACTCTAAGCATGGGAAGTGGCACACTTGACCACGTCGATAAATGACAGATGCATAAGCCCATTGATTTTGATTATTCCGTAATGGGTATGGGATTTGGATGCTAGCATATCCCTAACATCAATAGACCACACTGTACCTGTAACCCATTTGTTTGCGTCTGTATACGGTTTTATTTGTTGATTTGTCTGCGGGACTTGGATTCTCACATTCCTAACTTCAATGGACTATACTGTGGCTTTATCATGTTCGTTTGTGTCTGTATATACTGTATTACTGTATTTCCGTCTGTACACTGTAATATACTGTATGACATACTATAGCATATTGTAGCATAATGAGACGCACAAGTAAAGTAGTTCTTACTATGTAGTTCGGTATTGTATTTTAATGGAGACCACACGCGCAATGGCGATTTTAAAAAGCAACATCTGGTGGATGATTGCAGGTATTACACTTAAAGGTAATGCCAAACGCTCTGTGCGCCTCTCTACTAGGCACTCCTCCCTATGACTAAGCACACTGCGTATGCCCAATCACGACTAACGCCTCAGCCAACCAAGATAACGGAGGACCCATCTGTATGTGTTTTTGAGTTGCACCCCAGATTAGGCATAATATATGATATATATTGCTATCTAATACCTAATGCCTGTAAAAGGGAGGTCTTGTTGATTAATTAGCTCCTGGTGTGATGCTTTTCCTTTTGAATAACATTCAAATCCTGTCGACATTCTGGTGTCCACATTGTGAATGTCGACTACATGACTGCATATCCATTTGGCAAGGATCCAGATATGTGTTCAATTTGGTTACACATGTAGGTGACTTTTCTGGCATCTCTGAGCCTGGTAATGTAGTTTACAGTTCATTAACAGTTATTCTCAGTTTTGTGCACGCATTTTCCCTGGTGGTTATTATAGATGGGTTTTCGGCAATCAGAATGTCATCAAGCAAGCTACTTATAGCATTTTACTTGCACCAACAGTACAACTAAACATGATGGTAATTAATCCTGTTTTACAGCAGGTGTAAAATGCTGTAAATAGCATTTCGCACTTGCGACATTCTGGCTTCTTTGCTTTCTGTGGTCTACATAATGCTTTTTGATATTCTGACTGTTAACAAACCAATTGCATCACCAGTTTATTTATCCCATTGAGTTCTTCTCAACAAAACAATTTCTGCTCATGAGCACTGTACCTCTAGTTTACTTTTAAAGGGTACATTATCATGCACACCTGTATTATTGGGAATACAAGAAGATAGACTGGATTGTGGTGATGATAAAACTCTGAAAACTCCACATTTGAATATCCTACTCTACATATTGTACTTACGTACATGTCCAGAATGTCAGGGAAACACCCAAAGTTTGGAAAGATCTAATTTCTGAGAGATCTTTGTAGAGCAGGTCAGTCTCTTGGATCATTGTTCCCCATTGAACTGGATGGTGTGGGAGCTTAGTTCACAATTTGCAGTGAATCAAGTCATTGTGGCCCCAACCTCGTTGCACAAAGGCGCAAATATCACGGCATTGCACAGTGGGTGGTGAGGCCACAATGGTGTCATTTATATGTCATTATAAAATTATTATTTAAAATTTATTATTTTATGTATTTATTTATTTATTTTCAGTTGCATCTTCAACAACAACAGCAACAACTATAAAAGCAACAACAAAAGCAACAACAACAATAACACCAACAGCAGAAGCAACAACAACAGCAACAATAACAGAAACAACAAAGGCAACAACAACAACAATAACAACAACAACAACAACAAAAGCAACAATAACACCAACAGCAGAAGCAACACCTGCAACAATAACAGCAACAACAATAACAACAAAAGCAACAACAATAACACCAACAGCAGAAGCAACCACAACAACAACAGCTACTACTAGAGCAGCAATAACATCCACAAGTATAACCAGTAAAGCTTCAACACTATTCAGCATTTTTACAGCTTTAACACGCAGTACAATCATTATCCAACCAAACTCATCCACTCCCTCTGCACTGATGAGTTCTCAGACTGTAAACACTCCCTTAAGCAGCACAGTAACTAAATTCAGCTCTGTATCATCAGCGGTTTCCTTTAATATAACCTCTGATGTTAGCAAATCCAGTGCACCTCTAATTACACAAAACACGACCACAGCAACATTTGAAGTAACGTCTAAAAACAGCAGCCAGATTTCTTTAATCAGTGCAACATCCACTAGTAGGCCAACTGATGTATCAACATCAAGGCTATCTATATCTGTTCTTAGCACAGCTTCTAACACCACCAGCGGAGTTCTATCTATGATCAATGGAACCACAATGCCTGTAGTGCCAACAGTCAGCATTGTTACAGTAACACCTACCACAAATTATTCTTCCTCCTATAGGTCTATAACCAATGCAACTGTCACAATGCAACCAAGTAAGGAGGCAGCACTGTCAAGTACAACATTAACATCAGGTGTTGGTTATAATAATGTTACAACAGCAATTTCAACAACTGGATTGCCAGTGCTGAGCAGCTTAACATCAAGAAGTGGCACAGCCTCAAGCAGTCTAAGTAACTCAACAGTGTCTCTTGTCAGTGAAGCCACTAAACTCAGACTGACTGGAGCATCAACAGGCCCTATTATCTCAACATCAGGAGTCATTTCTAATGCCACCAGCAATGTTACACCTGGGATAAATGCTATCACCAACTTAAATGCAACTGTAGTGAAAACAGCTGCAACAACTTCTTATATCACCAGTAGTCCCACAACCAATGCAACTACCAAAATGCCAGAAACTATAGTGACAGTATTCTCCACTATCTCTAATGGAACACTCACTACATCTTTTTATAATGCAAATACAGTGGGAAACTATTCCAGTAGTCCTACAAATATAGCAGCCAGCACAATCACCTTAAAGCAAGCAACTGCAGTGACAACACCCCTCAACACTATTTCAACTTATGGGATGGATTCCAAAATCTCAAGTAACTTTGTAACAACAAGGACAACTGAAGTGTCAACATTGAGTAGCAGTTCTACACAATATGCAAACAACACAACCATCACAAAGCAAACATCGGCACTGACAGCACCCACCATCAATATATCAACATCATCTGCTATCATTAACCTTAAAGCAACTGCTGTAAATGTAACCATTGCAACTGTACTGCCAGCAGCAAGCCTTAATTCTGCAACACCTGCCACTAATGAATCCACAAAATTACAAACAACTTCCATAATAGGTCCCACGCCTATCAGCAGTCTTTTACCTTTTGTCAATGCAAGTACCACTAGCAGAACTACAATATCAGTTCCTAGCTACACAGTACCATCAGTTCCTAGCTACACAGTACCATCAGTTCCTAGCTACACAGTAACATCAGTTCCTAGCTACACAGTAGCAACATCAGAAATTGTTCCAAGCACTGCAAGAAACATTACAACATTTGTTGTGAATACAATAATAACAACAATTCCAACAACAATAAGTACAACACCTTCCACCGCCCTTTTGTCTGGGAAAGTCTCTAATGCCACTATTGGCCCTACAGTAACTATCACTCTTAGGACAACTGATATACCAACAAGCAATATCCGGATCAGCACAATTACAACACAATCGGAGACCACCTCTAATATGAGCACTCCTCTTACAACATCTGGAAATGGATCTGTTAATTCAACAAACCCCACATCAGTACCTGGAATAACTATTGTCAGTAAGGCATCTGTGATGAGTGTAGTTACCACCAACCAAACAGCTAGAGTAACAGACCCAAGCACTGCTATATCAGCAGCCAGAACAACCTTAAGTACCCCAAATACTTCCCTATCTGTTGCATTATTGAGCAGCATAAGTACAGTTAGCCCAGTGTCCAATATGGCATCACCATCTCCAAGAAGTATGCTTCCTACTTTATCCACAGGAGGTAAGAAATGGTTATATAACTATTTAAATAAAATAGAAAATGAAATACAAAATGCTAAGATTTTTAGATATGAACCATGGAGGCAAAATGCATTGTACAGTAATTAATAGACATTCTTCTACTGCACCTGTGTTAAAAAGTACATTTTCTACCTCAGTCTAAGGGTAAGATTTACTAAAGATTCTAAAAATGAAAAATGGTGGTGCTGCCCATAGCAACCAATCAGATTCTAGATATCATTTCTCTATTGCATCCTAGAAAATGATAGAATCTGATTGGTTGCTATGGGAAAATCTACAGTTCCCCTTAGAGACAGCTGTCGCCACTTCCCCATGTTTAGGATGTCCATAAGTACTGTGATATTACTGGAGCTTCCCTGTGTGTTAATCCACCTGTACACTAAGGGGCAGTTTCAATTTGCCATGGGTATTATCCAGCGGCTAATTGTCAACCTAGACTTATTGAATTAGGTCCTGCATCCCTGCACTTAATAAAAATGTCTCCTCGCAGCTTAAGTGCATCTTTTGGGGTTTAACGTGTGGAGAAACCCATAGATTCCAGCACTTTGTCACTCATTTAGATCCCATCGGATCTGCTTCCTGATGCACAAAGTACAGATATTTTGTGTTTGGCGCGTGGATATGCATGAACGAGTCCTGCAATGTAGGAAGTAAACCGTGATTGACAGTCTGATGCCATTTTGGGGACAGGACAGGGTGGCAATACCCGCTGTTTGTGAAAATGGAGGCATGTCGACTCTGTTCAGTGGGAGGGAAGAGGCCCGGGATCTCCATTGTTAGGTGAAGATTTCCTGGCCTCTGCGACGGGCGGATCGGATCATTACTGTAATAGACGCCTCCTGTTGCATTAACATACAGAGCTATCGCTGCTACTACCATGAAAGCAGCAGCGATAGCTACTTTAACCACATCTGAATTAGCCCCTTTATGCGGAATCTATGGGTTAGTGGGCCTGATTAAGGTTTGTAAGCAAAGCAAAAAAGCACACAACTGGGAAAAACCATGCTGCACTGCAGGTGGGGCAGATGTAAAAATGCAGTGTAAGAATAAAGCTAACATTTGTGGGCTACATGCAAAAGCAGCCAGTGTTTACACTGCATAGAAACAATATAACCCACCCAAATCTAACACTCTCTGCACATGTTACATCGGTCCCACCTGCAGTGCACATATTTTTGCCCAGTTGTGTGCTTATGGCTTTGCTAACAAACCTGAATTAGACACAATGAGCATAATCTGCAGGTTTACCATGTGGCAGAGCCGTAACTAGACTTTTGGTGCCCTGTGACAGTGAGAGAATTGGCGCCCTCCCCCCCCCCAATTTTTCCAATAGGGACATAAGGCACATGCCTCGTGGGGAAGGGGCATGCCAAGATTGATCCCAGAAAAAGCCCATGCCATGATGCCCCTTCCCACATTATACATACATACATATATAAACATGGATTTCCTCACCAAACGCACTACGTCCACCTCTCCTCTCTTACAAGACCTTCACTGGCTCCCCTTCCCTTTCAGAATCCATTACAAGCTTCTCACACTCACTTACAAAGCCCTCACCCACTCCTCTCCCATTTACATCTCTGACCTTATCTCCCTTTACTCTCCCACCCGTCCTCTTCGCTCTGCTAATGCACGCCGACTCTCCTGCCTACTGATTCCTTCCTCCCACTCCTACCTCCAAGATTTTTCACGTGCTGCTCCATTTCTCTGGAATTCCCTACCTCTCCCCCTCAGACTCTCCACCTCTCTACAAAACTTCAAATGGGCTCTCAAGACCCACTTCTTCACCAAACCCAGCCAAATCTCATCCTAACCCTCTGTTCTACGCCCTCTATGTACCCCGTCTGTGTCACCCCTGTCTGTCTACCCCTCCCCTTTAGAATGTAAGCTCTCACGAGCAGGGCTCTCTTCCCTCATGTGCTTATCCTTTCTTACTTTAATAATCTTCAACTGCACCAAATCCAGCAGTCTTCTGCCACCTGATACTTATTTCAGTGTAATCTGCTGATGCAGATATGTTTATTTACCCTGTACTTGTAATATATTGTTTTCATCTGTAAATTGCTGTTTTCCTGTTTTGATTATTTGTTTATGTACTCTGTAATTGGGCGATGCAGAACCCTTGTGGCACCTTATAAATAAAGGATAATAATAATAATAATAATAATAATAATAATAATAATATAATATAGAAAACTGCAAGAAAATGGATTTGGACACAAATCATCTTTATACCACATTCATGCACTTAACTTCAGAGCTCATTTTTATTCAGTTACAAATAATACCCTCTATTAAATACCACATTCTAATATACTGCCATACCCAGGATTCAAATTTATAACCTGTTAAATTCTAATCAAACACCCTACTCATTGAGCTATTTGATCCTATAAAAAAAACTATGAACATTATATGAAGCTTCTGGAAAAAAATAATAATAATCAGCATTGCAGTTGAGCAGATCTATGTAGTGTGCAGCCACACATCCAATCTCTTGCAGCCACTTACTACATAGATCTGCTCAGCCGCAATGCTGATCATTTTTTCACCAAGTAGGCTTCAAAAGGTAAGCTTCAAATAGTAAGAATTCTCTAGCTTAGAATTATCTACCTTTCTATGCAAGGGCAGATAGAATAGATTGTCTGACTGCAATGCCACAGTCAATGGGTTCTAATCCCTGGTATCTCAGCATCTTGAAATGTAATAAAGGACAGTGTGACTGACTAACAAAGAAATCTCATGTTGAGTACATGAATGTTGTATAGGTGTTAGCGACAGAAGGGGTCAGGGGTCAGGGTAGGAGACATGGTGGTCAGGAGATGATGGGCTTCAAAAAGGGGGAAGCTGCAAGTGAAAGTAATTAAAACAGATAATTAACAAGTGCCGCCAATAGCGCTATGAGCGGTGCCCCCTCCGCACACACCTAGTTACGGCCCTGCCATGTGGGGAAAATGCAGATTAATTGTTTAGCTTCAGAAAGTTAACAAAGAGCAGGATAGACATAGAAGTACCACATTACTGTAGGTATATGATTGAACTCCCCAATATGCAGACTTTTTTGTAAATATATTAGTATTGCTTTACTTAAATCTTAATTAGCAATTAATTAGAAGAGAACAAATTATGACTATTGTTATGTTTATTTGTAAATCCAGCACCTACTGTACAACAAATTGCTGCAGATGTGATGATGCCACAGGTGACATCTACAAGTGGTCTGCCAGTTATGGCTACAAATAAACCTGTCTACACATCTGTGATGTCTATGGACAACGGCACACGCATTTTCCAAACTAGCCCAGGTATTGTTATTTTTTGACTAATACATTTAAGGCCGTGGCATGACGTTTTCATATACCAATTATTTTGTAGCACCCTTCCTTCTATTAATTTTGATACAATTATTAGAACTACACTCTATCTCCCACAGGATTTATTGTCCAGAGCATGGGTGTATTAACAGAGGAGGAAGTACGTGTGCAGCCTCCTCCACCCGGGCCCCCTCCTCTCTAGCCGGCAGCACAGTAAAGTCTGACCCCTAGGGGCACAGACACTATAGTGCATGTGCAGAACTCTGGGAAAATGGTGCAGTAGCCATTTTTCCAGAGATTTCCTTGCTGCACATGGGCAAAACACCAGGAAAATGGCCACCACACCATTTTCCCTGTGATTTGTGGAGAGCACCTGTCGCTGACGGGGGACTCCAGAGAAATGAGTATTGAAAAAATGGGTGCAGCGTGTGCAATGTGGGCCCATGTCTAAAAATCTAAAAAGGGGAGTATCAGGCATACCTCCCAACTGTTCCAATTTTGGCAGGACAGTCCCTGTTTTATTGGAACTGTCCTACTGTCCCACCTGTGGGTCGCAGTGTCCCGCGGTGGGGGGGAGACCCCTTTTCACTCGCTGCTCTGCTTAGCAAAGCAGCGGTGAATAGATGCTCTGTGCATGCGCACAGTGCCTGTTCACTGGAAGAAAGAGACAGGGGGCATGCCAGAGGCTCACAAGTGCTGGGCATGCCCTCACTGGCAAAAATGGGGGTATGGCCCACAATCGTGGCACCCTCTGTTAGGCCACGCCCCCTACCTGGTAGGTCATGCCCCCTGATTTTGGGTCTTTGTTCCTCCTCCCAACTTTCTAAAGTGGGGAGGTATGTTATCAGGTACTGTATCGAACCTATGAATAATCCTTTCATAATGAATGCAGGCATAACAAGAGGCCTTATTGTCTTGCGTATAATATATTTCCCATTCGCAGTGGCTTCACGGGGCGTGGCTTCACGGGGATGGGGCGTGGCCACAAAATAACAGCAATTCATACTACGGTGCACAGTAGTCTACATTATTCAAATTGCGCTGCACAGTAGCGCCACTACACCAGGTAGAGCCCCTTTTATACATTACAGCAGACAGCGTCCCCCTTTTTACACATTACGGCAGCAGTCCCCCTCTTTACACATTGCGGCAGCCAGGCCCCCTCTTTACACATTGCGGCAGCCAGGCACCCTTTTTACACATTGCGGCAGCCAGACCCCTTTTTATACATTGTGGCAGCCAGTCCCCCTTTTTACACATTGCGGCAGCCAGGACCCCATTTTACACATTGCGGCAGCCAGGACCCCATTTTACACATTGCGGCAGCCAGGACCCCCCCTTCTTACACATTACGGCAGCCAGTCCCCCTCTTTACACATTGCGGCAGCCAGGCCCCCTCTTTACACATTGCGGCAGCCAGACCCCCTTTTTACACATTGCGGCAGCCAGACCCCCTTTTTATACATTGTGGCAGCCAGTCCCCCTTTTTACACATTGCGGCAGCCAGGACCCCTCTTTACACATTGCGGCAGCCAGACCCCGTTTTTACACATTGCGGCAGCCAGACCCCCTTTTTATACATTGTGGCAGCCAGTCCCCCTTTTTACACATTGCGGCAGCCAGACCCCCTTTTTATACATTGTGGCAGCCAGTCCCCCTTTTTACACATTGCGGCAACCAGGACCCCTCTTTACACATTGCGGCAGCCAGTCCCCCTTTTTACACATTGCGGCAGCCAGGACCCCTCTTTACACATTGCGGCAGCCAGACCCCCTTTTTATACATTGTGGCAGCCAGGCCCCCATTTTACACATTGCGGCAGCCAGGACCCCTTTTTATACATTGTGGCAGCTAGGCCCCCTTTTTATACATTGTGGCAGCCAGGACCCCATTTTACACATTGCGGCAGCCAGGACCCCTCTTTACACATTGCGGCAGCCAGGCCCCCTTTTTATACATTGTGGCAGCCAGGACCCCATTTTACACATTGCGGCAGCCAGGACCCCTTTGCGACAGACAGGATGCTGACTGTTACTATACTGACAGCGACATCTCTTCTGCCAGAATTCCAACAGTGAGAACCCTCGCTGGCTTGCTGCGCTCACCACGAATTTGGCCCGGTGGCTCGCTTTGCTCGCCACAGGTTCTATTCCTACACAGTTGGTCTCGTGGGAATACCGAGCGTTTGTCGGGATTCCGGGCTTCGGTATTTCACCGTCTGTCAGAATTCTGGTGTCGGTCTCCTGAAGGATGCGAAGGCAGGGGGCCATCCACAGTTGCTGCGACCACAATTAAATTGTGGTTGCAGCTGCTGGGCAGGACGTTCAGCATGATGGGCGGCCCCCAGCATGTGACAGAAAGGATTGCAGAGTCTGCTTTTTAGCATAATCTGCAATCCAACCTGAATAACCACCTCAGCCCACAAAGAGAAAGTCATTACAAGCAAACAAATTGTATAATACTGAAAAAGAAAATGCATTTACTTAAGTCACTTTTTAAGACTTAAGTCACTTCATATACGGGGCCTAATTCAGACCTGATTGCAGCAGCAACATTTTTTCTCTAATGGGCAAAATCATGTGCACTGCAGGTGGGACAGATATAACATGTGCAGAGAGAGTTAGATTTGAGTGGGGTGTGTTCAAACCACAGTTGACTACCCTCCCTCATTCTGCAGGAGACTCCCTGAAATAGTAGCCATCACCCTGACTCCCTCAATAAACCAGCAATCTCCCTGATTGCATCTTAACCCATTATATAGCTGTTACATTCTTGGGGGGGGGGAGGGGATGAATCAGATATATACATTCAAATGGGATCATCAGTGCCATTTCCCTGCATTGGGAATAAGGAACAATGATCCCTATGGCTACATGCATTTTAAATAAGGTTTCTCATGGTCACTTACAGTATATGGAACCTCTTGTAACGCACAATACACGAACAAATCCTGCAAAATATAAGAGTCTTTTCTTTAACAAGTAGATCTTACTAACTTTGGAGCTCATTTACATTTGGATGTAAGTCATTTTTATGACACGCCTCTCAGATAAAGAAGTACACGCCAGAGCTGATAGGTGTTACTTTCACAATATCCCTGAAATGCCTTTTCAAAAGTAGGCAAGTATGGTTTAAACTGAAATCTAAATTGCAGTGTAAAAAATAAAGCAGCCAGTATTTACCCTGCACAGAAACAAAATAACCCACCCAAATCTAACTCTCTCTGCACATGTTATATCTGCCCCCCCCCCCCCCCCCCCCTGCAGTGCAACATGGTTTTGCCCATTAGAGAAAGATCTTGCTGCTGCGATCAGGTCTGAATTAGGCCCACAGATTAAGACTCAGTCGCACCCAGATATAAGGGTGCCACATATCAAAATAATCCGCTCAGTCTCCTGGTGCATCCTAGTTGCATCACATTGCAACTTTGATGCATTTTCAAGTAAATAGACAACAAATATATGCCTGACGCTAGTACAGTTGCACCTGGCACACCAAGATGGGTTGTTTGGCACAACTGCATCAATAATGTGTGAGGACACATCTGTAATACCTCAATTTTAACCATCCATGTCATTGGTCATTGTACGTCCTTATCTTCTGACAGTGGTTTCCAAGGCACCTCCTATGACAGTGGTCCTCAAGGCACCCTAACAGTCCAGGTTTTAAGGATATTCATGGCTGAGCACAGATGGTTAAATCAAATTGACTGAGGTACTAATTAAGGCACCTGTGCCTATTCATAGTTGTCCTTAAAATGTGTACTGTTAAAGTCCCTTGAGAACTTTCGGCCCGATTCAGACCTGATCACTGTGCTGCAAATGACACTGTCCTGCGATCAGATAGTCGCCGCCCGGGGGGAGTGAAAATTCACCCTTTGGAAGTGTGCGAATGCATGTGTACGCTGTGGGAAAATTCTCCTCAGTCAGCGGACAGCTCCAAAACCGTTCACATCACACTCACCATCAAATGTTTTTCCCATTCTGTGTAGTGTGTGCAGTTTGTGCGTAGCTCAATACTTACTCCTCCAGTGTGAAGAAATCAGGCTGGTTGGGGCCAGAGCTGACGTCACACATTCTCCCTGAAAACTATTGGGAGTGCCTGCGTTTTTCCAAACACTCCCTGAAAATGGTCAGTTACCACCCACAAACGGCCTCTTCCTGTCAATCACCTTGTGAACAGCCGTGCGATTGAAATTTTCGGACCATCCTGTCACTGTTTGGCGATGTGCATGTGCATGCGGTGCATACACATGCGCAGTAGTTTGATAATTGCCCGCTGTACGAAAAGGCACAGCAGCGATCAGGTCTGAATCATGCCCATAGTTTGGGCACCTCTGCTCTATGAGTACAAGCCATAGGTGTGAAATGGGGTGGTCTTCTGTTTGCCGGCGGTCGGGCTCCCGGCGCTCAGTATACCGGCGCCGGGAGCCCGACAGCCGGCATACCGACAATTATTTTCCCTCGTGGGGGTCCACGACCCCCATAGAGGGAGAATAAAATAGTGTGGCGCGCGTAGCGCGCCACCGTGCCCGTAGCGTGGCGAGCGCAGCGAGCCCGCAAGGGGCTCATTTGCGCTCGCCAAGCTGTCGGTAAGCCGGCGGTCGGGCTCCCGGCGCCGGGATGCTGGTCGCCGGGAGCCCGACCGCCGGCCACCCGTAGTGAACCCGTGAAATGCACTTCTTAATGTGAAGTGCTTTGTTTCTCTGTTTCCAGCCTGTGTTGCACTTATGAGTAAGTACCATCATTTCCCCATTAACTGTGTTTACTTGGTAAAGCTTTAGTTTACATACAATTTACTTAGTGTGCATATTCAGGCAGCAGGACAAGAACAGCCACGTTATCCATGTACAGTGTTTTAGGGCTTCTTGTGTCTGTATCAATAACTTCACCAGCAATCTCTTGTATAGCTTCATATACAACCAGTGGAATGGGCCCGGTAGCTGCAACCAGCACAACAGAACCTACTGTCGACAACAATCGGAAAAGGAAGAAACTGATTTCTTTATTTTGGTCACCAATATTCCATGCTCTAGCAAGTATTGACCATTCCCATCCACCAGCCTCAAATGTTAGTGCTATTGATAAACATGCATTTGGACAACTGGGGCTTTACAACCATACATCTGGCACAGGTAAGGATTTTTTTGCACAGGTAAAAAAAAAAAAAAAAAAACCAAATGGCATTTTATTGCTTTACTTAAAGTTTATATGAATTCCAATAAAATAATTACTATTAGGAGAGCATAAAATGTTTTTAGATTTTTAACCAAATGCTGCATCCTCTAAAGGAATACTGCTTAATACAATACCTTGATGTACTGGCTACACAATGCATTTGCGCCCTTGTGTCTATAGAGATGTGCAGCGGGCATTTTTCGTGTTTTGGTTTTGGATTCGGTTCCGCGGTCGTGTTTTGGATTCGGACGCATTTTGGCAAAACCACCCTTTCGGATTTTTGTCGGATTTGGATGCGTTTTGGATTTGGGTGTTTTTTTAAAAAAAAAACCCTCAAAAATAGCTTAAATCATTGAATTTGGGGGTAATTTTGATCCTATAGTATTATTAACCTCAATAACCATAATTTCCACTCATTTCCAGTCTATTCTGAACACCTCACACCTCACAATATTATTTTTAGTCCTAAAATTTGCACCGAGGTCGCTGGATGACTAAGCTAAGCGACCCAAGTGGGCGGCACAAACACCTGGCCCATCTAGGAGTGGCACTGCAGTGTCAGACAGGATGGCACTTAAAAAAAATAGTCCCCAAACATCACATGATGCAAATAGAAATAAAAAAAGAGGTGCAAGATGGAATTGTGCTTGGGCCCTCCCACCCACCCTTATGTTGTATAAACAGGACATGCACACTTTAACAAACCAATCATTTCAGCGACAGGGTCTGCCACAGAACTGTGGCTGAAATGACTGGTTGGTTTGGGCCCCCACCAAAAAAGAAGCAATCAATCTCTCCTTGCACAAACTGGCTCTACAGAGGCAAGATGTCCACCTCATCATCATCCTCCGATTCCTCACCCCTTTCACTGTGTACATCCTCCTCCTCCTCACAGAGTATTAATTCGTCCCCACTGGAATCCACCATCACAGGTCCCTGTGTACTTTCTGGAGGCAATTGCTGGTAAATGTCTCCACGGAGGAATTTATAATTCATTTTGATGAACATCATCTTCTCCACATTTTCTGGAAGTAACCTCCTACGCAGATCGCTGACAAGGTGACCGGCTGAAATTAACACTCTTTCAGAGTACACACTGGAGGGGGGAGGGCTCTTAGGTAAAATAAAGCCAGTTTGTGCAAGGGCCTCCAAATTGCCTCTTTTTCCTGTCAGTATACGTACGGACTGTCTGACATGCCTACTTGGATGCTGTCACTCATATAATCCTCCACCATTCTTTCAATGGTGACAGAATCATATGCAGTGACAGTAGACATGTCAGTAATCATTGGCAGGTCCTTCAGTCCGGACAAGATGTCAGCACTTGCTCCTGACTGCCCTGAATTTTGGGTCATTTTACTGAACTTTTGCTTTTTGGATTTTACATGCTCTCTACTATGACATTGGGCATCGGCCTTGGCAGACGATGTTGATGGCATTTCATCGTCACTTCCATGACCAGTAGCAGCAGCTTCAGCACTAGGTGGAAGTGGATCTTGATCTTTCCCTATTTTACCCTCCAAATTTTTGTTCTCCATTTTTTAATGTGTGGAATTATATTCCAGTAATATATCTGGAATTAGACGGCAGTAATGTCTGGAATTAGATACCACTAGATAGATACCAGATACCACTGTGGCTGGAATGATGATAACCTATGCACAGTGACAGAACACTACCACAGCACCCTACAGCAGCAAGATGCAGCACAAGACACTGTACTAGTATTGGTAATGTAGTATTACTGAGCACCACAAGACAATGAGCAGTGATACTGAGCACTGCTGATACTGAGCACTGATGATACTACGGAGAACTGACACTGAGCAGCACGATTAGCACTAGACACTGTACTAGTATTACTGAGCACCACAAGACAATGAGCAGTGATACTGAGCACTGATGATACTGAGCACTGATGATACTGAGCACTGATGATACTACGGAGAACTGACACTGAGCAGCACGATTAGCACTAGACACTGTACTAGTATTACTAATGTAGTATTACTGAGCACCACAAGACAATGAGCAGTGATACTGAGCAGTGATACTGAGCACTGATGATACTACGGAGAACTGACACTGAGCAGCACGATGCAGCACAAGACACTGTACTAGTATTAGTGAGCAGCACAAAAGCACTCTGGAATTGTCAACCCCCAGATACCACTGTGACTGGAATGATGATGAACTATACACAGTCACAGGACACTACCACAGCACCCTACAGCAGCAAGATGCAGCACAAGACACTGTACTAGTATTACTGAGCAGCACTAAAGCACTCTGGAATTGTCACCCCCCAGATACCACTGTGACTGGAATGATGATGACTGATGCAGTCACAGGACACTACTACCAGAGCACCCTACAGCAGCAAGATGCAGCACAAGAGAGACACTGTACTAGTATTACTGAGCAGCAATAAGCACTGATACTGAAATTTGACCCTGAGAGAACATAGCCACATCCTCTCTGTACCCTCTACAATGCACGAGTGAAAATGGCGGCGATGCGCGGCTCTTTATATGGAATCCGAATCTCGTGAGAATCCGACAGCGGGATGATGACGTTTTGCCTCGTTCGGGTTTTCCGAGTCAGGCGGGAACAAAATATAAATTTGTCATCACAAGTTCAACATCCATCTACTGTAGAACCTCCACTTTCATTAAAATAGGCCTCAGTATCATTTAGATCAGGGGTGGGGAACCTCAGGCCCGCAAAGCCACTTGGTCCGGCCCGGCCAGGCTCACCTAACCGAGGAAGACGCCACGCGCCCGCTGAGATTTTGTTACCAGTGGACACTCGGCTCCTTCTCCTCAGCAGCAGCCGGAGGCAGGAGCTCACTCCTTAGCTCCGACTTCCGGCTCAGGCAGTGTACATGTGCGGCGCTATGGGAGAGATGTCATGACGTCTCTCCCATAGTTCCGAGGAGCGGGCGGCCAGTGAAGGGCAGTGGTCCGGAAGCAGGAGCCGGGCTGGTGAGTATTGTGTTTTTTTATTTTTATTTTAATATGTGTGTGTAAGCGGCACTACTAGGGGGCATATGTAATGGAGCATAACTACAGGGGGCATATTTAATGGGGCATAACAACTGACTGGGGGCATATCTAATGGGACATAACTGACTGGGGGCATATCTAATGGGGCATAACAACTGACTGGGGGCATATGTACTGGGGGCATATCTACTGGGGCATAACAACTGACTTGGGGCATTACTACTGGGGGTATAACTACTGACTTGGGGCATAACTACTGGGGGCAGGCTAATTTTTAAGTTGATAATTTTGGTATGGCCCCCGAAACATTTTATAAATATTCAAATGGCCCTTGGTAGAAAAAAGGTTCCCCACCCCTGATTTAGATTACTCATGAGAGTGAAGAAGCATAAGGTTTGTCTTTATTTACTGTCATTTAATTTATCGCTTACATATTTTATTACATATCAAGCATTGCTTTACAATTGGCAAAGTGCTCCTAGGAATCATCTTCTAAATAAAAGTGAAAATGAAAAGAGCAAGATACATCCCATTAAATTTTTTTGGACATGCCCTGTTCCCTACCAACTTTGAGCTAGTACAAACATGAACTCTTCTGCAGAGTGGAATTGCTGTTCCACTCACGTCAAGCTAGCTACAGTAGGTGCACTGATCCACATAGCTAAGTGGTCTGATCCACATGACTAGGTGCACTGATCCACACAGCTAAGTACACTGATCCACATAGCTAAGTACACTGATCCACATAGCAAGTATAGTACACTGATCCACATAGCTAAGTACACTGATCCACATGGCTAGGTGCACTGATCCACTATGGGCCCGCCAGTGGCACTGCTTCCCCAAATGGTCCCTATGGTTAATCCTCCGTGGGCGGATAATTTGTCTAGCCAGCTACAGATTTTAAACCAGAATCTGGCTAGACAGAAAGCTCCCTCTGGGTACACATGTGGCTCTAAGCAAGCTACTGTACTTCTTTCTCTCAATACTTTGTCCTTTCTGATTTTTCATCTGAAGAGGAGGGGGAGCATACAGCCCAATCTGACACAGATTCTGGTGCTGCAGATAAAGCTCCTTTAACTGTTGATGTCCCTGCCCTGATAAATGCTATTAAGCATATTCTCCAACTCACTGAGGAGGAGGAATCTACTACTAGGGCAAAGAAAACTGATAAGTTTAAAAGACAGAAGGTGGTTAAAGCTGTATTACCACATTCTGATCATTTATTGGACATCAGACGGGAACCCTGGAATGCCCCAGGCAGAAAGTTTCCTGTCTCAAAAAGGGCATTAGCTCTTTATCCTCTTCCATAGGACATCTGTAATAAGTGGATTCGCATGTCAGTCGCCTCATGGTATCATTCACTCTACCAGTTACTTCGGTCACTTCCCTAAGGGAACCGACCAATAAATGTATTAAAGGTTGCCTGAAGTCTATTTACTACCTTACAGGGGCTGTCCATAGACCTACTATAGCTGCCTCATGGACAGCAAAGGCTATCGAGGCTTGGGTTCAAGCACTAGAGGATGAGCTGCCCGTGTTTATATTAGAGGAAGGCAGATAATACCCGTCTCATATTAAAACAGCTTCTTATTACATTCAGGAATGAAAGAGCTGGGAACCCCCCCCCCCCCCCCCCCGTGAAACTAGTCAGCCAGATGCACCCCAGGACTTTTATTCCACAAGGTTGTATCTTCTCATTGGACTCCATTTGTGACCTGAACCAGACCTTAACAGTATGTAGTGAAAGGATGTGGAATTATTGGGTCATTTCCAACACAACTGTTGATTCGGCTTTAGGGGATTCCTGTCATCATAGCGGTGCCATCTGCGAAATTTGAGAACACCGTTTCTTAAGCAGGAACTGCAATATACAGTCAGGACCCATCATCCAAGCTTGTGATTGGACTCACATTTAAGGTCGTATTCAAAGAACAGGACACACCAGACAACTTACATTATAATATTGACATGGAATCCTCAAATACTTAGGGGTGACTATTTCATGCCATTGTTTCAAGCTTTTTAATTCACATTTTTTTGCTGCTATATATATAATTTTAATATATGTCTAAACTTTTTTTTAACTGATTTTATATGAAAACAGTCATTTAGAAGTTAATACATTAACCTACATTAATAAATATTATTTGAGTTCAATTTCACTTCATCTGTATTTTGAAATTCTTTCCTCAAAAAAAGCGCAGTGTATTCTTTGTTCTGTTGTCCATTATATGGTCTGATGACCTCTTTATCGTCTTTGGATTCCACAAGTGGGACTGGCCTGCTAATAAGCAAATGCTGGCCAGATGGATTAAAATGGTGCTTACACAAGCTTATACTCGAGCTGGTCTTCCAGGTCCAGCTACGATCAATGTCCATTCTACCCGGTCTGTTGGACCTTCTTGGGTGACACGCCGTGGGTCGTCCGCTGAACAATTGTGCAAGGTGGCTACATGATCTTCAGTGAACACGTTTCTTAGGTTCTATGCCTTTCATTCCTTTGCCTCCCAGGATGCTTCCTCTGGATGCCAGATTCTCATGTCCACCCAGGCACGTCCCCTCCCTTGAGGTACTGCTTTAGGACATCCCCAATGTTTCCTTGTGTAAACCCTATGTACCCTAATGCAGAAAGTAAGAGTTATGGTAGACTTACCATTGTTAACTCTCTGCGAAGTACATAGGGTCCACAGGGCGCCCACCCTGACGCACCTGGCTTCTTTGGGTGTGTATGGCATTGGCCTCTGGTTACCCTTTCCTGTAGGGAGAATGTATTCTTGTGTGCCTAACATCTTCCTTCTCTCTTGTCTGCTTCCTGCATTGGACTGGTTAACAAAACTGAGATCACAGTGCCTGGAAGGTTGGGTTATAGAGGACAGTAATGTGTGTTTCTGTGCCCTACTTAGTGCCTATGACATGTAACAATGGTGATAAGTTATCACCACAGATCATGATGGTCTTATCTCTCCAGTCTATGTGTCACAGGGCTTTCATTTGTATTTTCACACTTCAAGCACAGGGTGCCTGCCTAATATAACAACATTATTGGTGTGCCAGGGTAATTTCACAAGCTAGACATTGACTACCCAATTAAATAACCCTGCAATTGATAGATGTCGGTATAAGCATACGGACAGATAGGCCCCCCACTTTTTTTTTTTTAAAGTACACTATAGGATTTATTTTTTTACAGTAGGTGGGAAGTGGACAGGACTGCCCTATATTACACATATATTACAAGTAATTAACATGCACAATGCAGACAATGGGACTCTGGTAGTACGGGCAAGTCCACGTGATGTTATGACGTCACGCGATAGTTGCATAGTGCTACTCTGGGAATGTTTTGCACAGGCTGGATTTCATCATTGGGCTCGCCCAAAGGCTTGTACCTAGGTTGCATTGTGGGAAATCCAGGCCTGTGTGTATCCACTGTTGCGGGGGAGGAAAGTGGCCAGGACAGAGATTTCCCAGCCTCTAGGTAGCAGCTGCAGTGGCTGGCTTGCACAAACCCATGGGTCATGCAGCCAGCTGATGGCGTCAAAGATGATCAGATACTGCATCCTAGGATGCCGTTTGGATCATTAGTGCAGCAGGATGCGTGATGCCTCCTGCTGAATTACCATATTAGTGCTATTGCTGCTAATTCTATGTAAGCAGCAGTGATAGCAACTCCAATCACATCTGAATAACCTCATAGGTGCTCTGGTGTTATTACCAGGGCAGTTTTTACCTATGGGCTGCAGGACTGCAGCCTCCCCAGGTAAAATTTGCCACCCAGCTCACTGACAGTGAAGCCAGATTCAGTCTGTAAGACTGCACTGGCTTCATTGTGACTGCCAGTGACTTCCTATTGAAAGTTCTGCCTGCCAGTCACATATACTACAGGCAGTCCCATTGAGAGGTGTTTCCTTCCTCCAGGACAGCCAGACTGGGCTGCAATAGTCAGAAAGTTAGCTTCCTGTAGGCCCTAGCTTGCTTCTATGGGCTGCAGCCAATGCAGTCTATAGAAGGCATGGGTTTGAGCAAGCACAGTACCGTCGCCGCTACTGCGCATGTGCCAGGTCCTGGCGTCTGTGAACTGTAAATAGTTTAGGTGCCGGGACCCAGGTCGCAGCGGGGACAAGGAATGGAAGACCCGGCAGCAGCAGTAGCCCTCCTACGCTAACAAGGTAGGAGCCACCGCTGGTTATTACTCTGTATTTTACCCACCTAATACCATAGACTGGAGCAAGTTTATTTCTACACAACTGCTGCCAACTTGTGGATTTCTGGGTGCAAATCAGAGGACAATGTGCTATGTTTCAGTCAGTTTGTGCTTCAAAAATAATCTCCTCTGTTGCCAGCTTAAAAAATCAGGGAATAAATATCATGAAAAGAATCAATTGGCTAAAGTCATATCTTACTAAAAATCCCTGTGATCCAGCCAAATTCAATGTGTACTTAAATAGTACACATGACAGTCATAACACTGGCTCAAAGTGGGAGACTCTATTGTATATACTAAAAACAAAATAACTATTTGCAGTGTAGGAAAATAAGTTAAAGGAACTGGGGGCAGGGGGTGAAGTGGGTACCACAGGGGCGGGCGTCAATCTGTGCATAATTATTTTGAATTTTTTTTTACACAGAAGGCATGCACCGCAAAAAACAGGTCTAGTCTCAGTGACAGGGAGATACTGGGTGACTAGGGAGGCAAGGGTGACAGGGGGATAGGTTACTGAGGATGCTGGGATAACTGGGAGATAGTGGGTGACTGAGGAGGCTGTGGTGATAGGGAGATAGAAGGTGACTGAGGAAGCTGGGATGACAGAAAGATAACCAGTGACTGGGGAGGCTGGGGTGACAGGGAAATAGAAGATGACTAAGGAGACTGGGGTGACAGGCAGTGGTGCCTAGAGAGAGAGGGGGGGGGGGGGGAGGAGGAGGGTACAAATTACCCGGGCCCAGGTCTGATGTAGGGGCCCAGTGGGGGCCCCAGGCCCACTTACCCTTACCTGGCAGCAGCAGCTGCAGCTGTTTTCCTCAGCTCAGCACACGCTACTGTGTGCTGGGCTGTTATGTGCTGGGCTGCTGTGTGGCCATGGAGGCACATAAAATACAATTTTTTCCAGCATTTTTTCTAAGGGTGTATGACCATGCCTCCTGTGATTAGGCCACTCCCTCTGAAAAGTATTCGGGCCCAGCCAGGCTCTCTACTGCCCTGGTGAGAGGGAGATAGCTGGTGACTTGGTAGGCTGGGGTGACAGGGAGATGGAAGGTGACTGGACAGGCAGGTGTGACTGGATCCCTGAGCAGGCAGTTACAGCTGTGTGAGAGAAAAAAGGCGGTAGATCCGGCACCAGAAGGTAGTAAAGTAGGAATAGTAGTTTCACATATAAAAGACAACAACATATAGTATCGGTATGTAGGCAATTCACTATGGCAGTGACATGTTGCGTTGATGGTGCTCACCTGGGTTAGGAATACTGATCAAACAGAAAAATCCTTCTTCTTATAGAAAAAGCAAGACGGGGAGTGAAAGAGGCAACCCTCTTTTGTGGGGTGCACACTTGTGTAACAATTTATTAAAATATAACTTGTATTTATTTTTTTAATGAAAATAGTACATTAATAGATCATATATATATATATATATATATATATATATATATATATACACATACATACAGTACATAGCAAGAAAAATATATAAATAATTATTTTGCCTCTTTTGGATAGACACTAGTAATAAGTGTGGAGGCAAAGAAATGGACAGATTATCACTTATTTAATTTAAGTGTCAGTCTGGTTCAGGGGCGTTTCTACAAAGGAGGGGCCCGTGTGCACCTCCGGGTGGGCCCCCTCCTCTGTACGACGCTGTAGACTCCGGCATTGTGCCGGAGTCTACTGCGCATGCGCAGGTCTCCAGAAACATGGCGCCCGCCATGATCTGGAGACTAATTTGGCTACCGCGCATGCGCGGCGGCAATTTTGGCAGCGATTACCGCCATGATCGCAGCTCCCAGCGCTGGACTCCGGAAAGGTAAGTGGTAAAATGGGTGCAATGGGTGCAGTGTGGGCCCCCCTAGACCCAGGGGCTTGTGTGCACTGCACCCATTGTCACCTTTATAGAAACACCAATGGCATAGGTGTGCGCAGACACTGACAGGCGGGTGCCGCTCCGGACTCCCCCCCCCCCCCTCCTCTCCACGGCATTATAGTGTTCTCTCACCTCCCCTGACCTGGATATAGACTGCTCACCTGGGCAGCCCAGGTAAGCAGTCTATATCCAGGACAGGGGAGGTGAGAGAACACTATAATGCCGTGGAGGGGAGGGGAAGTCCGCAGCAGCACCCGCCTGTCAGTGTCTGCGCACGCCTATGACCAATGGTCTGGTTGAAAGTATATGTAATTTTTTGTGTAAAGTTTGAATAGCAGTGACTCCCGGACTTTCTGGCTGTGCTGCGGGCTCTTGTATGATCCATAGTCAGATAAAGGGGGAGGGGGCATACTGTATCCCGGGCCCCCCTTTATCAGTGGGCCCTGCGGCCAGGGGCCACTTACACCACTAGCTATCCCTCTTATGCAGCAGCAGTGCAAGCAGAGACACAGGAGTATCGGGTTTTATGAGCTACCTGTGGAGCTTTCCTACAAGAGGAGAGATAATAGGGCGGAGATAGCTTTAAGTGACACAGGGACCCCTGCCAGGCTGTCTTCATCCTGTGTAACCTATTATCTAATGAGGGTCTAGAGAGAGACCTCCTGAGTCCTGTCCCAGCATGTAAGTAGTACAGAGACTGCAGCTATTCCTGCATGTGACAAGATAAATTATAGATTTTATTTTGCTATGTGTATTTTAAGGTTGTTTAAGTTGTCTTTGTTCCACTACAAGAAAAGTAGGTGGAGCTATAAACAATACTCAGGCATCTTAAATCTAATATACATCATTGGTTTAAATGTAATATACACAATTCATACATCCCAACATGACCCATTCCAGGAGGTACAAAATGCTCTCTTACTGGACGTCCTTCTTAAGTTATGATAGCAGTCACCTTTCTTACCAGTTAAATAGTTCAACGCAGGTGACACCAATCCTAGTTTAAGGGGAAAGTCCAGGTAGAGAGCATTTTGTCCCTCCTGGATTGGGTCATGTTGGGATGTATGCATAATCTATTATACCCCCTCTTCCACCGGGGCCCCCCCTGTTTTAATTGCCCTGGGCACCCCCAAGGCTTAATCCGACCCTGGTATGATCATGCTGAGACGACACCAACAAGGACCTTGGGGCTGTTCATCCAATTGGCAGTGGCTCAGTGTAGTGCTCACTGCTCATAATCCCCGGGACCCGGAGCTCACAGCATGGAATGCTTATGTCCCCGCAGCTGTGGGCAGGGCACAGGAGGTATCAGAATGCCAAGAACAATGTTGCATAATATGTTGTGTTTATTGTGACATGGATCACATACACCGGGTAAAAGTTCTACACTGCAGGTTTATTTTCCACAGGTAGACTATTCACAACTGAACATAAGCAGTTTCCAGCAAGTCACAGGTTACAGAATAATTCACAGTAATTCTTAGAATTTCCAAAGTGTAAATTCTCCAGAGACCATTGATCAAGGACTCCTAATAGTAGCCACCCCCCCTGGATTATCACCTTGGCAACTAGTTCACCATCAGGAGCACTGTCTCTTGTGTCTGAAACCATTTTAACAGCAGGCTGACAGGTGTCTGTAATTATGCTTGCTGTTGCTCAAACTGAATGCCTGGACTGGATTCCACACATTGCTGTTCCACATACATTTCAGGCATGTTTATGCTGTCCCTGTGACATTATGTTTATTTTATTTAACATAATTATTTAATCTTGTAAACTTCATTAACTTGGTTAAACACTCTGGCTACTAATTGTATTATGTTTTTGATATTTTTTGTGTTGCTAACTAATGACATGGCAGGTACAGAAAAATAATGCTAAGAATGTTTTTTCTTTTTGTTTCACATAGGAAATAATTCAGATATTAATAATTCAACCAGGGAGCCTCCCAAAAAAGGTAATACATAAATGAATGGCTGCAAGCTTGGTAATGGAACATGTCATTACAGAATTAGAATGAAATAATATTGAATATTATTATTAGCCTTTTTTGTTGTTTATATAATTTCAGGCTCTGAGGATTATTTTGAAGTTTTCCAATTTAGCTATTTGAGAATAAAAAGGAGAGACAGTGCATCACAGTCAAGAAGTATTTTACAAGATGTAAGTAATTCAATAAATTAATGGTATTATGAAACTTGTGCACTTGATAAATTATCAGAATTGATCTTGGCGAGGCATTGATTTATAGCAGGGATGGTCAAAAAGTGTCCCTCCAGCTGTTGCAGAACTACACATCCCAGCATGCCCTGACACAGGTTTGCTATTTGGCCATGCTAAAGCTGTTCCCGGGCATGCTGTGATGTGTAGTTCAGCAGCAGCTGGAGTGCCGCTAATTGCCCATCCATGATCTATAGCAGTGATTTTCAAATGCTGTGCCGTTGCACACTAGATGCCCACCACTGCTGCCCACCAAAGAGATCCGCTGCCGCCCCCAAGCCAGAGAGACCCGCCGCAATCAATAGCCGGCTCTTGCAGCGCTGTGCACTTCCACAAGCGGCCCGTGACTTATGGTGACTCATAGATTACGCACGCCACGTCACATTCCTGCCTGGAGTGCCCCCCCGCCCACTGGCCACTGCTGCTCCTCCATCCATGCTGCCTTCTCAGCGTTACAGCTGCAGGTATATATTTAAAATAAAAAATGTATTTATGGCAAGCAATGTTTGGAATCACTAAGGGGGGGGGGGGTATGTGGGCAGCAACAATTATTATGGGGCAGTGAGTGGAATTATTATGGGGGCAGCATGTGGAATTACTTGGGGGACAGTGTGCGGTGGAATTACTGGGGGGAGGAGGAGTGTGTGGCATTATTAAGGAATACATGCTGTATGTTTTACCAACTAATGGGATGCTGGCTGTCAGTATACCAACAGCGGCATCCTTTCTGTTTAATTACGGTGGGGGGGGGGGGGGGGGAGATGTTTTTTTCCCCCCTGTGGCACGCTGATGGTGTTCCTTAGCAACTTTAAAATCTTGTCGGTGTGCCGCGAGTTGAAAAAGGTTGAAAATCGATGATCTATGGGAACTCCTGTTCCCATAGAACATTATGGGTTCACAATACTTTGTTGTTCCCATGACTTTATCTCAAAGTAGGGATCATTTTATCAATTTCAGTTTCACTAAAGGTGAGACTCTAGATAAGTGACTGACCTGCTGGTATCTCTTAGAGTATACTACCTTATGATGATTGCAAGATGTGGTACCAAAGTTAACCAGCAGCACAGCCCAGCAGTAGGGAGCAGCAATTGCACAGTCACAGTAGAGGTGGTCCAAAGTACATGTGATAAGTATAAGAAGAAGTGAATATTGGCAAAGAATAGTCAAGCAACAGGACAGAGTTGGGATATATAGGTAAAAGGTCAGTCCAGGCAGTATATAATGGCAGAGTCTGTTCAGGCAACATTATTGATAGCACTAGGTCTTATCTTAATTACAGGGGTCACAAGCAACAGTTACATTAAGAAACACTAGCAGACACAATGAGCATGGGAACACTAGTGTGAAATGCTATAATAAATCCGCAAGGATCTCCCACTGAAGGATACTAGCGAAACCAGCTCCTGTTGAGCAGATACATACAACGACACACGACTATGAGTATCCAGGACTCATGACCAGTGGTTATACATTGCATTGGAGGAACAGGATGCAGTTACGATCCTGGCAGTCGGGATCTCGGCAGTCAGCAAATCCGGCAGGGGGCCGGGCGCTATTCCCACTTTTGGGTGTCCACAACACCCAAAGAATGTGAATAGAACATGTGGTGAGCTGCGCTCGCCCCTCCCCCCCACCGGCATTCCCAGCGTCGGTATACTGACCGCCTGTTTCCCGACCGCCGGTAAAGCATACCCAACGCGGAGGAACATGTAATGTTGCATGTAATATATGTGCTGGCTGCCTCGCCCAGGGATGAGCAGCACCACTATATTTCACTGAGCCACCTCTGCATGGTACACCGCACTCAGCTTGTCTTTCCTCTATAAGCCCTCTCCCAGACTCCCATTGGCTAGTTTGTTTAGGAGCAGGCTTATAGAGGAACGACAAGCTGAGTGCTGTGTCCCATGCAGCCATAGGTGTTTCTATAATGGGTGCAAGATGTGCAATACACACGGGCCCCTGGGTCCAGGAGGGCCCACACCACACACCCTGCACCCATATATTATACTTACTCCTCCAGAGTTTTGTGCTGGTGGCCCTGCACTGTAGGCACAAATCACTTGGAGTGATCTGTGCATGTGCACTGGAGAAGTTCCCTGGAAAGACACAGGTGCCATGTTCCCGGAGACCTGCGCATACATAGTAGACCCTGGCATAACGGAGGCTGCACGCGGGCCCTCTCCTCTCTTTAAATGCCCCTCATGCAGTGGCGACTAAGTGAAACACAGTGCTGCTGATGTCCGGGATAAGGCAGACAGCATACATATTGCATAAGACATTACATGCATGTGTATATGTTAGAGATGTGCGGCGGGCACTTTTCGTGTTTTGTGTTTTGGTTCTAATTCCCCACTCGTGTTTTGGTTTTGGATTGTTTTTGCCAAAACCACCCTTTTGTGTTTTGGTTTTAGATCTGGATGATTTTTGAAAAAAACATAAAAACGGCTAAAATCACAGAATTTGTGGGTAATTTTGATCCTACGGTATTATTAACCTCAATAACATTCATTTCCACTCATTTTCAGTCTATTCTGAACACCTCACACCTCACAATATTGTTTTTAGGCCAAAAGGTTGCACCGAGGTGGCTGTATGACTAAGCTAAGCGACACAAGTGTGCGGCGCAAACACCCGGCCCATCTAGGAGTGGCACTGCAGTGTCAGACAGGAGGGCAGATATAAAAAAAAGGCCCCAAACAGCACATCATGCAAAGATGTAAATGAGGTGCAATGAGGTAGCTGTATGACTAAGCTATGCGAAACACACAATTGGCCCATCTAGAAGTGGCATTGCAGTGGCAGTCAGACAGGATGGCACTTAAAAAAAAATAGTACCCAAACAGCACATCATGCCAAGAAGTAAAAGAGGGCAATGAGGGCAATTAGGGTTGGCACTGCAGTCCCACTGCACTAATGGCGGATACCAGACGCATGTCTAACACCAGCATAGTTGTTATGGCCTCAGTAATCCGCTTTTCAACAGGGCACATATATATATATATATAGCAGTATCACTGGAATTATGGCAGTACCACTGGACATATACGGCAGTATCACTGGAATTATACGGCAGTACCACTGGACATACAGTATACGGCAGTATCACTGGAATAATACGGCAGTATCACTGGAACTATACGGCAGAATCACTGGAATTATACACCAGTACCACTGGAATTATACGGCAGGAACACTGGAATTATATGGCAGGATCACTGGAATTATACAGCAGGATCACTGGAATTATACGGCAGTACCGCTGGCCATACTGTATACGGCAGTATCAATGGACATTTACGGCAGTATCACTGGACATATATGGCAGTATCACTGGACTGGACTTATACGCCAGTACCACTGGAATTATACGGCAGGATCACTCTAATTATACGGCAGGATCACTGGACATATACGGCAGTATCACTGGACTGGATTTATACGCCAGTACCACTGGAATTATACGCCAGTACCACTGGAATTATACGGCAGGATCACTGGAATTATATGGCAGTACTGCTGGACATACTGTATACGGCAGTATCAATGGACATATACGGCAGTATCACTGGACATATACGGCAGTATCACTGGACATATACGGCGGTATCAATGGACATATACGGCAGTATCACTGGACATATACGGCAGTATCACGACATATACAGCAGCACAGGGACACCACCACTGGACTGATTCAGGACAACACAGCACCACTGCAATGGACTGGACTTATACAGTTCTCTGAGAACTGAACCCGCTCATCGCTAGTATATGTGTTAACTGTTCTCCCCCATACAATGTGTGGCCTGTGCTGCAGGCCATGGGCAGCAGCTACCACTGCCATACTAAAACAGACACTGCCTACTGTCAGGCTTCGGAGCCTTATCTTCGGCGGGTGCTTCCGGGGGTTGCCAGTACCACTGGAATTATACGGCAGGAACACTGGAATTATACGGCAGGATCACTGGAATTATACAGCAGGATCACTGGAATTATACGGCAGTACCGCTGGCCATACTGTATACGGCAGTATCACTGGACATATATGGCAGTATCACTGGACTGGACTTATACGCCAGTACCACTGGAATTATACGTCAGGATCACTCTAATTATACGGCAGGATCACTGGACATATACGGCAGTATCACTGGACTGGATTTATACGCCAGTACCACTGGAATTATACGCCAGTACCACTGGACATATATACGCCAGTACCACTGGAATTATACGGCAGGATCACTGGAATTATATGGCAGTACTGCTGGACATACTGTATATGGCAGTATCAATGGACATATACGGCAGTATCACTGGACATATACGGCAGTATCACTGGACATATACGGCAGTATCAATGGACATATACGGCAGTATCACTGGACATATGCGGCAGTATCACGACATATACAGCAGCACAGGGTCACCACCACTGGACTGATTCAGGACAACACAGCACCACTGCAATGGACTGGACTTATACAGTTCTCTGAGAACCGAACCCGCTCATCGCTAGTATATGTGTTAACTGTTCTCCCCCATACAATGTGTGGCCTGTGCTGCAGACCATGGGCAGCAGCTACCACTGCCATACTAAAACAGACACTGCCTACTGTCAGGCTTCGGAGCCTTACCTTCGGCGGGTGCTTCCGGGGGTTGCCGTCCCGCTGGTTGGCACGGCTGGCTGCTGTTGACGGGTCCTCCTGGACGGATGTGCGGCTGCCGAGGGCCGGGGGCCTGGAGAGCCGGACGCTGCGGTGGGGATCGCTGCGATAAGGTCCTCTAGTGTGACACAGTATAGTGTATCAGAGTCAGAAGCTGGTTAAAGCTGTGTGCTAACAGCTGAGTATGTCTTCTGTGCTGGGGGCAACCATGTTGGAGACCAGAGCATTACCAATTAAGTTCCCATTCTGTGTCCAGCCAATCCTGCGTGTTCTCCCCTTACAAAAGGGGGCTGGCCCAGAGGAAGATTGCCAGTGCTTCAAGTTACCTCCTTGTGAAAGGTTCTCCAGCTCTGTGCTCCCAAGTTGCTTCTGGTGCCCTGGTCCTGGTTGCTCTCATCTATCTGTTACCTAAACGCTGCTGCAGTCCTAATGTCTAAGTCCGTCGCTACTCGTGGAAGCGCTCACGGTTTCCCAGGTCGTAGAGGAGCTCCAGGTGCTAACGGCAGTTCTCGCAGACGTCTTCATTTCTTCAAAGTCGAAGTTCTTCAGCCTCGTCTTTCAATCACAAAGCACAAGTCTTCATTTCTTCAAAGTCCAAGTTCTTCAGCCTCGTCTTTCAATCACAAATCACAGGTCTTCATTTCTTCAAAGTACAAGTTCTTCAGCCTCGTCTTTTAATCACAGTCTTCAGTTCTTTTTTACCGGAGTTCTTCAGCTTCACTCTTCAAGTCATTTAACCATAGACTCTAATTCTTCCAGTTTGGTCAATTTCTCCAATATTCGTGTACAGCCTGATTATTCATTAAAACTACAGTTACCTTCCTACGGAGTCCTTTTCCTTTGCGCCCTCCGGCCACCGTTAACAATTAGTTTGGTCTCCACCCCATGAGGAGGAATTATATTCAACCACCTCGTCTACTCTCCTCACAGGTAGCTGTCCCTTCCGCCAAAACTCGGTTGTCGGAACCCTAACTTATGCCGCGTGTGACACCTGTGACAATAAGCAACCTCAGGCAGCATGATATGTCCCCAGAAAAATACAGTCACCTTCTTTTCCTAACATCATACAGTATAAAGTAAATGTAGCACAGAAAACTATAGTGTTTCTGTACCAGAGATAGAAGTGATCACAGATAATAATTATCCATTACTGTGCCTGTTAAACAGGGTACACTCTAGACTACGTGTGTACCCAGCTGATCAGACAGGCACAGTAATGGACCCTACATTGACAAGTGTACACTTGCAGTTGCAAGGAGGGGGGACGTAGCGACGTGGCGTGATGCAGCATAGCATCCCTAGCGATGTAGTCTGAAAGTGGACACCAAACTGAATTATTATTGGCACTCTGGCTTCCTAACCAGCTGATAACCACTGCATTAGGCAATTTACTATATTTTATGTCATTTAAGTGAAATGTATTGTGCATAGCATAGGCCCTCTTACTACTTTCGCTGTTAATATTCTGTCTGTTTATTTTCAATGGTAAAGGCAGAAAGCATGCTGGCACTCTGTCAATAAGCTTAGTAATGATAGTTTTCTTTGAGATTACCACCTGTCAGGTTTTCTTATTTAATAATTGAATGTAACAGTGTCTCTGTGATCTCAGATTCGGCAGCTACTTGAGGAGAATGTCCAGGGCACAGACTTCATGGACAAGCTAAAAGCACTGAAGGAAAACCCCTGAGTAGAGACTGATGGCCTACACATCTGTATTGTTTATTGTACATTGCTTTATTGCTTTGTTTTTGTGTGTTTTATTGGGGGGAGGGGGGAGTGTGTGTGTGTGTGTGGGGGGGGGGGGGGACTTGTGCCCTATCTTTCATGTAGTAAGTAGTAATATTATTGAGCTACTTTGATATGTGTGTGTGTATATATATATATATATATATATATATATACATACATACTACTTTTGATTTGCTTGTAAGTTTACAATATGGGAGAGGAGTAATGTGCGAGAAATCTTTTACATTTTAAAGTTTAGTCCCATTATAAATAAATCTTTCTCTTTGTCATCTGTGTGGATACAAGTTTCTGTTCTTTTCAATGGCTGGGCCAGAAAAACAGCATTCTTCCCATGTAAAGCCATCTGAGTATGTGCTAGTCAGAGAAAATGTTTTACATTTTTCTTTTTCTGATGGTGACAGAACAACACTTTCTTCTCCATTACTGAAATGGGAGTAGTTCTGTAATTCTGGTGACACTTATGTTTTTTTCGTGGTGCTTCCCTGTCTGATTTGTTTGAATATAACTTCCTCAAACTCACTTTGAATATATCGGTATTGATTTATTATAACTTACAGTAGTTATGTAACCAACCATTATTCATGCTCGCAACTTTGTTGACACACAGAAATAGGAAAATGCTGCAATGGATCATGAATGAGGAATCCAACTAAACCTTAATATTTACACATGCAGATTGGTTAGTTGATTTTGTCCCAGACAGGGGTAGACAGTCAAGTGTCAACTAACATGGTCAAAATATTTACTTCTTTGAAGCTGTAATGTGGCAATGTACTGTATGCAGAAATAATACACAAGGGCGCCGCCAGTTCCGGCGGGCCCTGGTACAAGGGAGGTGGCATGGCTAGACCCCTCCAATAAAAAATATAATAATTATAACATTCACACAGAGGGGCACTGGGAGGGGGGTGGGCTGGGTGGGGAGAATTTGTTTTATTAATAAATATATTTTATTGAAACACTGAGCCGTCAGATTACCTGGTGCAGGATAGTTGTAAAAATTACCATAATTCCTAAATGGCTGTATCTCTTCCAGTCTCTCCGAGTAGCAGTCCCCAAAACATGCCCCTATGTCGGTTGTCAAAATTCTGAAGAAAACTCTATTCATTGGTAGTGCACTGTACTTCCCTCCAGGTACAGCTTCCTGGCTAGAACAGGGGCGGGATGTAATGGCGTCCAAGATCACCAGAGATGCGGGATGAGAGCCGTTCTTGGGGCAATCACTTACAAGTCATGGTTTTGCTTTGTAAGTGATTGCTCCTTTAAAAGCGTCCAAGATCAGCTGGCATCCTGCACCTCAAACTCAGTCACCATTACATCCCGCCAATTGCATCAAGTTCCTTAACTGTTCTGGCCTAGACCACTTATAGGGATTACACAAAAAGTACGGGTAGCTTACTTCCAAATTAATGCAAACAATTTTGTGATGGGAGATCCATGATCAAGTTGGATGTTATCAAATCTTGGACCTGATTCGGAGGCAGACGCAAACCACACGCAATGCCGATGTTCATGTAGCTGAGTGATTATTTAAAACCGCACATGCGCAGAAAACTCAAAAACTTCTTTGGCAATCAAGACAGATGGTATCAGAAGAGTGGCAAAGTGATAGGCGTTCCGGAGTCAGGCTGACCTATTACAGTATGCCGCAGCCAGCTGTGGGCATCGGGCCTTAATAAAGATGGAGGTGGCCATCACTGTCTGACCAGAGAAGGAGAGGAAGGCGGGGCGGTCTCTGGCTGGGACGAGAGAGGAGGGCAGTAGGTGGTCTCTGCCTGGGATGGGAGAGGAGGGTGGGAGACAGTCACTGGGAGGAGGAAAGAAACAGGCCCCTCCCTTTTTCTTCCTGAAGGTGTAACCAGAGTGGCTATCGGGAGACCCCCCCCCTGCATCAATGGACTGCACGCTTCTTGGCTTTTGCACCTGGCAATTAACACCTTGGAAGAAGATGGAAAGCAGGTCACAAGGGGAAGGTGTCTATGAGTACTGGTGGAGGGGGTGTATGTAAGTAGATTGTAAGCTTGCATGCAGGGCCTTACCACCTCTATGTCTGTCTATTTTTACCCAGTGTTCTATTGCTGTTGTTTCAATTGTAAAGTGCAATGAAATATGTCTGTCAGTACTAGGGGGGTTAGCATCTGTGAGTATGGGGGGGGTGTGTCTGTGGTACTGGATGGGGGGAAGTGTCTGTGGCACTGGCTGACTGGGGTGTCTGAGTACTGGGGGTAAGGATGTCTGTGAGTGTTGGTGGGAGGTATCTGTGAGTACTGTGGGGGGACAGTAAGTGCCACAAGAGTAGACCGTGAGATATAAGGGGGAGGTTAGCTGTGTGGGGTCAGTGTGTGCCATGAGGGGGTCATAAGCTGTGAAGGGGGCGGTGAGCTATGAGGGGAATCGGGTGAGATGTGAGGGGGCAGTGTGTGCTGTGAGGGGGGTGGTAAGTTGTAAGGTAAAATCAAATCAAATAGAATATAATAGAACAGTATCCAGCATTCAATATAGCATTGAGGGGGTCAGTGTGTTCTATGATGGAGGTAGTAATCTGCAAGGGGGGACAGTGAGGTATGAGGGGGACAGTGAGTACTGGAAGGTGGGAGCTTTGATTGGAGGGAACAAAAATGTTAGATGCAAGCATAATATGCCTATTATATTGTGCATTTAAGGACAGCGTTTAGCCCAACATTTGGGATTTTGTGCTTGTTGTAATCTGAGTAAATTTGTGTTGCATTTATTACATTATGGGGGTCATTCCGAGTTGTTCGCTCGCAAGCTGCTTTTAGCAGCTTTGCACACGCTAAGCCGCCGCCTACTGGGAGTGAATCTTAGCTTATCAAAATTGCGAACGAAAGATTAGCAGAATTGCGAATAGACACTTCTTAGCAGTTTCTGAGTAGCTCCAGACTTACTCGGCATCTGCGATCAGTTCAGTGCTTGTCGTTCCTGGTTTGACGTCACAAACACACCCAGCGTTCGCCCAGACACTCCTCCGTTTCTCCAGCCACTCCCGCGTTTTTCCCAGAAACGGTAGCATTTTTTCACACACTCCCATAAAACGGCCAGTTTCCGCCCAGAAACACCCACTTCCTGTCAATCACATTACGATCACCAGAACGAAGAAAAAACCTCGTAATGCCGTGAGTAAAATTCCTAACTGCATAGCAAATTTACTTGCCACAGTCGCACTGCGGACATTGCGCATGCGCATTAGCGACTAATCGCTCCGTTGCGAGAAAAAAATACAGAGCGAACAACTCTGAATGACCCCCTATGAGGTTTGTTTTAAGAAGCCAATTGTAAACCAGTTGCTTCTAGTTATATTTATGCATAACATTTTAAAGTCAATGATTTTACTCGCCAAACATGGGTAGTAAAATGATTGCCCGTTTATATTTTGGGCGTAAAAACGATCAGCAGCCTCATTTTTTATAAGCTAATGTTTCATAAATGCTCCCCTATACGTACCACATACAGTGTAATAACTGCAAGAGACATTTTCTTTGCATGGGAGTGGGGGCTGATAGCATATTATAGCACCTGGGCCCACCACTTGCTAGTTCTACCACTGGGATTCGTATATGTTACAGCTGCTTAATCCGTGGTGCATGATCATCATCATCATCATCATCATCATCATCATCATCAGCACAGACTTGATAGTGTATCTAAAAATAAATAACAGTTAAAACTATAAAAAAACAACAACTTTTGTTCACATGATAAACTACATTCTAGACTATTCTTGCTTATACTGTATACATTTAAATCATTCACACAAATCTTTAAATCGTGGTCATATAGAAAACCCACGCTGCCCCCTCTGACTAAGTTGCCACCGTAATAGGATTAATACGCCTGTGATCCCCACAGGCATTGCAAGTATACACAAGGTTTTATACTAAAGCGCTACTTAGATCAGATAAAACTTAAGACAATCCTTTATTTTCTACAGTAGTTTATTTCCACAAAATGTCTTAAAACATAGACAAAGCACACAGTTGTAAATCAATCTCAAACAGATCCTCTGTGTCTGCTTTATTTCCACTGATAAAATCAAATAGAATATAATAGAAATAGTATCCAGCATTCAATATAGCTCTTTCTAAGCAATGAATGTCTCCAATAAAATGCCTTTTTAAATAAGATACATTGTATCTCTGTTAATAAACAGATACAAAGTACTGTATTATGCACAGTTTGAATCTCAGCCTGAACTTTGCAGGCTGCTCTCATATAAGACACACTGGGGTAAATTTACTATGGTGGGAGTTTTTAAGAACTGGTCATTTTGCCCATAGCAACCAATCAGATTATATCTATCATCTTCTAGAAGCAGCCAGATAAATGTTAAGTAGAATCTGATTGGGTGCTATGAGCAACATCACCAGTTCTAAAAAAAAACTCCCACCTTGGTAAATTTACCCCACTGTGTCTTTATTCTTTTTAAGGTAAGTAGAACATAACATACACAGTTCTAAATACTGAATAATAGTGAACAGCCTGAAGTTTGTAACCAGCTGCTGATACGTATCAGTCGTTCTAATAACGGTTACTGTCCTGTTATATCAAGTGTCTGGAATTAGGTTATACAGCAATTGAAAACAGTTTCTATTTATCACTTAATATTTTTGTTTCAAAGTGTCTCAGTTCTATATAGGATTCCGTATCCATAATAAGTAAACTGTTGGTGGCAGTTTGTTTTTTTATGTTGGGTGTTGCACCACGATAGTTTTCCAGCCCAGTAACCCTCTTCACATTTCCAAATATGTAAAGTCAAAGAAAAATAAAATGGATAGAAAAAAATCCTGCTTAAGGTTAGTGATGTGCACCGGACATTTTTCGGGTTTTGTGTTTTGGTTTTGGATTCGGTTCCGGGGCCGTGTTTTGGATTCGGACGCGTTTTGGCAAAACCTCCCTGAAATTTTTTTGTCGGATTCGGGTGTGTTTTGGATTCGGGTGTTTTTTTTACAAAAAACACTCAAAAACAGCTTAAATCATAGAATTTAGGGGTCATTTTGATCCCATAGTATTATTAACCTCAATAACCATAATTTACACTCATTTTCAGTCTATTCTGAACACCTCACACCTCACAATATTATTTTTAGTCTTAAAATTTGCACCAAGGTCGCTGGATGGCTAAGCTAAGCGACCTAAGTGGCCGACACAAACACCTGGCCCATCTAAGAGTGGCACTGCAGTGTCAGGCAGGATGGCACTTCAAAAAAATTGTCCCCAAACAGCACATGATGCAAAGAAAAAAAGAGGCGCACCAAGGTCGCTGTGTGACTAAGCTAAGCGACACAAGTGGCCGACACAAACACCTGGCCCATCTAGGAGTGGCACTGCAGTGTCAGGCAGGATGGCACTTCAAAAAAATTGTCCCCAAACAGCACATGATGCAAAGAAAAATGAAAGAAAAAAGAGGTGCAAGATGGAATTGTCCTTGGGCCACCCTTATGTTGTATAAACATGACATGCACACTTTAACGAACCCATCATTTCAGCGACAGGGTCTGCCACACGACTGTGACTGAAATGACTGGTTGGTTTGGGCCCCCACCAAAAAAAGAAGCAATCAATCTCTCCTTGCACAAACTGGCTCTACAGAGGCAAGATGTCCACCTCATCATCATCCTCCGATTCCTCACCCCTTTCACTGTGTACATCTCCCTCCTCACAGATTATTAATTCGTCCCCACTGGAATCCAACATCTCAGGTCCCTGTGTACTTTCTGGAGGCAATTGCTGCTGGTGAATGTCTCCACGGAGGAATTGATTATAATTCATTTTGATGAACATCATCTTCTCCACATTTTCTGGAAGTAACCTCGTACGCCGATTGCTGACAAGGTGAGCGGCTGCACTAAACACTCTTTCGGAGTACACACTGGAGGGAGGGCAACTTAGGTAGAATAAAGCCAGTTTGTGCAAGGGCCTCCAAATTGCCTCTTTTTCCTGCCAGTATACGTACGGACTGTCTGACGTGCCTACTTGGATGCGGTCACTCATATAATCCTCCACCATTCTTTTAATGGTGAGAGAATCATATGCAGTGACAGTAGACGACATGTCAGTAATCATTGGCAGGTCCTTCAGTCCGGACCAGATGTCAGCACTCGCTCCAGACTGCCCTGCATCACCGCCAGCGGGTGGGCTCGGAATTCTTAGCCTTTTCCTCGCACCCCCAGTTGCGGGAGAATGTGAAGGAGCAGCTGTTGACGGGTCACGTTCCGCTTGACTTGACAATTTTCTCACCAGCAGGTCTTTGAACCTCTGCAGACTTGTGTCTGCCGGAAAGAGAGATACAACGTAGGTTTTAAATCTAGGATCGAGCACGGTGGCCAAAATGTAGTGCTCTGATTTCAACAGATTGACCACCCGTGAATCCTGGTTAAGCGAATTAAGGGCTCCATCCACAAGTCCCACATGCCTAGCGGAATCGCTCTGTTTTAGCTCCTCCTTCAATATCTCCAGCTTCTTCTGCAAAAGCCTGATGAGGGGAATGACCTGACTTCACGTGTGGCAAGTTCAAAGAGTTGCAGAACCTTGCACAACGTTGAAATCATTCTCCACTGCGCTTGAGTCAAGTGCATTCCCCCTCCTTTGCCCATATTGTGGGCAGATGTATAGGCTTGAATGGCCTTTTGCTGCTCCTCCATCCTCTGAAGCATATAGAGGGTTGAATTCCACCTCGTTACCACCTCTTGCTTCAGATGATGGCAGGGCAGGTTCAGGAATGTTTGGTGGTGCTCCAGTCTTCGGTACGCGGTGGCTGAATGCCGAAAGTGGCCCGCAATTCTTCGGGCCACCGACAGCATCTCTTGCACGCCCCTGTCATTTTTTTTAAATAATTCTGCACCACCAAATTCAATGTATGTGCAAAACATGGGACGTGCTGGAATTTTCCCAGATGTAATGCACGCACAATATTGCTGGCGTTGTCCGATGTCACAAATCCCCAGGAGAGTACAATTGGGGTAAGCCATTCTGCGATGATGTTCCTCAGTTTCCGTAAGAGGTTGTCAGCTGTGTGCCTCTTCTGGAAAGCGGTGATACAAAGCGTAGCCTGCCTAGGAACGAGTTGGCGTTTGCGAGATGCTGCTACTGGTGCCGCCGCTGCTGTTCTTGCTGCGGGAGGCAATACATCTACCCAGTGGGCTGTCACAGTCATATAGTCCTGAGTCTGCCCTGCTCCACTTGTCCACATGTCCGTGGTTAAGTGGACATTGGGTACAACTGCATTTTTTAGGACACTGGTGAGTCTTTTTCTGAGGTCTGTGTACATTTTCGGTATCGCCTGCCTAGAGAAATGGAACCTAGATGGTATTTGGTACCGGGGACACAGTACCTCAATCAAGTCTCTAGTTGCCTCTGAATTAACGGTGGATACCGGAACCACGTTTCTCACCGCCCAGGCTGCCAAGGCCTCAGTTATCCGCTTTGCAGCAGGATGACTGCTGTGATTTTTCATCTTCCTCGCAAAGGACTGTTGGACAGTCAATTGCTTACTGGAAGTAGTACAAGTGGTCTTCCGACTTCCCCTCTGGGATGACGATCGACTCCCAGCAGCGACAACAGCAGCGCCAGCAGCAGTAGGCGTTACACTCAAGGATGCATCGGAGGAATCCCAGGCAGGAGAGGACTCGTCATACTTGCCAGTGACATGGCCTGCAGGACTATTGGCTTTCCTGTGTAAGGTGGAAATTGACACTGAGGGAGTTGGTGGTGTGGTTTGCATGAGCTTGGTTACAAGAGGAAGGGATTTAGTGGTCAGTGGACTGCTTCCGCTGTCATCCAAAATTTTTTTAACTTGTCACTGACTTATGATGAATGCGCTGCAGGTGACGTATAAGGGAGGATGTTCCGAGGTGGTTAACGTCCTTACCCCTACTTATTACAGCTTGACAAAGGCAACACACGGCTTGACACCTGTTGTCCGCATTTGTGTTGAAATAATTCCACACCGAAGAGCTGATTTTTTTTGCATTTTGACCAGGCATGTCAATGGCCATATTCGTCCCATGGACAACAGGTGTCTCGCCGGGTGCCTGACTTAAACAAACCACCTCACCATCAGAATCCTCCTTGTCAATTTCCTCCCCAGCACCAGCAACACCCATATCCTCATCCTGGTGTACTTCAACAGTGACATCTTCAATTTGACTATCAGGAACTGGACTGTGGGTGCTCCTTCCAGCACTTGCAGGGGGCGTGCAAATGGTGGAAGGCGCAAGCTCTTCCCGTCCAGTGTTGGGAAGGTCAGGCATCGCAACCGACACAATTGGACTCTCCTTGGGGATTTGTGATTTAGAAGAACGCACAGTTCTTTGCTGTGCTTTTGCCAGCTTAAGTCTTTTAATTTTTCTAGCGAGAGGATGAGTGCTTCCATCCTCATGTGAAGCTGAACCACTAGCCATGAACATAGGCCAGGGCCTCAGCCGTTCCTTGCCACTCCGTGTCGTAAATGGCATATTGGCAAGTTTACGCTTCTCCTCAGACGCTTTCAATTTAGATTTTTGGATCATTTTACTGAGCTTTTGTTTTTTGGATTTTACATGCTCTCTACTATGACATTGGGCATCGGCCTTGGCAGACGACGTTGATGGCATTTCATCGTCTCGGCCATGACTAGTGGCAGCAGCTTCAGCACGAGGTGGAAGTGGATCTTGATCTTTCCCTATTTTAACCTCCACATTTTTGTTCTCCATTTTTTAATGTGTGGAATTATATGCCAGTATCAATAGCAATGGCCTACTACTATATATACTGCGCACAACTGAAATGCACCACAGGTATGGATGGATAGTATACTTGACGACACAGAGGTAGGTACAGCAGTGGCCTACTGTACCGTAATGCTATATATTATATACTGGTGGTCAGCAAACTGTGCAAAACTGAAATGCGCCACAGGTATGGATGGATAGTATACTTGACGACACAGAGGTAGGTACAGCAGTGACCTACTATACCGTAATGCTATATATTATATACTGGTGGTCAGCAAACTGTGCAAAACTGAAATGCACCACAGGTATGGATTGATAGTATACTTGACGACACAGAGGTAGGTACAGCAGTGGCCTACTGTACCGTAATGCTATATATTATATACTGGTGGTCAGCAAACTGCAAAACTGAAATGCACCACAGGTATGGATGGATAGTATATTTGACGACACAGAGGTAGGTACAGCAGTGGCCTACTGTACCGTAATGCTATATATTATATACTGGTGGTCAGCAAACTGTGCAAAACTGAAATGCACCACAGGTATGGATGGATAGTATACTTGACGACACAGAGGTAGGTACAGCAGTGGCCTTCTGTACCGTACTCCTATATATTATATACTGGTGGTCAGCAAAATTATGCACTGTACTCCTACTATACACTACAATGCAGCACAGATATGGAGTGTTTTTCAGGCAGATAACGTATACTGGTAGTCACTGTCAGCAAAACTCTGCACTGTACTCATCCTATATAATACTGCTGCTCCCCAGTCCCCACAATTAAGCAGTGTGAGCACAGATATATGCAGCACACTGAGCACAGATATGGAGTGTTTTTCAGGCAGACAACGTATACTGGTGGTCACTGTCAGCAAAACTCTGCACTGTACTCCTCCTATATAATACTGCTGCTCCCCAGTCCCCACAATTAAGCAGTGTGAGCACAGATATATGCAGCACACTGAGCACAGATAACGGATAAGGAGCGTTTTTTCAGGCAGAGAACGGATAAAACTGGTGGTCACTGATCAGCAAAACTCTGCACTGTACTCCTTCTATATTAATAATACAAAGCAAGCACAAATATTTGCATCAACAATGAATAAAAACGGAGAGGACGCCAGCCACGTCCTCTCCCTAACATTTCCAATGCACGAGTGAAAATGGCGGCGATGCGCGGCTGCTTATATAGAATCCGAATCTCGCGAGAATCCGACAGCGGGATGATGACGTTCGGGCACGCTCGGGTTAACCGAGCCATACGGGAGAATCCGAGTATGCCTCGGACCCATGTAAAATGGGTGAAGTTCGGGGGGGTTCGGTTTCCGAGGAACCGAACTCGCTCATCACTACTTAAGGTACCTTTAGCTGTGCAAGATGATGTCCTGTAAATGATTCTAGCCTCCACTCCATCTTACTGTCCCTCCATTCAGGAGTTTTTTGGGAACTCCGCTCCTCTCTCTTTCCTGACCTGGTACCTTCGGTCTTCTTAGTGGATCAGGAGAGAAGGGTCCCTCACAGTTGTCGGGTACAGATCCAGTCATGGAACCGCACTCTCACACTCGTGTATAACAAAATGCATCTATTAAGAAACGAAAGGATGAAAAAATTGGAAGATATGTTTGCAAGCACCATCTCTTAAAATAGAAGAGGAGAATGTCTGTGAACTCTTCCAACTGTATGAAAAATTGTTACTATCTGAAGTCAGACAATGGTGGAATGCAATGACTCTATCAAAATATATAGAGAGCACACTTATCCCAAGGGGATTAAGGATTAAAAAGGATCCATCATTCATCCCAAAAGATGGAAATTTCCTACAGGAATGGCAGGATATTCTGGACACCTGTTCTACACAGTTCATGAAGCTGATTGTGAAAGAAAGAGAAAAAGCCCTGAAAGGAATAGAGAAAAATATAATACTCATTCAAGATAAACTGGAACCCATAACCTACTGTATATGGATGAATCCAAAATGTAGAAACACTAACACAGATACAGTTAAACAAAGTTGAGGATGAAGTAATCAAAATTAAACACAATAATTACTGCAGTGATATGAATGATTTAAAAATTGACTACAAACCAGGAAAGAAGAAGTATGGACAAAAGGATGACCACTATGGTAAAGGAAGACATTTTGAGAATAGAGAAACGAAAAGATCATATTCAAGAAAAGTAGACTAAAGAAACAAAATTAGAAGAATTCAGAGCACTACTTACAAGGAAACTAGAGAGGGAAAGGATGAAATTGTAGTGTCACGATCCGGGTAATTTCTCGTCAATATTTACCTTCTAAATGCCTCCTGAGACTGTCCCAGCGTTCCAAGCATGGATTCCATCTGTTCTGTCTGCGTGCAGCACGCTGCATCCCATTGTCTCAGGTCTCCTCACTGTGATTCTGGTAGCATCAGGGTTAAGTTTCACATGCAGGTTACAAACAGACTTTCCCTCCAAAAGCTAACATGGGCGCAGCCATGTTTTTCTAATCACATATTACCTTTCAGCCTATCAGCTGCACTCTGCTCTCAGCCTGATTACCCAGTAGCTGTACTCTGGTCTCTGGTTAATTGCCCAGCCAATACCTGCTTCCCAGCAGGTATAAATTATCCTGTTCCTGGGCTGGGAAGTTGTCAGTGCTTCAATGGTCATCCCATTGAAAGCAGTCTCTCCTGTTTGTGTTGATTGCCATCTGCAAAACTCCACTAGAGACTGGCGCCAATTCCTATCCTCACGGTGCAGCCTGACTCCACAGTATCCTAATATTGCACCCTGTGTTTGAACAGATTACTTGCACACCGGCTCTCAGCATTCCAGCTTCCAGCGGTGCCCTGTCTCAGTATTCGTAATCTGCGCATTTAAGCATCTCCAACATATTCTTCACTCTCAAGCTACATTAGTGTGCTCCTGCACTAACCACTCAGCTCTCCTGTTAGACCAGTCCCATCTGGTAACACCCGGCAGTTTACAGTCACCAGCTTCCGCTTTTCATCTGCTACCTAATGCATAGGTGTTGGTAAGGACATACCATCTCCAAGTCCTTAAAGACTGTTCCTACGTTATACCACACCTAAAGACTGCCTGTATGCACTCCTGAGAACTGTGACTTATATTCAGTGATCATATTGCCAACTGCCGACATATACGTGTGAGCTGAGTTTCAATAAACCTTTTAAACTTATCCTCTGTTGTCGTGGTCATGCCTTCGGGCTTGTTGCTGCAGGTCCACATGTATGTCTAGGGGTCCTATCTCACCACCCAAGTTTACATACACCTCAGCCCCTACAACTGAGGCTTCCCACAGCCAACACCAACCCTCAGTTGTGACATGTAGAAGACAGTCAAGAAAGGAGAAGAACCATTCAGTAGAAATGATGAAATGATGATGAGGTATGCTTGGATATTTTTTTAGATTTAGCCAGGAGCCATCTACAGGACACATCACAGAGTCAAAATATGATAAGGAACGGATGAAAAAGAAGCAGAGAAGAGGAAAAAGAGTATGCTTCAAAGTTAGGAGCAAGACCAAAAAGCAGCAAGAAGTATCCCCAAATGGCATCTTCAACTTAAGCAAAATGAAACTCACCCCTGCTCAAATAAGAATGTTAAACAAAGGCTAACATTTGCCCATAGAAGCAATCTAAATAAATGTGAGGCCTACATTACCCTACACAAATTTGTAAGGAAACTAACCCTAAAGAAATATTTTGCACATGTGAAATTGAAAACCAATGAGGAAGCAATATAAAATAATGAATACATACACTCAAATTTAAGAAACAAATCCAGGTTTTACCCCTTTCATCTCAAAGGACCATTTATTGAAACATTCCAGCAAATGGTAGAGAAAGATCTAGAAGAAATCCCACAGAAAAAACTCAGAAGAAACAATCTGTCCAAAAAAGAAAAGAAGGCATTGAAAGAACTGAGTGAGCCTTATCATAAGGCCGGCGGATAAAGGTGGGGGAATTGTGATCATGGAGAAAGAGGACTATTTGAAAGAAGTGACCTGATTGCTGGAGGACACTTCAACATATGAGGTGCTAAAGGAGGACCTGACAAACAAATACAAAAAAAATGCTAGACCACCTTTCTAGATGAAGCTCTGATCATGGGAATGCTCCACAAAAAAATGAATATGACTACATCAAAGTAGAGCATCCAACCCTGCCAGTGTTTTATTGTTTTTCCAAGGTGCACAAGGATGCCAATAACCCACCATGGAGACCAATCATCTCTGGGATTAATTAATTAACCACCAATCTTTCTGAACACATCAACGTACTCCTACAGCCACTTGTTCCAGGACAAAAGAGGTTTCTGTGGGACAAAACACATATTCTTACCATACTCTAAGATATTGATGGAAAGAAAGATACATCCTCTGCACATGTGACATCACCTCCTTGTACAGTATCGTCAACCATGAAGCAGGCTGTGTTTGGACATTAATCAAATATTGAAGAAAAAGGAACCTTGACCTTTAGATAAATTAACTTTATAGAAGATGCAATCAACTTTATATTAAAGCATAATTACTTTTGGCATGAAAACACATACTTCAGACAGATACGAGGGACAGCAATGCGGACAAAATTTGCTTCTGGGCATGCAATTATATTTGTGGCCCATTGGGAGAACAACACAATATGGAACAATAATCCATTTTTGAAAGATGTCCTAATTTGGCGCAAATTTGTAGATGACATCTTCTTTATATGTCCAGGAGGAGAATCCAAATAAATATTTCATCACATATATAAATAGCACCAAGCTGGATCTTGTCTTCACCACTTCTGCAAGTGAATCAGAAATAGTCTTCCTGGACTTGGAAATCTACATAGAATAAAAGAAAATCGAAACACAAACTTAATTGAAAAAGAAGGACTGCAACAACTATATTGATAGTGAGAGTAACACCATCCAGGCTCAACTGGCTCTCTAACATCCCAGAGGGCCAGTTTAAAAGAATAAAGTGCAACTGCTCTAAGCAGACTGAATATGCCAAACAAGAAGGAGAAATGAAAGCCAGATTTTTGAAAAAGGGCTATAAGAAAGAAGTAATAGATGAAAAATTTGAAAAGACAGATAAAAGACCACTACTAAGTTCTAACAGGAAAAAAATAAAAATAATGACAAAATAATTACTTTTATTGCTCAATATAATTTGGAATCCTGAAAGTTGAAAAAATCCCTAGGAAGTATTGGCCTATTTGTCAAAAGGATGAGAAGATAAGTGAAATGATTTCCAAAAGCACAAAGAGTTATCTATAAGAAGGCAAAAAACCTAAAGGTGAGCCTGGTCAACGGCACTATAGCACCTTTGAAAAAAGGAGAGAAAATTGGAGCATGGCAGAATGATGGGATAAAATGGTTTATTCTACTATAACAAATGCACAGGCTGCAAAAATGCCAAGGAAAAGACATGCAAACTTGACAGAAAGTTTCAAAGCCAACAAAAATGGAAATGAATTCAAGATTAAAGAAAAGATTTCATGTGAGACAAAAGAGGTTATATATTTATTAGAGTGCCCTTGTGGCCTACAGCATATAGGGAGAACAACAAGAGCTCTGAAGACCCGCATTTCTGAAAACGTTTAGAACATCAAGAGGGAGCTGGATACACACAGCATTCCAGTCCACTTTAAAAAGTTCCACAATGGAGATCCAACAGATTTGAAATGTACTGGCTTAAAAAAACAAACCTTTTTGGAGCGGAAGTGACAATGCAGCCGCCATATCACGAGAAGAGTCAAAGTGGATCTATAATCTAGGGACCATTGTGCCAGATGGGATAAATATAGATTTTAATCTTGGGACCTTTTTATAATGGCTTTTAGGAGGAAGCCTTACCACTGATTCCATAGGACAGATTGTTTAGAAAAAGAAAAAGAAAGAGAAAAAAAAAATAGGAGGAAGCAGAAGTATGAGTTTTATCACCCAGAAGAAAGGGGCAAACTAAAAGAAGAGAGTTGAATGAAGTTGAATAGTTCAAGATCTTCTGGAGATATAAATATGCAGGATTACATCCTTTGAAACCTTTTCTGCCTACTTGCAAGTATATGAAAGAGGTTTTAAAGACAATCTTTATATTTTTGGAATATTTTAATAATACTTTAAAAAAAAATACTGCATAGACCCCAATACTCTCATGAAGCTCTGATTGGGCGAAACATGTCAGACACACCCCCTGCTGTTGCAGTTTGAATCTAGCAAGGACCGGGCAACAGCAAGCACCGTGACCATATCTGTACACGACAACTGTGAGGGACGCTTCTCTCCGGATCTACTAAGAAGACCGAAGGCGCCAGGTCAGAAGAAAGAGAGTAGTGGAGTTACAAAAAATGTCTGAGAAGAGGGACAGTAAGACGGAGTGGAGGCTAGAATCATTAACAGGACGTTCATTGTCCTGCACAGCTAAGGGTACCTTAAGCAGGATTTTTTCCATAATTTTTTTTTTCTTTCTTGGACTTTACATATTTGTAAATGTGAAGAGGGTTGCTGGGCTGGTAAACTATTGTGGTGCAACCCCACCATAAAAAACACCAACTGCCACCTACAGTTTGCTAATTACGGATACGGAATCGTATATAGAACTGTGACACTTTGAAAAATATTAAGTGATAAATAGAAACTGTTTTCAATTGCCGTATAACCTAATTTCGGACGCTTGATATAACAGGACAGTAACCGTTATTAGAATGACTGAAACGTATCAGCAACTGGTTACAAACTTCAGGCTGTTAACTATTATTCAGTATTTAAGACTGTGTATATTATATTCAAATTACCTTAAAAGGAATAACGACATAAGGCTAAATGTAATAGGGTGCAATATCAGAAAACGTACAATTTTTACCGCAAATTTGCACGTTTTACGAAAACCGCAAATGTAATAGCTTGCGATTTTGTCAAAAAATTGCAAGTTTTGAACATATACCAAAAATCACAAGTGAAAAATTGCATCCAGATGTTTTCCCATTGAAAACAATGAAAATCACTATTGTAATGGGATGCTTTTTTTTCACTTTTCACCCACAAGAGTGACCCCACTTAACCTCGCGGTTAGCCGCAGACCGCAATTTTCCCATCATGTAGGCTAGAATGGAGGACCACGATCCTCAATTCTAGCCTCTGCGCTCTCCTGATTGGCTGTGCGCGTCTGGCCTGTCAATCAGGAGAGCACTATGACGTGGCGCTCCGTGATTGGCTGCCCGGTCCTCTAGTGACAGGAGTCATGGGGGGTCCCGGCATTCGGGGAAAGGGGTTCCATGTGTAAACATGGAACCCGTTTAGTTCGTTGGATCGGGTTTTTCGGTTTATTATTTTTTTTAACCCTGTGGATGCTACATGGAAAGAAGAGGACCGAGCTTCACTGGACTGTTTGTAAGTATATATATATATATATATATATTTTTACAGGTACTCTTTTGGATTCTACTGGAGAAGGGGACGTGAATGGTGGTGTGGGATGTAAGTAAGTATGTATGAGTGTGTGAGTGTGCATGAATGTGTATTAAAGTTGTACTGTCATGGTTTGTGTCTTGTTTTTTCTTGGGGTATTTTTTGTTGTTGTGGAACTACAGGTACCAGTGGGCCCGTTAATTCCCTGAATGCTCATACTTGTGGTTCTCCAAGTACCAGCTTGTGGGGGAGGCTTGCCGGGAGTTGTAGTTCCACAACAAAAAAACAATATATTTTTTAAATACTTTAAAAGTCTATGAGCCCCACATCTACCGCCCAGGGATGGGGGGGGGGGGGGGACAGCCTCGGGCTTCACCCCTGGCCCTTGGGTTTCCTGGAGGGGGGGACCCCTTGATTTAAGGGGCCTCCGCAGTCCCCCAGGGAACCCCAGCCAGGGGTGACTAGTTGGGGGGAGTGATGCTGCGGCCACAGGGACCTGTATAAAAGTGTCCCCCGGTTGCGGCATTATCTCCCTGGCTAGTGGAGCCCGGAGCTGGTTTTAAATATACAGGGGACCCCTGCTTCTTTTGTCCCCTGTATTTTTGGAACCAGGGCCGGTCCACGAGCCTGGTGCTGGTTGCTTAAATATGGGGAACCACAGTAAATTTTTCCCCTGAATTTTTGTAACCCAATGAGCCCAAGGCTAGTTATGCTTATGGGGGGGGGGGGGGGGAAATGCACGTAATTTTTTTTTTTAACACTTTCTTTACTGTTCCATACAGAAGCATGCGCTGATCACACTGATCAGTGCATGCTTCCGACTAAGTAATAAAAACATGACCTAAAATCTGCATGTTTTTATTACTAAAAATCTCATGTTTCCTTTACTAAAAACCGCAAATAATCACGTGCGTATTCCATTTTAACCTTAAAATTCGCACCCTATTACATTTGCAATTTTTCAAAAATGGCAAATTACAAACGTGCGATTTGGTGCGATTTTTTTAGACACCTAATAAATCGCACCCTATTTCATCTAGCCTATGGTGTGTCATATATGAGAGCGGCCTGCAATGTTCAGACTGAGCTTCAAACTGGGGATGCAGTTAATTTGCTATCTCTCGGGATCCCAGTGATCAGAATATCAACGCCGCAATCCTGACAACTGGCAATGCCGACAGCCAGAATCCTGGCGCACAAGGGCTATTCCCACTCGTGGGTGTCCAAGACACCCATAGAGTGGGACTAGAACTGAGCCCAAAGGGGTGTAGTATGGTATGCCAGCGGCTGGGATCCCGGCGGCCAGATTACCAGCACCGGAATCCCAACCGCTGGCATATCGACAGCTGGGCAAGCGCAAATGAGCCCCTTGCGGGCGTGCTGTGCTCGCCGCGCTCGCCAAGATGTGGGCACGGTGGCATGCTATGCGTGCCACGCTATTTATTCTCCCTACAGATGTGTTGTGGACCCCCAAGAGGGAGAATAGGTGTCGGTATGCCGGCGCTGGTATACTGAGCACTGGGATCCCAACAGCAGGCATGATGAATACCACCCAGCCCAAAGCATGGCAAGCGCAGTGAGCCCGCAAGGGGACTCTTTGCACTCGCCCTGCTGCCGACCGGGATGCCGCTGTCGGTATACTGGCGGTCGGCATCCCAGCCGCCGGTAAATCATGCTAATCCCTCAAATATCTGTTTTAAATAACAGAGATACAATGTATCTTATTTAAAAATGTGTTCTACTGAGACATTTATTGCTTAGAAAGAGAGTTATATTGAATGCTGGATACAATTCTATTATATTTGATTTGATTTTATCAGTAGAATTAAAGCAGACACAGAGGACCAGTTTTAGGTTTATTTACAGTACATCTCTGTGATTTTTATATGTTTTAAGACATTTTGTTGAAATAAACTACTGTAGAAAATAACAATGGATTGTCTTAAGTTTTATCTGTTCTAAGTAGTGCTTTAGGAAAAAAACCTCTTTTGTACACAAATCTTTCAATTATTCACACACAGTTTACATAAGTGGTGCCTAGCAACCCACCAGCACGTGTAGTGTTACAGGTTGCTGTCTCAGGACGGGTGTGGTCAGCATACCAATGCCGGGATCCCGGCAGCATACCGACGCCGGGATCCCAGCTGGGAGGGGCGAGTGCAGCCAGCGGTCGCCACGGGTTCTTTTCCCACTCTATGAGTGTCGTGGACACCCACGAGTGGATATAGTCCATGATGGTCGGCATGCCGACCGTCGGGGTGGTGCGGGGGCAGGATGTTGGTGGAGGTCATGTGACCGTCGGTCTCCCGACCGCCGGTCACATGAATACCACCCCTCAGGACAAGTAACCGAACATCAAACATCATAAGGATAACTATTTTGGGAAGTAAAAAACATAACTATTGGTCACTCAGTGATACTGATCAGCGAATTTAGCAGCTGACTGCAAAATATGTGGCACTTTATAGCACTGATTAATATATACTTACATTTCATGTTATCTAACATGCATTTATTGCATTCTAGTTCCAGGAACAATGGGGCACACAGTAAATCTATTTGGAAACAATCTGGGTGAATATAATATCAACAACATTAGAGGACCTATATTTGGAAAATAATGCAACTTACAGTAGCAATAACAGGTACTCAATTAGGAGCTGATTCTGAGATGGGAGCAAGGCAAATCAAAGCAAGTAATCATTCACCTTGGTAAAACCATGTTGCGCTGCAGGTAGGCAGAGTTCAAATGTGCTGAAAAATGTATATTTGATAGCGGTGTGTCCAAACTCAAATCTCAATTACAGTTATAAAGCTGTCCAGTAATTACATGCTATCTACATCTACATACATAAGCAGCCAGTATTTACCCTGCATGCAAATAAATAAAATAAATGTTTTGCATCCCTTGTATTGTGACATGGTTTGTTTCAGGTGTAAAGTTACTCATTTGTTCCCCTTGCTCCCTACTCACCTCCTTAATGTATACTGAAAACAAGAGGGATGACTTTGTGCTGTAAAGAGTACATAATCATTGCATATTAAACAAGGAAACATATAAACTAGTCAATTATGTTACAAACTTGTGGCACTACAAGTGCCAGCATGGTTGTACTTTTATCATGTTACTGTAATATGGCTCAATATAAAAATATTTAATTTCAAATGTTCTGATGTCTTTTTACATTTGTCCCAATAATAAATATAATAAATGAATTATCTAAGTAATGCCTATCAATATATTTATTATTTTTGGGGCCCATTAATTGAATATTAAGTAGTGGCAAAGTAATACATGCATTTAATGTGGCTCTTTACTATGTTCTACCTGGACAGATAGCATAAATGCATGTAGTCTGAGCACTCAGGCCAGCCAGAATGACCTCTTTTATTTTGCATGTTTACTGACGCATTTTGTTGAGTTTTATTACAATTGATTACTTTTATGTTTGACATTAAAATAATCAGGATGACAACTTGCATCCAGTCAATAGTGATTCTGCCTGAATTCTGTTGACTTTGACTCCAGAGGAATTAGGATGTTTATCATTATCCTATATAATAAAAGTCTAATGCTGCTCCTCACCTCTGTTACGTGCACCGTCAGCCACAAGACTGACCACATGACTCCTTTGTGTGCTGAAAGCTATCACAGGTTAAAGTGAAATTGATACTGCATGAAGATGTTACAGCCTCCTAACCTGCTGCTGCTAATATTAACAATACTGATCTGACTGTTCCACACTTGCTGTATATGAAGAGAGGTCTGGGGGGAGAGAGAGAGTAGGGGCAAATAGGTGCTGAAGGGTGGAGAGCGCGATATGGGCAGATAGGGACTGGGGGAGAAAGAGAGAGGACAGGAGGGTTAGGGCAGATATGGACTGGGGAGAGAGAGGGGGTAGGGGCAGTTAGGGTCTGGGGGGAGAGACGGGGAGGGGATGGGGTAGATAGGGATAATGGAGAGAGTTGCAGATTTTTTCAATGTAGTATTACATATCTATATATATATATATAAAAGGCAAACGCTGCTCCTAACCTTTTTGGTGCCGCTGCTGGCCACTGGAGGGCACCCAACAGAGCTCTGTTTGACACACACACACACACACACACACACACACACACACACACACACACACACACACACACACACACACACACACACACACACACACACACACAGTGTACACTGTACTCCCATCATATATTGCCCCCATACGTATATAATGCACCCCCATACTATTCCATATTCTGCACCCCCCACTATATACTACCCCTATGTACACAGTGCACCCCCATACCTCTCTATATTTTGCCCCCTATATACAGGGTGCTCCCCTCCTCCATATACTGCTCCCACCATGTACCGCATACTCTACACTCCCTCCTCCATATACTATGCTGCGGCCCCAGGTTACTTGCCAACCCAGGATTTGGCAACAAGCAGCAGCAGCAGTAACCAGGAAATGAATGCAATAACCACTAGACGGTCACGCAGCGCTCAGAGCAGAGACAATGGGGACATGTGTGGCCACTTACCTGTGGGGGGAGAAGGTGAAACAGTCTAGGAAGGGGTGAGACCCTGTGTTGGGTGAGCAGTGCGGTGACCAGGAGGAGGACGGGGCTGCAGATGATGCGGATGGGGAGAAGGCAAATAACCGACTCAGCTGCTTTATATATACTGCACGCCGGCAGAAGGGCGGGGTCCTGTGCTCACCCCTCACAGGCCATGACCAGTCTTCTCCGGCCAGCTGCTGGTCACTACTGGTATTTTCTACCCCCAGACAGATGGGAGCTCTGCGGGGATCGGTGAGCTTACACGTGCCAGTACTGGCATATATAGCGCAGCATCATTATTGTTTACCCATTACAGATATACAGCATCTAAAAGGACACACACACACACACACACACACACACACACACACACACGCGCGCTCAGCATGACAATGCCCTGGCACCCAGCAGGAGGACTTCGAGAAACCAGCTTTTAACGAATAATGAAAAATAAAATTATTAGTGATGAGCACCGGAAATTTTTCGGGTTTTGTGTTTTGGTTTTGGGTTCGGTTCCGCGGCCGTGTTTTGGGTTAGAACGCGTTTTGGCAAAACCTCACCGAATTGTTTTTGTCGGATTCGGGTGTGTTTTGGATTCGGGTGTTTTTTTCAAAAAACCCTAAAAAACAGCTTAAATCATAGAATTTGGGGGTCATTTTGATCCCAAAGTATTATTAACCTCAAAAACCATAATTTCCACTCATTTTCAGTCTATTCTGAACACCTCACACCTCACAATATTATTTTTAGTCCTAAAATTTGCACCGAGGTCGCTGGATGGCTAAGCTAAGCGACCCAAGTGGCCGACACAAACACCTGGCCCATCTAGGAGTGGCACTGCAGTGTCACGCAGGATGGCCCTTCCAAAAAACACCCCCCAAACAGCACATGACGCAAAGAAAAAAAGAGGCGCAATGAGGTAGCTGTGTGAGTAAGCTAAGCGACCCTAGTGGCCGACACAAACACCTGGCCCATCTAGGAGTGTCACTGCAGTGTCACGCAGGCTGGCCCTTCAAAAAACTACCCCCCAAACAGCACATGACGCAAAGAAAAAAAGAGGCGCAATGAGGTAGCTGTGTGACTAAGCTAAGCGACCCTAGTGGCCGACACAAACACCTGGCCCATCTAGGAGTGTCACTGCAGTGTCACGCAGGATGGCCCTTCAAAAAAATACTCCCCAAACAGCACATGATGCAAAGAAAAATGAAAGAAAAAAGAGGTGCAAGATGGAATTGTCCTTGGGCCCTCCCACCCACCCTTATGTTGTATAAACAGGACATGCACACTTTAACCAACCCATCATTTCAGTGACAGGGTCTGCCACACGACTGTGACTGAAATGACGGGTTGGTTTGGACCCCCACCAAAAAAGAAGCAATTAATCTCTCCTTGCACAAACTGGCTCTACAGAGGCAAGATGTCCACCTCATCATCATCCTCCGATATATCACCGTGTACATCCCCCTCCTCACAGATTATCAATTCGTCCCCACTGGAATCCACCATCTCAGCTCCCTGTGTACTTTGTGGAGGCAATTGCTGCTGGTGAATGTCTTCACGGAGGAATTGATTATAATTCATTTTAATGAACATCATCTTCTCCACATTTTCTGGATGTAACCTCGTACGCCGATTGCTGACAAGGTGAGCGGCGGCACTAAACACTCTTTCGGAGTACACACTTGTGGGAGGGCAACTTAGGTAGAATAAAGCCAGTTTGTGCAAGGGCCTCCAAATTGCCTCTTTTTCCTGCCAGTATAAGTACGGACTGTCTGACGTGCCTACTTGGATGCGGTCACTCATATAATCCTCCACCATTCTTTCAATGGGGAGAGAATCATATGCAGTGACAGTAGACGACATGTCCGTAATCGTTGTCAGGTCCTTCAGTCCGGACCAGATGTCAGCATCAGCAGTCGCTCCAGACTGCCCTGCATCACCGCCAGCGGGTGGGCTCGGAATTCTGAGCCTTTTCCTCGCACCCCCAGTAGCGGGAGAATGTGAAGGAGGAGATGTTGACAGGTCGCGTTCCGCTTGACTTGACAATTTTGTCACCAGCAGTTCTTTGAACCCCAGCAGACTTGTGTCTGCCGGAAAGAGAGATCCAAGGTAGGTTTTAAATCTAGGATCGAGCACGGTGGCCAAAATGTAGTGCTCTGATTTCAACAGATTGACCACCCGTGAATCCTTGTGAAGCGAATTAAGGGCTCCATCCACAAGTCCCACATGCCTAGCGGAATCGCTCTGTGTTAGCTCCTCCTTCAATGTCTCCAGCTTCTTCTGCAAAAGCCTGATGAGGGGAATGACCTGACTCAGGCTGGCAGTGTCTGAACTGACTTCACGTGTGGCAAGTTCAAAAGGTTGCAGAACCTTGCACAACGTTGAAATCATTCTCCACTGCGCTTGAGACAGGTGCATTCCACCTCCTATATCGTGCTCAGTTGTATAGGCTTGAATGGCCTTTTGCTGCTCCTCCAACCTCTGAAGCATATTGTCACAACTGAGGGCCTGAGCTGACGGAAGGCAGCCTCAGTTGTAGGGGCTGAGATGTACCGGAACCTGGGAGGTTGTATCAGACCCCTGGACATGTAAGTAACATGAAGAGAAACCGCCCGAAGGCGTGACCACGACAACTTGAGTAAAAGTCAATGATATTTATTTATGACAAACTCCATGCATCACAGTAGCAGTAAAAAGAAACATAAAAATCAGCAGAGAAATAATAATACAGTTCCTGGGTACTACAGGGTGGCAGGGGCCACAGAGCTCTGGTGGTATGAGACAGTTCTTATTATCTGCAAGTTGGAAAGTCCTTACCAGGCTCAACTGTAGCAATGAGGAAAGCCCAGGGTCGTACCAGCTGGTGTTCCAGGGAAAGCTGGACTGCTGTAGATAAAATGCTGCTGTGGGTACTGGTTAGAACCAGACAGGTGTTGGCACGGAGTGGATACTGGCTGGAACCAGTTAAATAATAAATAAAGCTTGAGAGCGATGCAATATAGATGAAATGTAGAATTTGAGAGCGGAGAAATAATAAATACCGGTGGAGAGTGGTAAACTGCAGAAAGGACACCGGCCCTTTAAGAGAAGCTGTACACTGCTGGAAGCTGACCTGGAAGCAGGTGATGTTGTAGCTGGAAACAGGTGAGTCCAGAATGGATCGGAGAGTCAGGCTACACCGCAGATGGAATGCTGGTGCGGGTCTCTATAGCAGAAGTCTGGAGACAGGAGCTGGAACCTGGAAGACAATCACAGGAGAGAGACAAACTGGAACTAGGTTTGACAACCAAAGCACTGACGCCTTCCTTGCTCAGGCACAACCTATTTATACCTGCAGCAAGGAAGGCATTGGCTAGGCAATTATGCAAATTAATAATACTGACAACGGATTGGTAGGAATGATCAGCTGACAGAATCCAAGATGGCTGCGCCCATGCAGACACTTGGAGGGAAGTTTGGATTGTAATCCATGTGGTCTGGAAAACAGTAATGGCGGCGCCGGCCACCGGAGACAGGAGACGCCAGGCTGACAGATGCACATCCGACCACGCGGACACAGCGGAGGCCGCGGCTGACGTAATCGCCACTCTGAATGCAGAAGCTCAGGGACGGCGGCGGAGGCCGCGGGAGACGCCATGCCAGATGTATAAGGCGTTACTGTGACTGCGTCCAGAGAGACAGGAGAGGATGCGGGAATGTGCACATCAGCATAACAGATGGGATCCGGTCCTGGAGCGCTGAGCCAGCCTTAGGAGGCATCTGATAGGTAAGAAATGGTGTCCCGATACCCGGATCGTGACAGCACCCCCCCCCCCCCCTTTAGGAGTGGCCCCAGGACACTTCTTTGGCTTTTGAGGAAACTTGGAATGGAATCTCCGGACCAAGGCAGGAGCATGGACATCAGAAGCATTGGTCCATGAACGTTCCTCAGGGCCATAACCCTTCCAGTCAATAAGATACTGAAGTTGACCGTAACAGTGACGTGAGTCCAGGATCTTGGCTACTTCATACTCAACGCCTCGTTGAGTTTGGACTTTCGGAGTAGGAGGAAGTGAGGAATGAAACCGATTCAAGATTAGCGGTTTCAACAGGGAAACATGGAATGTCCTGGGTATCTTTAAGAAGGGAGGCAACTGGAGTCTGTAAGCAACAGGATTGATGACTTGATCAATTTTAAAAGGACCGATGTAGATGTAGCGAGGTGCAAACTTCATACTGGGAACCCTTAACCTCAAATTCTTTGTGGATAACCATACCCGATCACCCACCTTGAGAGCAGGAACTGCTCGACGCTTCTTATCCGCAAACTTCTTGTACCTGAACGATGCCTTGAGCAGAGCTGATCGTACGCTCTTCCAGATATTGGCAAACTGATGCAAGGTGATATCCACTGCGGGAACAGAAGTTGCTGGAAGCGGTTGGAACTCAGGGACTTTAGGGTGGAATCCAAAGTTGGTGAAGAATGGTGTTGAAGAAGATGAAGAATGATACTGGCTGTTATGACAGAACTCTGCCCAGGGAAGTAATTGAACCCAGTCATCTTGAGAGGAGGACACATAGATGCGGAGGAAGGACTCCAAGTCCTGATTCACCCTCTCAGTTTGACCATTTGTCTGAGGATGGTAAGCCGTGGAAAACTTTAGCTTGACTTGGAGGGCTTGACATAAACTTCGCCAGAATTTGGCTGTGAATTGAACTCCTCGATCTGAGATAATTTCTTCTGGAAGACCGTGGAGTCGAAAGATCTCTTGTATGAATACTTGAGCCAACTTGGAAGCTGACGGAAGACCGGTGAGAGGAATGAAGTGTGCCATCTTGGTGAACCGGTCAACTACCACCCAGATGGTATTAAACTTGTTGCACATGGGCAAATCTGTAATAAAATCCATCGACAAATGGGTCCATGGTCGACGGGGAACAGATAGTGGAACCAGTTGCCCCGCAGGCGACTGGCGGGATACTTTATGTTGAGCACACTTTGGGCAAGATGCAATAAACTCCAAAACGTCCTTTTTCAGAGTTGGCCACCAATAGGACCTAGAGATAAACTCCAGGGTTTTTTGGATACCTGTATGTCCGGCAAAGCGGGAAGCATGGGCCCAATGCATGAGCTTCTTCCTTAGTGTCGGCTTCACAAAACTTTTCCCTGATGGGGGCGTAGAGTCCATCCCTACCGTGGAGAATGCCAACGGACTTATAATAGGATGCTTGTCTGAAGACTCTGACTCATTTTCTTGCTCCCATTAGCGGGAAAGGGCATCGGCCTTGCGATTCTGAGAGCCCGGACAGAACTGGAGTTTAAAGTCGAACCTGGAAAAGAAAAGTGCCCATCTGGCCTGACGAGGGTTGAGACATTGTGCGCCTTTCAGATATAGAAGGTTCTTGTGGTCAGTAAGGATGGTGATTGAATGAGAAGCTCCCTCCAACAGATATCTCCACTTCTCTAGAGCGAGCTTGATGGCTAGCAACTCCTGGTCGCCAATGGCATAGTTGCGCTCCGCTGGGGAGAACTTCCGTGAGAAGAAACTGCAAGGATGTAAATGGCCATCTTTAGCCCTCTGAGATAACACCGCTCCTACTCCAACGGAGGAGGCATCCACCTCTAGGATGAAAGGAGAGTCGATGTCAGGCTGTTTCAGGACAGGCGCAGAGATGAACCTTTGTTTTAAAAGATGAAAAGCTTGCATGGCTTCTTCAGACCACTTGGACGGGTTAGCACCCTTCTTGGTGAAAGCAGTAATAGGCGCCACAATGGTGGAAAAGTCTCGTATAAACTTTCGGTAATAATTGGCGAACCCTAAGAACCTCTGGACCCCTTTGAGGGTTAAGGGTACCGGCCAATTCTGGATTGCTTGTAGTTTCTCAGGATCCATCTCTAGTCCGGAACCGGACACAATGTACCCTAGAAACGGAATGGACTTGACTTCAAAGACGCATTTCTCTAATTTGCAATAGAGATGATTGACACGGAGACGGGACAGAACCTCCTTTACCCAAAAACGATGTTCCTCTAAATTGTTGGCAAAAATGAGGATATCATCTAGATAGACCACGACATGACGGTATAGAATGTCTCTGAAGATCTCATTGACGAAATGCTGGAAGACAGCTGGAGCATTGCTCAATCCGAAGGGCATGACGAGGTACTCATAATGTCCGTCACGGGTGTTAAATGCGGTCTTCCACTCGTCACCCTCACGGATCCGGATGAGATTGTATGCACCTCTCAAGTCCAGCTTTGTAAAGATGGTAGCTCCGCTAACTCTGTCAAAGAGCTCAGTAATCAGGGGTAAAGGATAGCGGTTCTTGATGGTAATGTCGTTCAAACCTCTGTAGTCGATGCACGGCCGCAGACCACCATCTTTCTTTTTTACAAAAAAGAAGCCTGCGCCGGCTGGAGAAGAAGAAGGTCGAATGAACCCCTTTGCTAGGTTCTCTTTAATGTATTCCTCCATAGAATGCGTCTCGGGCAGAGACAACGGATAAGTTCGGCCTCGAGGTGGAACCTTCCCTGGAACGAGATCAATCGGGCAGTCCCATTCTCTATGAGGAGGAAGGATATCAGCAGAAGCTTTACTGAACACATCCGTGAAATCTTGATATGGAGGAGGTGGAACATCAGACGACCTGGGGGAGGAAGAACAGACAGGCAACACTTTAAACAAACATGTCTCAGCACAGGAGGGACCCCATGCCAGGATTTGCGTAGTCGTCCAATCAATTGTAGGATTGTGAAGACGGAGCCATGGAAGGCCCAGGACCACAGGATGTGTGGCTCTTGGAATCACTAAAAGTGAAATAAGTTCGGAATGAAGAACTCCCACTCTCAGACGAACTGGTAGAGTCCTTAGAGCAATAACTGTATCAAAAATTTTACTGCCATCCACGGCAGTTAAGGAAAAGGAGGAAGGAAGTCTCTCGGTGGGTAGGGACCACCGTTTAACATAGGCTTCGGTAATAAAGTTCCCAGCTGCTCCGGAATCCAGGAGGGCAATGACGTTCTGATAACGTTGAGCAACTTGAAGCGAGACTGGGAGATTACAATCTTGAGGAGATGGAGAGGAGATCATTACTCCTAGCCGGCCCTCTCCTTGGCGAGCTAGGATTTGAAGTTTCCCGGACGTTTGGGACAGGCATGAATAGTGTGAGACGGGGCTGCACAATACAGACAGAGAGACTCAGAGAGACGTCTTCGGCGCTCAGCAGGAGTTAAACGGGAACGGACAATTTGCATGGGTTCATCTTTAGTTGGTGACAGTTGGCGAGGAGGAGGAGCAGAAGATTTTGGAGCAGATGATCTTCCACGCTCAGTTGCTCTCTCTCTGAAACGTAAGTCAACTTTTGTACAAAGTGAGATTAGCTCATCTAACTTAGAGGGTAAGTCTCTGGTAGCTAACTCATCTTTAATACGCTCGGATAAACCATGCCAGAATGCAGCATACAGGGCCTCGTTGTTCCATGCCAGTTCAGATGCCAGGATCTGGAACTGTATAAGATATTGTCCTACAGTATGTGATCCCTGGCGTAAACGGAGAATCTCAGACGAAGCTGAAGTTACCCGGCCTGGCTCGTCGAAGATGCGCCTGAATGTTGACACGAATGCAGTGTAAGAAGATAGCAGGGTGTCGGACCTCTCCCATAACGGTGATGCCCAGTCAAGGGCTGAGCCACTGAGAAGTGAGATGATGTAGGCAATTTTTGTACGGTCACTGGGAAAATTGCCAGGTTGTAGCTCAAACTGAATCTCACACTGGTTGAGAAATCCCCTGCAGAATCTTGGAGATCCGTCAAATTTTGCTGGCGTTGGAAGATGAAGACGTGGAGCAGAAATGGGTAAGGTGGGTGGAGTTATAACTGGAGTCACTGTGGTTGACGCACCAGAAGCGCCTGATCCACGGAGAGTTGTCTGAATCCCATCCAGCCGAGTAGAGAGATCCTGGAGACAGCGGATGATGTGGCCCTGTGCAGCCTCCTGATGTTCTAGTCGGGCTGCCAGTTCTTGCATCGGCCTGGCCGCTTGATCCTGGTCTCCGGCTGGATTCATTAGGTCAGTGCTTACTGTCACAACTGAGGGCCTGAGCTGACGGAAGGCAGCCTCAGTTGTAGGGGCTGAGATGTACCGGAACCTGGGAGGTTGTATCAGACCCCTGGACATGTAAGTAACATGAAGAGAAACCGCCCGAAGGCGTGACCACGACAACTTGAGTAAAAGTCAATGATATTTATTTATGACAAACTCCATGCATCACAGTAGCAGTAAAAAGAAACATAAAAATCAGCAGAGAAATAATAATACAGTTCCTGGGTACTACAGGGTGGCAGGGGCCACAGAGCTCTGGTGGTATGAGACAGTTCTAATTATCTGCAAGTTGGAAAGTCCTTACCAGGCTCAACTGTAGCAATGAGGAAAGCCCAGGGTCGTACCAGCTGGTGTTCCAGGGAAAGCTGGACTGCTGTAGATAAAATGCTGCTGTGGGTACTGGTTAGAACCAGACAGGTGTTGGCACGGAGTGGATACTGGCTGGAACCAGTTAAATAATAAATAAAGCTTGAGAGCGATGCAATATAGATGAAATGTAGAATTTGAGAGCGGAGAAATAATAAATACCGGTGGAGAGTGGTAAACTGCAGAAAGGACACCGGCCCTTTAAGAGAAGCTGTACACTGCTGGAAGCTGAGCTGGAAGCAGGTGATGTTGTAGCTGGAAACAGGTGAGTCCAGAATGGATCAGAGAGTCAGGCTACACCGCAGATGGAATGCTGGTGCGGGTCTCTATAGCAGAAGTCTGGAGACAGGAGCTGGAACCTGGAAGACAATCACAGGAGAGAGACAAACTGGAACTAGGTTTGACAACCAAAGCACTGACGCCTTCCTTGCTCAGGCACAACCTATTTATACCTGCAGCAAGGAAGGCATTGGCTAGGCAATTATGCAAATTAATAATACTGACAACGGATTGGTAGGAATGATCAGCTGACAGAATCCAAGATGGCTGCGCCCATGCAGACACTTGGAGGGAAGTTTGGATTGTAATCCATGTGGTCTGGAAAACAGTAATGGCGGCGCCGGCCACCGGAGACAGGAGACGCCAGGCTGACAGATGCACATCCGACCACGCGGACACAGCGGAGGCCGCGGCTGACGTAATCGCCACTCTGAATGCAGAAGCTCAGGGACGGCGGCGGAGGCCGCGGGAGACGCCATGCCAGATGTATAAGGCGTTACTGTGACTGCGTCCAGAGAGACAGGAGAGGATGCGGGAATGTGCACATCAGCATAACAGATGGGATCCGGTCCTGGAGCGCTGAGCCAGCCTTAGGAGGCATCTGATAGGTAAGAAATGGCGTCCAGATACCCGGATCGTGACACATATAGAGGGTTGAATTCCACCTCGTTACCACTTCTTGCTTCAGATGATGGCAGGGCAGGTTCAGGCGTTTTTGGTGTTGCTCCAGTCTTCTGTACGTGGTGCCTGTACGCCGAAAGTGTCCCGCAATTCTTCTGGCCACCGACAGCATCTCTTGCACGCCCCTCTCGTTTTTTAAATAATTCTGCACCACCAAATTCAAGGTATGTGCAAAACATGGGACGTGCTGGAATTTGCCCAGATTTAATGCACACACAATATTGCTGGCGTTGTCCGATGCCACAAATCCACAGGAGAGTCCAATTGGGGTAAGCCATTCTGCGATGATCTTCCTCAGTTGCCGTAAGAGATTTTTAGCTGTGTGTGTATTCTGGAAAGCGGTGATACAAAGCGTAGCCTGCCTAGGAACGAGTTGGCGTTTGCGAGATGCTGCTACTGGTGCCGCCGCTGCTGTTCTTGCGGCGGGAGTCAATACATCTACCCAGTGGGCTGTCACAGTCATATAGTCCTGAGTCTGCCCTGCTCCACTTGTCCACATGTCCGTGGTTAAGTGGACATTGGGTACAACTGCATTTTTTAGGACACTGGTGAGTCTTTTTCTGAGGTCTGTGTACATTTTCGGTATCGCCTGCCTTGAGAAATGGAACCTAGATGGTATTTGGTACCGGGGACACAGTATCTCAAACAAGTCTATAGTTGGCTCTGCAGTAATGATGGATACCGGAATTACGTTTCTCACCGCCCAGGCTGCCAAGGCCTCAGTAATCCGCTTTGCAGCAGGATGACTGCTGTGATATTTCATCTTCCTCGCAAAGGACTGTTGGACAGTCAATTGCTTGGTGGAAGTAGTAAAAGTCGTCTTACGACTTCCCCTCTGGGATGACGATCGACTCCCAGCAGCAACAACAGCAGCGCCAGCAGCAGTAGGCGTTACACGCAAGGATGCATCGGAGGAATCCCAGGCAGGAGAGGACTCGTCAGAATTGCCAGTGACATGGCCTGCAGGACTATTGGCATTCCTGGGGAAGGAGGAAATTGACACTGAGGGAGTTGGTGGGGTGGTTTGCGTGAGCTTGGTTACAAGAGGAAGGGATTTACTGGTCAGTGGACTGCTTCCGCTGTCGCCCAAAGTTTTAGAACTTGTCACTGACTTATGATGAATGCGCTGCAGGTGACGTATAAGGGAGGATGTTCCGAGGTGGTTAACGTCCTTACCCCTACTTATTACAGCTTGACAAAGGCAACACACGGCTTGACAAATGTTGTCCGCATTTCTGTTGAAATACTTCCACACCGAAGAGCTGATTTTTTTGGTATTTTCACCAGGCATGTCAATGGCCATATTCCTCCCACGGACAACAGGTGTCTCCCCGGGTGCCTGACTTAAACAAACCACCTCACCATCAGAATCCTCTTTGTCAATTTCCTCCCCAGCGCCAGCAACACCCATATCCTCCTCATCCTGGTGTACTTCAACACTGACATCTTCAATCTGACTATCAGGAACTGGACTGCGGGTGCTCCTTCCAGCACTTGCAGGGGGCGTGCAAATGGTGGAAGGCGCATGCTCTTCACGTCCAGTGTTGGGAAGGTCAGGCATCGCAACCGACACAATTGGACTCTCCTTGTGGATTTGTGATTTCGAAGAACGCACAGTTCTTTGCTGTGCTTTTGCCAGCTTAAGTCTTTTCATTTTTCTAGCGAGAGGCTGAGTGCTTCCATCCTCATGTGAAGCTGAACCACTAGCCATGAACATAGGCCAGGGCCTCAGCCGTTCCTTGCCACTCCGTGTGGTAAATGGCATATTGGCAAGTTTACGCTTCTCCTCTGACAATTTTATTTTAGATTTTTGAGTCCTTTTTTTACTGATATTTGGTGTTTTGGATTTTACATGCTCTGTACTATGACATTGGGCATCGGCCTTGGCAGACGACGTTGATGGCATTTCATCGTCTCGGCCATGACTAGTGGCAGCAGCTTCAGCACGAGGTGGAAGTGGATCTTGATCTTTCCCTATTTTTGGAACCTCAACATTTTTGTTCTCCATATTTTAATAGGCACAACTAAAAGGCACCTCAGGTAAACAATGGAGATGGATGGATACTAGTATACTTATGGATGACGAGCGACTGCCGACACAGAGGTAGCTACAGCCGTGGACTACCGTACTGCGTCTGCTGCTAGTATAGACTGGATGATAATGATATAAAAAATATATATATATCACTACTGCAGGACAGGTATATATTATATAATGACGGACCTGCTGGACACTGTCAGCACTGCAGACTCCTAAAGTTAACTACTAGTATGAAGAAGATAGAAAAAAAAAAACCACCACAGGTAGGTATACAATTATGGACGAGCGACTGCCGACACAGAGGTAGCTACAGCCGTGGACTACCGTACTGCGTCTGCTGCTAGTATAGACTGGATGATAATGATATAAAAAATATATATATATCACTACTGCAGGACAGGTATATATTATATAATGACGGACCTACTGGACACTGTCAGCACTGCAGACTCCTAAAGTTAACTACAAGTATGAAGAAGATAGAAAAAAAAAAAACCACCACAGGTAGGTATACAATTATGGACGAGCGACTGCCGACACAGAGGTAGCTACAGCCGTGGACTACCGTACTGCGTCTGCTGCTAGTATAGACTGTATGATAATGATATAAAAAATATATATATATCACTACTGCAGGACAGGTATATATTATATAATGACGGACCTGCTGGACACTGTCAGCACTGCAGACTCCTAAAGTTAACTACTAGTATGAAGAAGATAGAAAAAAAACAAACCACCACAGGTAGGTATACAATTATGGACGAGCGACTGCCGACACAGAGGTAGCTACAGCCGTGGACTACCGTACTGCGTCTGCTGCTAGAATAGACTGGATGATAATGATATAAAAAATATATATATATCACTACTGCAGGACAGGTATATATTATATAATGACGGACCTGCTGGACACTGTCAGCACTGCAGACTCCTAAAGTTAACTACTAGTATGAAGAAGATAGAAAAAAAAACAACCCACCACAGGTAGGTATACAATCATGGACGAGCGACTTCCGACACAGAGGTAGCTACAGCCGTGGACTACCGTACTGCATCTGCTGCTAGTATAGACTGGATGATAATGATATAAAAAATATATATATATCACTACTGCAGGACAGGTATATATTATATAATGACGGACCTGCTGGACACTGTCAGCACTGCAGACTCCTAAAGTTAACTACTAGTATGAAGAAGATAGAAAAAAAAACCCCACCACAGGTAGGTATACAATTATGGATGAGCGACTGCCGACACAGAGGTAGCTACAGCCGTGGACTACCGTACTGCGTCTGTTGCTAGTATAGACTGGATGATAATGATATAAAAAATATATATATATCACTACTGCAGGACAGGTATATATTATATAATGACGGACCTGCTGGACACTGTCAGCACTGCAGACTCCTAAAGTTAACTACTAGTATGAAGAAGATAGAAAAAAAAACAACCCACCACAGGTAGGTATACAATCATGGACGAGCGACTTCCGACACAGAGGTAGCTACAGCCGTGGACTACCGTACTGCATCTGCTGCTAGTATAGACTGGATGATAATGATATAAAAAATATATATATATCACTACTGCAGGACAGGTATATATTATATAATGACGGACCTGCTGGACACTGTCAGCACTGCAGACTCCTAAAGTTAACTACTAGTATGAAGAAGATAGAAAAAAAAACCCCACCACAGGTAGGTATACAATTATGGATGAGCGACTGCCGACACAGAGGTAGCTACAGCCGTGGACTACCGTACTGCGTCTGTTGCTAGTATAGACTGGATGATAATGATATAAAAAATATATATATATCACTACTGCAGGACAGGTATATATTATATAATGACGGACCTGCTGGACACTGTCAGCACTGCAGACTCCTAAAGTTAACTACTAGTATGAAGAAGATAGAAAAAAAAAAACCCACCACAGGTAGGTATACAATTATGGACGAGCGACTGCCGACACAGAGGTAGCTACAGCCGTGGACTACCGTACTGCGTCTGCTGCTAGTATAGACTGGATGATAATTATATAAAAAATATATATATATCACTACTGCAGGACAGGTATATATTATATAATGACGGACCTGCTGGACACTGTCAGCAGAATGCGTTTATAGAATAAAAAAATAAAAAAACACCACACGAGTGTTTAACTTTTTCAGGCAGACAATCACAATATACTGGTGGTCACTGGTCAGTCACACTGGCAGTGGCACTCTGGCAGCAAAAGTGTGCACTGTTAAATATATGTACTCCTGCTATAACTGCTCCCCAATCTCCCCCACAATTAAGCTGTGTGAGCAGTGAGCACTCAGCACAGTCAGATATACATAGATGATATTATCATGCAGCACACTGAGGCTGAGCACAGATATGGTATGTGACTGTGTATCATTTTTTTTCAGGCAGAGAACGGATTATATATTAAATAATAAATAAAACTGCACTGGTGGTCACTAGTATAACTATCAGCAAAACTCTGCACTCTCTGAGTACTCCTAATGCTCCAGTAAATCAAGTGTCTCACTCTCTATCTATTCTAAACGGAGAGGACGCCAGCCACGTCCTCTCCCTATCAATCTCAATGCACGTGTGAAAATGACGGCGACGCGCGGCTCCTTATATAGAATCCGAGTCTCGCGATAGAATCCGAGCCTCGCGAGAATCCGACAGCGGGATGATGACGTTCAGGCGCGCTCGGGTTAACCGAGCAAGGCGGGAAGATCCGAGTCTGCCTCGGACCCGTGTAAAAAGGCTGAAGTTCGGGGGGGTTCGGATTCCGAGTAACCGAACCCGCTCATCACTAAAAATTATACTAAGAATAAAGCTATTAACCGAACTACATAAATGTATATCTCTTCGCTTATCTCAAAATATCTCCCAAATCAACCTCTCCACTCTGCACTAGATCTGCGTCTCTCACCTGCATGGATCACTCGCTCCCATTCACAATTGCAGGACTTTCTTCCAGAAGCACTCACCCTATGGAATGCCCTCCCGCGCACTATATGACTCTCCTCTAGCCTCCAAACTTTCAAGCATTCCCTGAAAACTCACCTCTTCAGGCAAGACTATAGAATTCCTGAACCACCCACATAACCTTCAGAAGCATTTATATCTAATTACATCCCATCAGGACTGTCTTTACTATCTGGTGGGATTGCTATGCTATAGAAAGTGCCTATTATTGTGTATCCTTCCTAATTCCCTATAGATTGTAACCTTGCGATTCTAGTAAATGTTCTTCATCTCAAGACAACCCTACAGTCTGCTTCATAAGTGGTATTTGTAGGGTCTATTAAGAGTTCCTAGAAATTGAGACTGTTGGAAAGTAGGATTACTGTTAACTTTGCCTTGTCAGTGACAGGGCCTTACTAATTATAAAGAATAACAAAAAGGTAATTCGAAGAAACTTTAATGGACCTTCCACACGCGCTTATTGAACTTTATTAACTGTAAAACACGTTTCTAGGTGAATCCTCTATTTCCGGGAGTGTCATTAACAGCAATGTAACAGTAGAATTGTTTTTTATGTTTTATAAAATCTCATGGGTTGAATTTCTATTTAATTACAATATGTTGATAACAATAGGTTGGTTCAGGCTGAAACCAGCACAGTGTTACAAAACATTTTGCATGAGGAACCAATTTAGTTATTTATTAATTGTGCCTTTGTTCTTAAAAATGATTAGTAATTCTAATTTTCCACCAAGACAAGCCTGGAAATCCATTCTAATCATCCATATCTTATTGTTATGTTGTTACTATGTTTTGTTACGTTCAGCTTCAGTGCCTCGGGCTGGGTCTGGCAGAGCTTCGACTTAAAACATGCAAGGTTTGAAAAACAGGTTTCTGAAAATATATTAGATGCAGTGGACAATATGGAAAGCGGGAGAATGTCAGAGCATACAGGACATTATTTTATTTTGCTCTTGAGTGCATATTGCAGGATTGTGTATTTACTCTAGAAAAACAATGTTGCGGAATATTCTACATCCAATCAAGAAAAGCCAAGAATATATTTCTACAGAGTTGGTAAGTAACTAAAATGTTGCAGATAACAAACTTGCTACTATTGTAATAATAAAGGATGAAACAATAAAATCATCATACTGGTAAACTTTCATAATATGAATGATAACACAACATTTGAAGCAAACTGCAACAAATTTGTGTGATTGTGAGTAGCTCTAAAAATGGTAAACATAGTTTATGTATAAGACTATCTATCTATCTATCTATCTATCTATCTATCTATCTATCTATCTATCTATCTATCTATCTATCTATCTATCTATCATGTGTTAAGACAGGAGAAGGCCCGTGTGCAGTATCTATCCGGGTTGTTGATTATAAAATCTACACTAAAAAGGTCTACAGTCAATACGTCTACCACTAATGGTAGACATGCATTAGGTGTACAGGGTCAAAATGTTGACAGGGTCAAAAGGTTAACATAGAATAGGTAGACAGTAGAAAATGTTGAAACTGTCAAATAGTCATTAGGGTCAAAAGGTCGACATAGAAATGGGTGACACAAAAAAGGTAGACACATTTTTTTTTTTGGGGGGGTTGTCACTTTTCTGCCACAAACAAGCCCATTAGTGTACCATGTCCCCTCACATGGCTCGGTTTGCCCGCCATGCTTTGGCCAGGTTACTATTCAAAATTGTAGTCCACGTGGATGGTAAAGTATGAAAAAGTTGCTAAAAAAATAATAATTAAAAAGTGTGTCGACCTTATGTGTGTCGACCATTGCCATGTCGATCTTTTGACCCTGTTGACCTTTGGAATGGTCTACCTTTAACATGTCAACCTTTTGACCCTGTCGACCTTTTGACCATGTCAACCTAATGCATGTCTACCATTAATGGTCGACCTATTGACTGTAGACCTTTCTAGTGTAGATCTATAGACCAGGTACCCTCCACCCGGGTCTCCTCCCCTCTAACTTGCATTGCATTAGTAAGCTCTAGAAGGCCTCCGCGGAAGACATGCGTAGGTCTCTGGGGAAATGTTACGGCAGCCATTTTTTTGGCACTGCCTATGCAAGACTCTGGATAGGTGAATATTAAAGAAATGGACGCAGGGTGTGTGGTGTGGGCACCATTGGACCTAAGGGCCTGTACTGCACTGCACACCCTGCACCCATTATCTATCTATCTATCTATCTATCTATCTATCTATCTATCTATCTATCTATCTATCTATCTATCTATCTATCTATCTATCTATCTCGCTCTCACTCTATCTGAAACACACACACACTATATAAAATATGTATACTTGCAAATAAATGGTAACATTATAATAAAACACATGAAAATGTTTTATAACATAATTATGTATGCATTTCATTAAGTTGCCTTGTAAAGAATTCTTTCAAACCTCCAAAAGGTTTTAGAGTAAATAGTGACACTTCACACAGATCCGCCCAGAATACTTCAGTGAACCAGGAACCACAGTGTTTACAAGACAGCCTCTTAGATGTCCTGTAAACTGATTACATTCACCAATGTGATTCAGGAGCAGAGTATACCAGATCTCCATTCATTGAATCGTAACTGCACTATGTGAGTGAATTATTTATCAAGCATTATTTTAGTACTTTATTATTTTACTTAATTGTCATGTACTTAAGATATAGCTCTCAACGCTACTGTCATAAAAGCAGAAAGTAATAGTAACAGAATGTTTTTGTTGGATAGATTTGATTGTCTGGTAGGTTTCTCACAAACAATTAATTTAAGTGTGTATTTTTTCAGTTGGGTATCTACTGTATATATTTCTTTATGGTGTGTACTAGGAAGTAGAGGTACAATTGCTTGTTTTGCAATGAGCAGTGATTTTGTGTTGTACTGTGTTGTACTATGTTAGCTATGGAATGAAGTCTATTTTTTTTTTAAATTTAAGACAAACCCTTTATTTGTTATGTTACTGTACATGCTTAAGGTTAAAGTTACTGTACATGCTTTTGAGGTTACTTCTTTACAGTTTGTCAGGATGTATTACAGTAGCTGAAAGTCCTATTTTTATAGACTCAAAAATACAATCACTTGGCAATTGTATTGACACAGAAAGACACTGTCATCATCAAGAAGTCTTTCAATTAAATGAACCAGTCATTTTTGGCTCACAAGGCATGGCGTCTTCCTTTACGTCTTCACGGCCCCTTTTTCGTTACTGAGGGGGCATGCTCAGCGCTCCGTGAGCTGCTGGCATGCCCCCTCTCCTCTTGTGTCCACTGAATACACACTGTGCGCATGCAATGTGTGCTGAGTGAGTTATATAGTGATGCAGTGTGTGCTGAGTGAGTTATATAGTGATGCAGTGTGTGCTGAGTGAGTTATATACTGCTGCAGTGTGTACTGAGTGAGTTATATACTGATGCAATGTGTGCTGACTGAGTAATATAGTGATGCAATGTATGCTAAGTGAGTTATATACTGCTGCAGTGTGTGCTGAGTGAGTTATATACTGCTGCAGTGTGTGCTGATTGAGTTATATAATGCTGCAGTGTGTGCTGAGTGAGTTGTATACTGATGCAGTGTGTGCTGAGTGAGTTATATACTGCTGCAGTGTGTACTGAGTGAGTTATGTAGTGTGCTGAGTGAGTTATATAGTGATGTAGTGTGTGCTGAGTGAGTTATATACTGCTGCAGTGTGTGCAGAGTGAGTTATATAGTGCTGCAGTGTGTGCTGCGTGAGTTGTATACTGATGCAGCGTGTGCTGAGTGAGTTGTATACTGATGCAGTGTGTGCTGAGCGAGTTATATACTGACGCAGTGTGTGCTTAGTGAGTTACACAGTGATGCAGTGTGTGCCGAGTGAGTTACATAGTGATGCAGTGTGTGCTGAGTAAGTTATATAGTGGTGCAGTGTGCTGTGTGCTGATAGTGTATTGTTTGTGATAGTGATGCAGTATGTGCTGTTAGTGTAATGTCAGTGACACGATGCAGCGTGCTGTGTGTTGATAGTGTAATGTCTGTGATAGTGATGCAGTGTGTGCTGTTAGTGTAATATCAGTGATAGTGATGCAGTGTGTTCTGTTAGTGTAATGTCAGTGATACGATGCAGTGTGCTGTGTGCTGATAGTGTAATGTCCATGCTAGTGATGCAATGTGTGCTGTTAGTATAATGTCAGTGATAGTGATGCAGTGTGCATAGTGTTTGTGGTGGTGATGTAATGTCAATGATACGATGCAGTGTGCTGTGTGCAGATAGTGTAATGTCTGTGATAGTGATGCAGTGTGTGCTGTTAGTGTAATGTCAGTGATGTGATGCAGTGTTCTGTGTGCTGATAGTGTAATGTCAGTGACAGTCATGCAGTGTGCATAGTGATTGTGGTGGTGATGTAATGTCAGTGATACGATGCAGTGTGCTGATAGTGTAATGTCAGTGGTAGTGATGCAGTGTGCATAGTGTTTGTTGTGGTGATGTAATGTTAGTGATACGATGCCAGTGGCGCACCCAGGGGGGGGTTTCCGAGTACCCAGAAACCCCCCTCCACCAAAAAAAAAAAAAAAAAATTTTTTTTTTTTTTTTTTAATGCTGCATGAGTATTGTTAATGGCTGTCTAGCGTCCTCTGCAGCCTGCTCTCTTCCTGGTGGCACTTGTAAGTGCTTCATAAAAGTTTACTTTATTTTAATTATAGTACATATATATCCATGTGCAGTTTGTGCATACATATATACACATGTATATACATACATATAAACACACACACATGATATATATACATGCATATATATACTTGTACTGTATGTGTATGTATATATATATATATATATATATATATATATTATCCTTTATTTATATGGCGCCACAAGGGTTCCGCAGCGCCCAATTACAGAGTACATAAATAATCAAACCGGAAAACAGCAACTTACAGTTGATGAAAGTATAGGACAAGTACAGGGTAAATAAACATAGTTACATCAGCAGATGACACTGGAATAAATATCAGGTGGCAGAAGACTGCTGGAGTTGATGCAGTTGAAGATTATTAAAGTAAGACAAAGGATAAGCACATGAGGGAAGAGGGCCCTGCTCGTGAGAGCTTACATTCTAAAGGGGAGGGATAGATAGACAGAGGTGACACAGATGGGGTACATAGAGAGCGTAGAACAGAGGGTTAGGATGAGATTTGGCTGGGTTTGGTGAAGAAGTGGGTCTTGAGAGCCTGTTTGAAGTTTTATAGAGAGTTGGAGAGTCTGAGGGGGAGAGGTAGGGAATTCCAGAGAATTGGAGCAGCACGTGAAAAATCTTGGAGGTAGGAGTGGGAGGAAGTAATCAGTAGGCAGGAGAATCGGCGTGCATTAGCTGAGCGAAGAGGACGGGTGGGAGAGTAAAGGGAGATAAGGTCAGAGATGTAGATGGGAGAGGAGTGGGTGAGGGCTTTGTAAGCGAGTGTGAGAAGCTTGAAATGGATATATATATATGCATGTTTAATATGCTATGTGTATATTATATATATATATATATTTATATATATATATATATAGGTGTATATACGGTATATATGTGTACATATATAGATATATATATATATATATATATATATATATACACAGACACACTAGTTTTACGGACCCAGCATGTACTGGGTCACCTCAGTCCCCGCCCCCGTGCTTGGCTCCACCCAGTTCTGGAAACCCCCCCATGAAAATCCTGCGTTTGCCACTGGATGCAGTGTGCTGATAGTGTAATGTCATAGATAGTGATGCAGTGTGCATAGTGTTTGCAGTGGTGATGTAATGTCAATGATACGATGCAGTGTGCTGTGTGCAGATAGTGTAATGTCTTTGATAGTGATGCAGTGTGTGCTGTTAGTGTAATGTCAGTGATGTGATGCAGTGTTCTGTGTGCTGATATGTGTAATGTCAGCGATAGTCATGCAGTGTCCATAGTGTTTGTGGTGGTGATGTAATGTCAGTGATACGATGCAGTGTGCTGTGTTCTGATAGTGTAATGTCAGTGACAGTGATGCAGTGTGCATAGTGTTTGTGGTGGTGATGTAATGTCAGTGATACGATGCAGTGTGCTGTGTGCTGATAGTGTAATGTCAGTGATAGTGATGCAGTGTGCATAGTGTTTGTTGTGGTGATGTAATGACAGTGATACGTTGCAGTGTGCTGTGTGCCGATCGTGTAATGTCAGTGATAGTGATGCAGTGTGCATAGTGTTTGTGTTGGTGATGTAATGTCAGTGATACGATGCAGTGTGCTGATAGTGTAATGTTAGTGATAGTGATGCAGTGTGCATAGTGTTTGTGTTGATGATGTAATGTCAGTGATACGATGCAGTATGCTGATAGTGTAATGTCAGTGATAGTGATGCAGTGTGCAAAGTGTTTGTGGTGGTGATGTAATGTCAGTGATACGATGCAGTGTGCTGTGTGCTGATAGTGTAATGTCAGTGATAGTGATGCAGTGTGCATAGTGTTTGTGGTGGTGATGCAGTGAGCTGTGTGCTGATAGTGTAATGTCAGTGATAGTGATGCAGTGTGCATAGTGTTTGTGGTGGTGATGTAATGTTAGTGATACGATGTAGTGTGCTGATAGTGTAATGTCAGTGATAGCGATGCAGTGTGCATAGTGTTTGCAGTGGTGATGTAATGTCAATGATACGATGCAGTGTGCTGTGTGCAGATAGTGTAATGTCTGTGATGTGATAGTGATGCAGTGTGTGCTGTTAGTGTAATGTCAGTAATGTGATGCAGTGTTCTGTGTGCTGATAGTGTAATTTCAGTGATAGTCATGCAGTGTGCATAGTGTTTGTGGTGGTGATGTAATGTCAATGATATGATGCAGTGTGCTGTGTGCAGATAGTGTAATGTCTGTGATGTGATAGTGATGCAGTGTGTGCTGTTAGTGTAATGTCAGTGATGTGATGCAGTGTTCTGTGTGCTGATAGTGTCATTTCAGTGATAGTGATGCAGTGTGCATAGTGTTTGTGGTGGTGATGTAATGTCAGTGATACGATGCAGTGTGCTTTGTGCTGATAGTGTAATGTCAGTGATAGTGATGCAGTGTGCATAGTGTTTGTTGTGGTGATGTAATGTCAGTGATACGATGCAGTGTTCTGTGTGCTGATAGTGTGATGTCAGTGATAGTGATGCAGTATGCATTGTGTTTGTGGTGGTGATACAGTGTGCTGTGTGCTGATAGTGTAATGTCAGTGATAGTGATGCAGTGTGCATAGTGTTTGTTGTGGTGATGTAATGTCAGTGATACGATGCAGTGTTCTGTGTGCTGATAGAGTGATGTCAGTGATAGTGATGCAGTATGCATTGTGTTTGTGGTGGTGATGCAGTGTGCTGTGTGCTGATAGTGTAATGTCAGTGATAGTGATGCAGTGTGCATAGTGTTTGTGGTGGTGATGTAATGTCAGTGATACGATGCAGTGTGCTGATAGTGTAATGTCAGTGATAGTGATGCAGTGTGCATAGTGTTTGTGGTGGTGATGTAATGTCAGTGATACGATGCAGTGTTCTGTGTGCTGATAGTGTGATGTCAGTGATAGTGATGCAGTATGCATTGTGTTTGTGGTGGTGATACAGTGTGCTGTGTGCTGATAGTGTAATGTCAGTGATAGTGATGCAGTGTGCATAGTGTTTGTTGTGGTGATGTAATGTCAGTGATACGATGCAGTGTTCTGTGTGCTGATAGTGTGATGTCAGTGATAGTGATGCAGTATGCATTGTGTTTGTGGTGGTGATGCAGTGTGCTGTGTGCTGATAGTGTAATGTCAGTGATAGTGATGCAGTGTGCATAGTGTTTGTGGTGGTGATGTAATGTCAGTGATACGATGCAGTGTTCTGTGTGCTGATAGTGTGATGTCAGTGATAGTGATGCAGTATGCATTGTGTTTGTGGTGGTGATGCAGTGTGCTGTGTGCTGATAGTGTAATGTCAGTGATAGTGATGCAGTGTGCATAGTGTTTGTGGTGGTGATGTAATGTCAGTGATACGATGCAGTGTTCGGTGTGCTGATAGTGTGATGTCAGTGATAGTGATGCAGTATGCATTGTGTTTGTGGTGGTGATGCAGTGTGCTGTGTGCTGATAGTGTAATGTCAGTGATAGTGATGCAGTGTGCATAGTGTTTGTGGTGGTGATGTAATGTCAGTGATACGATGCAGTGTGCTGATAGTGTAATGTCAGTGATAGTGATGCAGTGTGCATAGTGTTTGTGGTGGTGATGTTTGATCTTTTACCTCATAGACAGGGACATACTATTGTGGGCAATGGGGGTAATCCAGATCTTATCATTACTGTGCGTTTTCGCACAGCGGACGATCAGGTCTTAACTGTGCATGAGTACGCACTGCAATGTGCACACGTGTCGGACAACAACAATGGGCATCGCCGGTCAGCGATAGGATGGTGCAAAAAATCCGATCGCATGGATGTTCGCAAGGTGATTGATAGGAAGAGGACAATTGTGGATGGCAACTGAGCATTTACAGGGATTATCCGGAAAAACGCAGGTGTTCCCAAGCGTTTTCAGGGAGGGTGTCTGACGTCAGCTCCGGCCCTGATCAGCCTGTTCTCATCGCACTGGAGGAGTAAGTCGTGGGTTGCGCACAGACTACACAAAGTGGATTGTCGCAGCTCGGTGTACACATGCGATCGCACACATGCACAACGAATTTACACTCCCCCTAGAGGTGGCAACAATCTTATCGCAGGGCAGCAAAATTAGCAGCCTGGCGATCAGGTCTGTATTACTCCCAATGTCCGGTAGCAGCAATAGTGTGAACACCCTTCTTGTTGCCTCGTTCCCCAGCAGCATCTTATATACTTGACTCGAGTCTTTGTGCGCCCAGCTAATCATGTGCTTTAACCGCTAGGGTCATGGGTTTAACATGGCAGTATTCAGATCATTCCGTGACTTTCTTGTAGGTGTTTTGAGGGTGGTGTGATGGTAGATTTAGCAACTGATAACCATGGGGTTAGAGTGTAAATTACACAGTAGATTTATCAACTGATAACATTACACAGTTTCCTCCTTATTAATTATACCAGTACGTCCTATTATTGCAGATATCTGATCAGCCAGTCATATGGCAGCAGCTCAATGCATAACAGCATTCGGACCGGTGAAGAGGTTCAGTTCTTGCTCAAACCAAACACCAGAATGGCGAAGAAATGTGACCACTATTACTTTAGTGTCAGTGTGATGAAGGGGACAGGGTAAAATATGAAGAATGCATTGTACATTGATCACTAAAACTGTTCCTGAATTGCATTCAAGTCCCTAGAACTGTCTCTGTGCTATATTCCTTTTTAATGTTTAAACATAGAATTTGACACTGCTAAGAACCGTTTGGCCCATCTAGTCTGCCCTAAACACATGTACACTTACAAACTAGGGTTAATTTTTTTGTTGGGAGCCAATTAACTTGGGTTGTTGGAGGAAACCCATTCAAGCATTTGGAGAATATACAAACTTCACTTAGTTAGGGCCATGTTGGGAGTCAAACCCATGACTTGCTAATGCGAACCATTACACAGTATTTCTAATTTCTGTAATGTTTAAAGCTTTAAATATAAAGAGAAACAATGACAAATGATGTAAGAGGCATGAATCAGTCACGAAGATATAGTGCTATGGATTGTTTGAGGGAGTGGGGCCTCATATTGGTATCTTACCTAGGGCCCCATGAGGTCTAAAACTGTCTCTGTCCTAACTACAGGTGTTTCTACTTGATTGGTAGAATGTGCACTGTGCTGTAGATCTCTAGTATTCCTTCAGCTGCTCCTCTTAACTCCCTCTTCTCCTTCTGCCTGCCATTGCCTATATCGTTCATGATGTTCTTAAACTGCTGGGCCCTAGGGGAAGGGGCAGGGCCGGCTCTACCATTAGGCAGCTGCTCAGGGCACCGGGATCCAGGAGGCGCACCTGAGTCTGCCTATCACAAAATTAAGGATGCCTCCTTGTTGTAATTGATGCAAGTGACGTCTGTTCCTTGTTGTAATTGATGCAAGTGATGGCTGTTCCTTAATTGATGCAAGTGATGGCTGTTCCTTGTTGTAATTGATGCAAGTGATGGCTGTTCCTTGTAACTGATGCAAGTGATGGCTGTTCCTTGTTGTAATTGATGCAGGTGGTGGCTGTTCCTTGTTGTAATTGATGCAAGTGACGGCTGTTCCTTGTTGTAATTGATGCAAGTGACGGCTGCTCCTTGTTGTAATTGATGCAAGTGATGGCTGCTCCTTGTTGTAATTGATGCAAGTGATGGCTGCTCCTTGTTGTAATTGATGCAAGTGATGGCTGTTCCTTGTTGTAATTGATGCAAGTGATGGCTGTTCCTTGTTGTAATTGATGCAAGTGATGGCTGTTCCTTGTTGTAATTGATGCAAGTGATGGCTGTTCCTTGTTGTAATTGATACAAGTGATGGCTGTTCCTTGTTGTAATTGATGCAAGTGATGGCTGTTCCTTGTTTTAATTGATGCAAGTGACGGGTGTTTCTTGTTGTAATTGATGCAGGTGGCGGCTGTTCCTTGTTGTAATTGATGCAAGTGATGGCTGTTCCTTGTTGTAATTGATGCAAGTGACGGCTGTTACTTGTTGTAATTGATGCAAGTGATGGCTGTTCCCTGTTGTAATTGATGCAAGTGATGGCTGTTCCCTGTTGTAATTGATGCAAGTGACGTCTGTTCCTTGTTGTAATTGATGCAGGTGACGGCTGTTCCTTGTTGCAATGGATGCAGGTGGCGGCTGTTCAACTTCTAAGACGCTACTTCCACACTTTCTCCTGAAAGGATAGAAAGCGGGTATTGGTGTGTGGGCTGGAGAAGGGGGGAGTAGACTGAAGTTTTGCCTAGGGTGCTGAGAATCTTTGCACCGGCCCTGGGATGGGTATAATATGGGGACTCATCCTTAATGGTATCGGAAGTCAGTGTTTAGAATTAGATACGTGGCAAGAGGGATTTGGTCTGTAGTGCACACTCACCTTTGTCCCAAATGACAACTTGGTAGGGACCACCTATTTGTTTAAATGTGGTTTTCTTGTTTACATTTCTGTGCCATAGGTTAAAATGTGTGGCTATGAAATTTGTGATATGTAGTTAAACAGGACGCCTAGATACTTCAAAATAAACTTAATTATTAACCTGCCCTGAATTTACAGTGATATTTTGTTGGTTGTTTCAAATGTTAGAAACATTGAGTGAAAATGATTTTGTTCAGTTCATCCTGACTTAAGCACAATGTTTAGCTACACATAGTCTGTGATTGGTCATAATTCATGCCATTTACTGTAATCTCATATTAGTAAAGCAGCCTATATGCATGGAGTTGCTGCTCAGTGAAGGCTGCCCTGGGATTCATATTTTTTACAAGCCATGACAAGTATTGATAAAAAAATGAATGTACAATAGTCTTTGTATTAAGAGAAATATGGTAGAAAGGGTAGTGAGCTTTCACTCATTCATCGATATCTGCCCCTTTCAATTGCTTTGCTTAGTTGTCCACTATGGTGCCAGTGGTGGAGTCAGGGAGTCAGGGTCAGGGCCGGTTCTAGACCTTGTGACGCTCAGGGAGAAAGTTTCCTTTGGCGCCCCCTTCCCCAGTCAACACAGGGTTAGTGTGCGGTGAAGGCGCTTAGACAAAAATAGGGGCGTGGCTTCATGGGGAAGGGGCAGGGCCACAGAATAGTACCATTTCACATTACACCGCACAGTAGTGTCTGCCAGTCACGTTGCAGCGCACAGTAGTACCCCTTACAGGGGCGGATTTAGGGGTCATGGCACCCCTAGGCAAAACAGTAATGGCTGCCCCCTCTGCCTAATTTTATTATTTTTATTAATTGGTTATAAGTCCTCATTTGATGACTGGCAATTTAATATAATAATGAAAAAGCCAAGGACTTTGACATTTTGTTTTATTTATAATTATGTATGCATATTTACTATCTAAGACAGCTCCTATCCATTTACACTCCACTCAAGATGCCGTACGGAACAGTAGAGTGGAAGTATTTTACAGTTACAACAAGCACCAATTGCCTCCCCCAACAGGTGCTGCCCCTATTCACGTGCCTCACGTGCCTTTTGGAAAATTCACCACTGACCCCTTATACACATTATGCCAGGTTTACACAGAAAAAACAAAAACACAGGAAAAATAATCTGATTCATGCTCTTTACATTATTTGTCATTTTTCCTCCTTACCGTTATGCCCATTACACATTGTTCCACACACCGTAATGCCCATCACACATTATTCCACATATCATAATGCCCATTACACATTATGCCACACACGATAATGCCCATTTGACATTATGCCTCACACTGTAACACCCATTACAAGTTATGCCACACACCATAATGCCTATTACAACTTATCCCACACACCGTAATGCCCATTACACATTATGCCACACTCCATAATGCCTATTACAACTTATCCCACACACCGTAATGCCCATTCCACATTATGCCAGACACCATAATGCCGATTCCACATTATGCCTCACACTGTAACGCCCATTACACGTTATGCCACACACCATATTGCGTATTACAATTTAATGCCCATTATGTTATGCCATGCACTGTAACGCCTATTACAACTTATGTCACACACCATAGTGTCAATTACAACCTATGCCGCACACCATAATGCCCATTATACATAATGCCACACACAATAATGCCCATTACATATTATGCCACAAATGATGCCATACACTGTAATGCCCACGGGTGCTTCTCGGGTAACACGAAGAATCATGGATTAATATTTACTTACATTAAGATGTCTCAAAGTTACAGCTCTATACTGTAGATTTACCAAATTTTTAACAGTCAGTTATATTTACAAGCGTGAAAATCAGAAACTCCTGTGCGAAGAACGGGTAGAACAGCTAGTATATATATTGGAGATAAGCGGGACTAATTCTCCGGACCCCTCTGAACTTTGCGTTTCGAGTCCGGATCCGAGTCCGGCTCGGGGCTTCCTGCCAGACTCGGATCCCAAAATTAGGCAAACCGTCATCATCCCACTGTCTGATTCTCATGGGTTTTGGATTCTAGAACGGTCCCGGTGATCAGTGCCATTTTAACTCCGGCTGTGGAGAGTGCACTGAACGTACATGTCCATCTCAGTCTGGTTTTGTGGGGCATGGGGCTACTAGCTGCTATAGGGCTGATGTATCAATCCAGGGGTGCTCTGCCTGTTGTCTGGTGGTGTATCTGACAACAAGGGGTGATCTGTCCATATACATCCAGGGGCCCTGCCACAGTGTTAAAAAAAATCCCAGTATACTGTGTGTGTACATCCAGGAGCTGGTGTATCTTATGTATCAGTATCAGTCCTGGGGTGCTCTGTCTGTCATCTGGTGGTGTATCTGACAACAAGGGGTGATCTGTCCATATACATCCAGGGGCTTTGACCCAGCGTAAAAAAAATCCCAGTTTATTGTGTGTGTACATCCAGGGGCTGGTGTGTCCTGTGTAATCAGTATCAGTCCAAGAGTTATCTGTCTGCCATCTGGTGGTGTATCTGACAACAAGGGGTGATCTGTGCATATACATCCAGGGGCTCTGCCCCAGTGTTAACAAAAGTCCCAGTATACTTTGTGTGTACATCCAGGGGCTGGTGTGTCCTATGCAGTTTTGGACGGAGGCTTGAAGGTCCCATCGGGGGAATGCAGTGATAGGGGCCCATCTTAGGGGTGTGGTCAACCTACAAAAGGGGTGTGGTCAACCTCCACAGAGGCTTGAAATACACAATAGACTTGTGCAGTGTAATGCAATGTATCATACCATGTATAATACAAGTGCACAGTCTGGAATCTGATCCCTAGAGGAAGGAGTGGGCCCCCAGGCAGTGAGGCCCACCGGTGGTTTCCCCTGTACCCCTGTGGGCCAGTCTGACCCTGGTCCTATGTAATTAGTATCGGTCCAGGGGTGCTCTGTCTGTCGTCTGGTAGTGTATCTGACAACAAGGGGTTATTTATCCATCCCAGGAGTGATCTGTCTGTCTCTCCAAGGGCTCTGCCCCAGTGTAAAATTAAAATAATAAAAGCTAAAAAGCTTAAAATATAATACTAAAAATATATTTTTTTTTTGTGTGTGCTGTACCCCAGTGTACTATACATATTTGTATTTTATTTTCGGAAGTACTGTTACACTGCTGGTCAGACCCCAGTATATTATTATTTCATACTCATACATGTATTGTGCGACACTGTTGGTGAAATTAAACCGCAGTGTTTGATTACTATTTCTGACACAAACAAATATTGTGCAAAACTGTTGGTGAAGGTGGTACTACAGTAATATATTTTTGTTCTCATCTCATACACGTATTGTGTGACACTGTTGGTGAAATTAAACTGCAGTGTTCGATTAGTATTTCTGACTCATACATGTATTGTGCGACACTGGATGAAATTAAACTGCAGTGTTTGATTACTATTTTTGACTCATACAGGTATTTTTGTACTCATACACGTATTGTGCGACACTGTTGGTGAAATTAATCTGCAGTGTTTGATTACTATTTCTATTGCATTTTTTGTACAAATTGTGATGTGTGCTGTAACCCACTTCATTCGTGTTTGTGGGTAGATATGGAGGATGAACAATTGGAGAGTAAGAAGCACATACTAGTGCTGCAGGTGCTGCCACCAGTCATGATGAAACAAGTCCGTCAACATCATTAACTAAGGCCATGTCCAGGGGCATAGAGGGCTGAAGTCAGGGCATGTAAAATCATTTAATTGTGGTAAAGAAAACAACATCAAAAGGAAAGTTAGCTGCAGAGGCAGTAAGACAAACTGTGCATTCAGAACCGTCAGACATTCCTGAGGAACGTTTAAGGGTGTCCACGTCAGCTATGTGTGAGTCTGACATTTCTCACACTGTACACATAGAGAAGCCTCTTTCACCTCCTTGCACCAATTCTACACATGTGGGGAGCAGTACAAGTAAAAATGGTGATGATGAGGACATAATAGAAATTGTGGATTTGTGTGTGGAAGTGGAACAGGATGAGGGGGATATGTGTGCACTAGCTGACAGTTAGGATGTTGATGATGATGTTGTTTGTGTAAGTCAGCCACCAGTGGCTGCAGGTGTTGCCTGTGATAAAAAGAAAGCCATTGTGATGCCTGGGCATAAGACCAAAAAAGCCACCTCTTGGGTGTGGAATTATTTTCCCCCAAATCCTGACAATGTTTGTGAAGGCATCTACTCCATTTGTGAGGCCAAAGTTAGTAGAGGTAGGGACTTTAGCCATCTAGGCACCACCTCCATGTTACGTCATTTGCAGCAAAGACATGAAACTGATTGTACAAGATTATAATGTAATTAACACCCTCATCACAAACACCCTTATCATTTGTGATTCAGCCACAAAAGTGTTAGTCCCTGTTGCTGAAGTGCTTGGTTTGTTAAATTGTGCATGTCCTTTTTAATATCCAATATAAGGATGGGAGGGAGGGCCCAAGGACAATTCCATCTTGCACCACTTTTCATTTCTGCGCTGCTATGTGGCATTGCTTCATAGATGTGCTGTAACCTGCTGCGTGTTTGTGCCTCTGCTGTGTTGGTAAGTGACCAGCCGTCTCAATGCAACCTTTGGCCTAAAATGGATGTAAACTATATTGTGAACTGTGAGGTGGCCAAAATTCATTGTAAACTATTGGAAATTAATGTTATTGAGGTTAATAATACCGTAGGAACAAAAACAGGCCCAAATTCTGTGATTTTCACAGTTTTTATGTGTTTGTTTTTTAAATAGAACAAAACTAACAGCGCTTAATAGTTGAGTATGGTAATTCTAAAATTTACATTTATTAAATGTTATGGTGTGTACACACGGTGAGATATTTTCTTACGATTTTGACTATATAGTCAAAATCGTAAGAAAAGTTAGTGCAGAACGCAAGGTGAAAGTCACCTTGCGATCCCGATTCGATGCCGATGCGCGGTCCCGCGCGGTCGGCATCGCAAGACTAGATAGACTGTGCAGGCAAGTCAATTTTGACTATCTCTATAGAAGAGATAGTCAGAATTGACACTTAGCCAAAATCGCACATAGTCAGTATCACAAGCACACTCATTATGTGTTATCAACTTCCCGTCACATGACTAAGTTCTGGTCATGTGATCTGCTGCAGCCGGAGGAACATAACCCCTTCGATCTTCTGTATTCCGCTCACGTGACCAGAAGTGCGCTTCCGGAGTTCATAACCAGAAGTCGGTGGTGTGCATGTTTAAAACTTCCCATACAGTTAAATTTTAGACGTATTCAACTTATTAAATAATCATAACTATATAAAAATTTAATATACAACAATGTCTTCTCTATATAATGTTCTCTATTCTCAATGTCTTCTATATATAATGTTCTTCTAATAATTTCTCCTACTATCCAAACATGAGATATCACATGACTGGATATGTAAATTTCAGTCACTACACTTTAGTAGATTGTTCATAGATAATTGTCGCCATCTTGTGGGCAATTCAAAGAAGACATGTCAATTATTAATTTATACAAGTATTAAACCTAACCACATATGTAAAGCCTAATATAAACTTTCCTGTATGCACATATATTAAAAACATTATTTAGATCATTTTGTTTGGAGATATGTTTCTGTATGTATGCGTGCATATTATTTTTTTATGTTGTTTCCGTTGCAACGGGTTAACCTTTTATCTGTGTAACATTTAATAAATGTAAATTTTATAATTACCATACTCAGCTCTGAAGCGCTATTACTTTTGCTGTATTTGTATATCTTTTGTGTGGGACTAACTAGCACCTCCCAACAGCTACTTTTGGTGCAAACAACTATTTCAAAGTGCCAAATATTTTACCTTGGTAAAAACTCTTCCTTTTTTTTCAAAAAAATACAGATCCAAAACCTGCAAGGGCGGTTTTGGCAAAACCAATACAGATCCAAAACACGAAGTAGAAACAGATCCAAAACAAGAACCCAAAACCCAAGATTTGGACAGGTGCAGTTCTCTAAATATAAATAAATATATATATATATATATATATATATATATAGAAATCCAGAAAAAACAGCGGCACTCGAGGATTTTAGTGAAGCAAACAAAGTTGTATTCAAAGAAAGTTACAAAAAGCCGACGTTTCGGGGCTTACATGCCCCTTTGTCAAGGTGTATATGCACCTTGACAAAGGGGCATGTAAGCCCCGAAACGTCGGCTTTTTGTAACTTTCTTTGAATACAACTTTGTTTGCTTCACTAAAATCCTCGAGTGCCGCTGTTTTTTCTGGATTTCTACGTTGTTACTACAGAAGGCACCGGGGTACCCTCACGCCAGACAGGAGAGTGCCAGTCCCATTTGGGATATTTATATATATATATATATATATATATATATATATATACAGATCAACAAAAAAATACATGTAAAAATCCAGAGCCATGTAACAACTGAAAAAAGGCTAGATTCACATAAATACTGAAAAAGCCAGATTCACATACAAAAAAAACAACAAAAAAAACAGTGACAGAGGTGGTACTAACAGTGGGCTGAGGACTTCTTATGAGGGTCCCTCACTGTGGAGACTGTAGTAGGAGGGCAGCAGGAGCCACTCTGGTGATTAAATCAGCTCAGTCACAGGGGAGATGCATGAGAGTCTGGCTCCCATATGGCAGGATTCCAGATGGGGCCCCAGCAGCAGGAACGCCGGAGGCCACAGGAGTCCCAGTCAAATTGAGGGCTGAACGGTGACACCACGGCCAGGAGAGCACTGGCAGTGAGGATTCTGGCATTGGTGAAGGCAGAGGAGGACAGTAGTGTGCTAGGTTAGGTTAGGGGTGGTGGTTAAGGTTAGGCTGCGAGCAGAGGTTAGGATTAGACTCCAGGAGGACAGTTAAGGTTAAGCTGTGGGGGGAGGGTAGTTAGGGTTAGAGTTGGGCAAGGTCCTGTAGCCCACTTGGATTTAGCTTCAACCCTAGGGAAAGGTATCTGGGAATGGTCATCTGGCTGGTACTAGGGAAAGGTCTTTGGGAAGGGTCACCTGGCTTGCAGGGCCGGATTAACAATGAGGTAGGTGGAGCTGCAGCTCTAGGCCCACCCTTAAAAATAGGCCACCACCAAGGAAGATCAGCTGGAGACAGGAAAAAATATTTTCCTGTCACCACCAGCAGCCGACCGAGGCTCTGCCCATCCAAACCCCACCTCCAAAAGCACCTCATTACCCTACCCAGAGAACCTCTGAGTCTTCATGGTCCCGGTGGCCAGACATACATTTAAAGTGTGGCGCAGGGGAAGGCTTCACTAACCCTCCATGCGCCACATACTAGTGTGCCTCAGCTCCTTTTCTGCGCCATGTGACGTTGTGCTGGGTGAGGTCACATAGGCACCACCGCACAAGGCTCTGCATGGGAGCCACCGATGACCATGGGATTGACTAAGGACAAGAGGCGTCAGTGCCACTGACTGTCCTTGACCGCCGTTTGCTGTAGCGCTGGCAGTACCTGACCTTCCTGGCTATCAACGCCTTTCAGCGGAGAGAAACCTCAATGAGAAGCTGAACAAGAGGAATGGAGAAGAGAGAAGGTAATGACTTTGAGGGTGGAGAGAGACCAAAACACTAAACATACAAAGTGGGCAGGGAGACACAGTGGTGTGGGAGAATATATTAATGGGCACAGGTGGGGCGCTAATAATGGTCACAGAGGGAGGGGTTAATAATGGGCACAGAGGGGGCTAATAATGAGCACAGGGGGGAAACATAATAGTAGACAGAAGGGGCATACCAATGGGCACATAGGGAGAAGACTAATAATGGGCACAGATTGGGAAGGAAATAATGGACAGAGGTGGAGAACATAATAATGGGCACAGAGGCGGTGACTAATAATTGGCACAGGGGGGACTAATAATGACACAGGTTGAGGACTAAAAATGGACACAGTGGGGGTGACATAATAATATGCACAGAGGGGGAGACATAATAGTGGGTACAGAGGGGGGACAATGCTAATAATGGGCACAAAGGGGGTGGGTGGTACATAATAATGGACGGGGGAGGCAACACAGAAATTAGGAGCAAACAGTTAATGCTCACTAGTAGCATCTGTACCTAATGGTACAGAATATACCTATCGGAAAAATAGGATTTTAATTACCTACCAGTAAATCCTTTTCTTGCAGTCCATAGAGGATGCTGGGGTCCACATTAGTACCATGGGGTATAGATGAGTCCACTAGGAGCCACTGGCACTTTAAGAGTTTGAGAGTGTGGGCTGGCTCCTCCCTCTATGCCCCTCCTACCAGACTCAGTCTAGAAAATGTGCCCGAGGAGATGGACATCTTCGAGAGAAGGATTTTACACAGATAGTGGCGAGATTCACACCAGCTCACACAACAAGGCAAACCAAGCCAACTAGCTTGAAACTCAGCAACAGCTGAACAATATTACTTAACCAAGTAACAAAACAGTACTTAACCAAGAACTAAGCAGTACTGAACCAAGTAACCACTGCAGGATCACGAAGCGCTGGGCGGGCGCCCAGCATCCTCTACAGACTACGAGAAAAAGGATTTACCGGTAGGTAATTAAATCCTATTTTCTCTTACGTCCTAGAGGATGCTGTGGTCCACATTAGTACCATGGGGATGTACCAAAGCTCCCAGAATGGGAGGGAGAGCGCGGAGGCTCCTGCAGAACTGATTGACCAAACTTCAGGTCCTCAGCGGCCAAAATATCAAACTTGTAGAACCTTGCAAACATGTTCGACCCAGACCAAGTAGCCGCTCGGGCAAAGCTGTAAAGCCGAGACACCCCGGGAGCCATCCAGGAAGAACCCACCTTACGAGTAGAGTGGGCCTTAACAGACGTAGGACACGGCAATCCTGCCGTAGAATATGCCTGCTGGATAGTGAACCTGATCCAGCAAGAGATCGTCTGCTTAGTAGCAGGACACCCAAGTTTCTTGGGATCATACAGGACAGAGAGTCCGATTTTCTGTGACGAGCAGTCCTCTTCACATAGATTTTCAGAGTCCAGAGGATGATTCTTGTTACCTCTGACATTGCAGCTCTGCTCTTCGTTCCGCTCTGTCGGTTTATTTAAAGCCACTGTCGTTACATTGTCCGACTGCACTTGAATGGCTTGATCTTGCAGAAGATGGGTCACTTGGAGAATACCGTTGTAGACGGCTCTTAGTTCCAGAATGTTTATTGGAAGGCTGGATTCCAGGCTTGACCACCGTCCTTGGAAGGTTTCCCCCTGAGTGACTGCGCCCCAGCCCCGGAGACTTGCATCCGTGGTAAGAAGGACCCAGTCCTGAATCCCGAACCAGCGGCCCTTCAGAAGGTGAGGTAGTTGCAGCCACCAGAGGAGGGAAATCCTGGCTTTCGGCGACACTGATGAACCAAAACCCGGGCTGGCTTCAGGACATCCAAGACCATTGTTTGTATCACCAACGCTTTCTCCCCCCCGGGAGAAACACCCTCTGCACTTCCATGTCGAACATCATTCCCAGAAAAGACAACCTCCTGGTCGTCTCCAAATGTGATTTTGGAAGATTCAGGATCCAACCGTGTTCCTTGAGCAGATGAGTCGTGAGTACAATGGACTGCAACATCTTCTCCCTGGATGATGCCTTTAGCAGCAGATAGTCCAGATATGGGATTATGTTCACCCCCTGTCTGCGGAGGAGAACCATCATCTCTACCATCACCTTGGTGAACACCCTCAGTGCTGTGGAGAGGTCGAATGGCAGTGCCGGAAATTGATAGTGACTGTCTAACAGTGCAAATCTGAGATAAGCCTGGTGAGGCGGCCAAATCGGAATGTGGAGTTACACATCCTTGATATCCAGGAATACCAGAACTCTCCCTCCTCCAGACCTGAAATCACTGCTCTGAGAGACTCCATTTAGAATTTGAACACCCTTAGGTAAGGGTTCAACGATTTCAAGTTCAAAATTGGTCTGACCAAACCATCCGGTTTCAGTACCACGAAAAGGTTTGAATAATAATCCTTGTTTTGCATATGAGATGGAACTGGGACAATGACCTGTGACATTTCCAATTTTAGGATGGCTTCCTGTAGGATAGCCCTATCTGTCAGCAAAGCTGGCAAGCCTGATTTGAAGAATCGGTGAGGCAGGGGTTCTTGAAACTCCAGTCTGTACCCCTGGGACACAATAACCTGTACCCAGGGTTCCAGGCCGGACGACACCCAGACGTGTCTGAAACGTCTGAGTCTCACACCCACCAGCTCATCCTCCAGGCTTTGATGTCCACTGTCATGCTGAGGATTTTGAGGAACCAGAAGCAGGGCTCTGGTCCTGGGAGACTGCGGGTGCAGGCTTTTTGTATTTTGCCCGACCACCTCTAAAGAAAGTGGTAGGAGGCTTGGACTTTTTTGCCTTAGCGGTCCGAAAGGACTGCGGCACAGCTGATGAAAATGGTTTCTTCGTATAAGGTGTTGCAGAAGGAAGGAAAGGTGACTTACCCACGATTGCTGTGGAAATCCACGCATCCAATGCTTCCCCAAATAGAGCCTGACATGTGTAGGGTAGGTTTTCCACACTTCTTCTGGATTCCGCATCTGCAGACCATTGGCATAGCCAGAGTCCCCTGCGGGCTGAGACCGACATGGAAGATATCCGTGCAAAGGGCAAACGCAGGATTTATAAGGGGGGGTTTCCGTGTGTGTTTTGCTATGTTGTTGCTGCATATAACAGCTTTTAATAGCAGCACTGTGATACGTATGCATCATGGTATGCCGCGCTCAGTCGAAGTTAATGGATAGTGGGAACACGTGTCCCACGTTATGAATGATGCGATGTGGCAACAACATAGCAGGAAACATCTATATACAGTATTTACACAAACGGGATCCCAGCAGTTGATGTACCGATGCCGGGATCCCGATGGATGACACCTTCACGGCATCAATGTACTGACGCAAAACGGGATGCTGGCGTCAAAATACAGACAGCCTGCATCCCGAACGTCCACACAGTGGGACTCACTGGGAGGGGGGGGGGGGGGGGAGAGTAGGTTCTGGCAGCAGAAGGGGGGTTAGACTTACGGTACACTCCCAGGAAGGTTAGAGACTGGAGAGGGAGGGTTAGGCACATACAGGGGGAGGGTTAGGGTTAGGCACCACTCGGGATGGTTAGGGTAGGGAAAACATGAGGGTTAGGGGGCTAAATGTGGGCCTGTCGGGATTATAATAGACGGGATGCCACTGTCGGTATACTGACAGCCGGCATCCCATCAATCGTTATCTCATACTGATCCCAGATAATAGTGATGTGCACCGGACATTTTTCGGGTTTTGTGTTTTGGTTTTGGATTCGGTTCCGCGGCCGTGTTTTGGATTCGGACGCGTTTTGGCAAAACCTCCCTGAAAACTTTTTGTCGGATTCGGGTGTGTTTTGGATTCGGGTGTTTTTTGACAAAAACCCCTCAAAAACAGCTTAAGTCATAGAATTTGGGGGTCATTTTGATCCCATAGTATTATTAACCTCAATAACCAAAATTTCCACTCAGTTTCAGTCTATTCTGAACACCTCACACCTCACAATATTATTTTTAGTCCTAAAATTTACACCAAGGTCGCTGGATGACTAAGCTAAGCGACCCAAGTGGCCGACACAAACACCTGGCCCATCTAGGAGTGGCACTGCAGTGTCAGACAGGATGGCACTTCAAAAAAATAGGCCCCAAACAGCACATGATGCAAAGAAAAAAAGAGGTGCACCAAGGTCGCTGGATGGCTAAGCTAAGCGACACAAGTGGCCGACACAAACACCTGGCCCATCTAGGAGTGGCACTGCAGTGTCAGGCAGGATGGCACTTCAAAAAAATAGTCCCCAAACAGCACATGATGCAAAGAAAAATGGAATTGTCCTTGGGCCCTCCCACCCACCCTTATGTTGTATAAACAGGACATGCACACTTTAACAAACCCATCATTTCAGCGACAGGGTCTGCCACACAACTGTGACTGAAATGACTGGTTGGTTTGGGCCCCCACCAAAAAAGAAGCATTCAATCCCTCCTTGCACAAACTGGCTCTACAGAGGCAAGATGTCCACCTCCTCCTCATCGTCCGATTCCTCACCCCTTTCACCAGTGGCGTAACTAGAAATTTTTCTCCCCCAAGCCAAAAAATTCTTCGGCGCCGCCCCCCCTCCCCCCATCCCCCATAATCGGCACTATTAAAGGGATAAATGTGCGCGCGCCGAAGGCGCGCGCTGCAAAATAGGGTGTGTGGCTTCGTTGGGATGGGCGTGGCTTCACATAAAGGGGCGTGGCATTGCAGGAAAAGACTATGTTATACCCCAGTTTTCCAACCTGCACGCCCAGACGTTAGCCACCACTGGAAAGAAAAATAAGCCTGATTCATGCCCCTTACATTATTTGTAATTTTTCCTCCTTATAGTAATGCCCAGTATACATTATGCCACATACTGCAATGGCCCTTAGACATTATGCCACACACAATAATGCACATGACACAATATGCACACACCATAATGCCCCCGACACATTATGCCACACACCGTAATGCCCCCAACACATTATGACAGGAATCGCAATGCCCGTTATACATTATGCTACACACTGCAATGCCCCTGATACATTATACCACATACCACAATGCCCGTGATATAGTATACAACACACCGTAATGCCTGACACATTATGACAGGAATCGCAATGCCCGTTATACATTATGCTACACACTGCAATGCCCCTGATACATTATACCACATACCACAATGCCCGTGATATAGTATACAACACACCGTAATGCCTGACACATACCGCAATGCCCGTTATACCCTATGCTACACACCGCAATGCCCGTTATACATTATGCCACACTGCAATGACCCTGAGACATTATACCACATACCACAATGCCCGTGATACAGTATGCCACACACCGTAATGCCTGTGACACATTATGACACACACCGCAATGTCCGTGATACATTATGCCACACACCGTAATGCCCATTACACATTAAGTCCTACAGTAAGGCTTCTAATTACTTTTAAATTACCTGCTCGTTGCCAGGGGTTTTCATGCTCAGGGTGTCATGCTCGTTGCCAGGGGTTTCATGCACTGGGTGTCATGCTCGTTGCCAGGTGTTTCATGCACTGGGTGTCATGCTCGTTGACAGGGGTTTCATGCACTGGGTGTCATGCTCGTTGCCAGGGGTTTCATGCACTGGGTGTCATGCTCGTTGCTAGGGGGTAGTGCTTGTTGCTAGGGCTGTGCTCCCAGTGCCACATATGTCCCCAGTGCCAGATATTACCCCACGGTGCCAGGTACTCACATGACCCCAGTGCACAATATAGCCCCCCCCCTATGTGCCAGGTACACATATACCCCCCCAGTGCCACATATGCCCCCAGTGCCAGATATTCCCCCTCAGTGCCACATATTCCCCCAGTGCCAGATATTCCCCCCCAGTGCCAGCTATGCTCCCAGTGCCAGATCCCCCCCCCAGTGCCACATATGCCCCCAGTGCCAGATATTCCCCCCAGTGCCACATATGCCCCCAGTGCCAGATATTACCCCCCCCAGTGCCAGATATGCTCCCAGTGCCAGATTCCCCCACCCCCCCAGTGCCACATATGCCCCCAGTGCCAGATATTCCCCACCCAGTGCCATATATGCCCCCTCCCCCGCTGGTTTGTGTTGGAGGGACACGGAGGGCACAGCGCGCGCCTCTCCAGTGTCCCTCCTGCATCATCTCCGGCGGCCGCGGGTCTAATAAACGAAGTGCCATTCGTGAGCTCTGATTGGCTCACGAACCGGCACTTCTTCTATTAGACCCGCGGCCGCCGGAGATGATGCAGGAGGGACACAGGAGAGGCGCACGCTGTGCCCTCCGTGTCCCTCCAACACGGCATGGAGGGTTAGTAGGAGCAGATTGACATGTGGACGCTCGTCCGCATGTCAATCTGTGCTAAATCAGTGGCGCCCCCGCGGCCCCTCGCCCCCAAGCCACCGCGAGGGCTGCGGGGGCAGTAGTTATGCCACTGCCTTTCACTGTGTACATCTTCCTCCTCAAAGATTATTAATTCGTCCCCACTGGAATCCACCATCTCAGGTCCCTGTGTACTTTCTGGAGGCAATTGCTGGTGAATGTCTCCACGGAGGAATTGATTATAATTCATTTTGATGAACATCATCTTCTCCACATTTTCTGAAAGTAACCTCGCACGCCGATTGCTGACAAGGTGAGCGGCTGCACTAAACACTCTTTCGGAGTACACACTGGAGGGTGGGCAACTTAGGTAAAATAAAGCCAGTTTCTGCTAGGGCCTCCAAATTGCCTCTTTTTCCTGCCAGTATTCGTACGGACTGTCTGACGTGCCTACTTGGATGCGGTCACTCATATAATCCTCCACCATTCTTTCAATGGTGAGAGAATCATATGCAGTGACAGTAGACGACATGTCAGTAATCGTTGGCAGGTCCTTCAGTCCGGACCAGATGTCAGCACTCGCTCCAGACTGCCCTGCATCACCGCCAGCGGGTGGGCTCGGAATTCTTAGCCTTTTCCTCGCACCCCCAGTTGCGGGAGAATGTGAAGGAGGAGCTGTTGACGGGTCACGTTCCGCTTGACTTGACAATTTTCTCACCAGCAGGTCTTTGAACCTCTGCAGACTTGTGTCTGCCGGAAAGAGAGATCCAACGTAGGTTTTAAATCTAGGATCGAGCACGGTGGCCAAAATGTAGTGCTCTGATTTCAACAGATTGACCACCCATGAATCCTGGTTAATCGAATTAAGGGCTTCATCTACAAGTCACACATGCCTAGCGGAATCGCTCTGTTTTAGCTCCCCCTTCAATGTCTCCAGCTTCTTCTGCAAAAGCCTGATGAGGGGAATGACCTGACTCAGGCTGGCAGTGTCTGAACTGACTTCACGTGTGGCAAGTTCAAAGGGTTGCAGAACCTTGCACAACGTTGAAATCATTCTCCACTGCGCTTGAGTCAAGTGCATTCCCCCTCCTTTGCCTATATCGTAGGCAGATGTATAGGCTTGAAAGGCCTTTTGCTGCTCCTCCATCCTCTGAAGCATATAGAGGGTTGAATTCCACCTCGTTACCACCTCTTGCTTCAGATGATGGCAGGGCAGGTTCAGGACTGTTTGCTGGTGCTCCAGTCTTCGGCACGCAGTGGCTGAATGCCGAAAGTGGCCCGAAATTCTTCGGGCCACCGACAGCATCTCTTGCACGCCCCTGTCATTTTTTAAATAATTCTGCACCACCAAATTCAATGTATGTGCAAAACATGGGACGTGCTGGAATTTGCCCAGATGTAATGCACGCACAATATTGCTGGCGTTGTCCGATGTCACAAATCCCCAGGAGAGTCCATTTGGGATAAGCCATTCTGCGATGATGTTCCTCAGTTTCCGTAAGAGGTTGTCAGCTGTGTGCCTCTTCTGGAAAGCGGTGATACAAAGTGTAGCCTGCCTAGGAACGAGTTGGTGTTTGTGAGATGCTGCTACTGGTGCCGCCGCTGCTGTTCTTGCTGCGGGAGGCAATACATCTACCCAGTAGGCTGTCACAGTCATATAGTCCTGAGTCTGCCCTGCTCCACTTGTCCACATGTCCGTGGTTAAGTGGACATTGGGTACAACTGCATTTTTTAGGACACTGGTGACTCTTTTTCTGAGGTCTGTGTACATTTTCGGTATCGCCTGTCTAGAGAAATGGAACCTAGATGGTATTTGGTACCGGGGACACAGTACCTCAATCAAGTCTGTAGTTGCCTGTGAATTAACGGTGGATAACGGAAACACGTTTCTCACCGCCCAGGCTGCCAAGGCCTGAGTTATCTGCTTTGCAGCAGGATGACTGCTGTGATATTTCATCTTCCTCGCAAAGGACTGTTGGACAGTCAATTGCTTACTGGAAGTAGTACAAGTGGTCTTCCGACTTCCCCTCTGGGATGACGATCGACTCCCAGCAGCAACAACAGCAGCGCCAGCAACAGTAGGCGTTACACTCAAGGATGCATCGGAGGAATCCCAGGCAGGAGAAGACTCGTCAGACTTGACAGTGACATGGCCTGCAGGACTATTGGCTTTCCTGGGTAAGGAGGAAATTGACACTGAGGGAGTTGGTGGTGTGTTTTGCAGGAGCTTGGTTACAAGAGGAAGGGATTTAGTGGTCAGTGGACTGCTTCCGCTGTCATCCAAAGTTTTTGAACTTGTCACTGACTTATGATGAATGCGCTGCAGGTGACGTATAAGGGAGGATTTTCCGAGGTGGTTAACGTCCTTACCCCTACTTATTACAGCTTGACAAAGGCAACACACGGCTTGACACCTGTTGTCCGCATTTGTGTTAAAATAATTCCACACTGAAGAGGTGATTTTTTTTGTAATTTGACCAGTCATGTCAATGGCCATATTCGTCCCACGGACAACAGGTGTCTCCCCGGGTGCCTGACTTAAACAAACCACCTCACCATCAGAATCCTCCTTGTCAATTTCCTCCTCAGCGCCAGCAACACCCATATCCTCATCCTGGTGTACTTCAACAGTGACATCTTCAATTTGACTATCAGGAACTGGACTGCGGGTGCACCTTCCAGCACTGCAGGGGGCGTGCAAATGGTGGAAGGCGCCACCTCTTCCCGTCCAGTGTTGGGAAGGTCAGGCATCGCAGCCGACACAATTGGACTCTCCTTGGGGATTTGTGATTTAGAAGAACGCACAGTTCTTTGCTGTGCTTTTGCCAGCTTAAGTCTTTTCATTTTTCTAGCGAGAGGATGAGTGCTTCCATCCTCATGTGAAGCTGAACCACTAGCTATGAACATAGGCCAGGGCCTCAGCCGTTCCTTGCCACTCCGTGTCGTAAATGGCATATTGGCAAGTTTACGCTTCTTCTCAGACGCTTTTAATTTTGATTTTTGGGTCATTTTACTGAACTTTTGTGTTTTGGATTTTACATGCTCTCTACTATGACATTGAGCATCGGCCTTGGCAGACGACGTTGATGGCATTTCATCGTCTCGGCCATGACTAGTGGCAGCAGCTTCAGCACGAGGTGGAAGTGGATCTTGATCTTTCCCTATTTTACCCTCCACATTTTTGTTCTCCATTTTTTAATGTGTGGAATTATATGCCAGTATCAATAGCAATGGCCTACTACTATATATACTGCGCACAACTGAAATGCACCACAGGTATGGATGGATAGTATACTTGACGACACAGAGGTAGGTAGAGCAGTGGCCTACTGTACCGTACTGCTATATATTATATACTGGTGGTCAGCAAACTGTGCAAAACTGAAATGCACCACAGGTATGGATGGATAGTATACTTGACGACACAGAGGTAGGTAGAGCAGTGGCCTACTGTACCGTACGGCTATATATTATATACTGGTGGTCAGCAAACTGTGCAAAACTGAAATGCACCACAGGTATGGATGGATAGTATACTTGACGACACAGAGGTAGGTAGAGCAGTGGCCTACTGTACCGTAATGCTATATATTATATACTGGTGGTCAGCAAACTGTGCAAAACTGAAATGCACCACAGGTATGGATGGATAGTATACTTGACGACACAGAGGTAGGTAGAGCAGTGGCCTACTGTACCGTACTGCTATATATTATATACTGGTGGTCAGCAAACTGTGCAAAACAGAAATGCACCACAGGTATGGATGGATAGTATACTTGACGACACAGAGGTAGGTAGAGCAGTGGCCTACTGTACCGTACTGCTATATATTATATACTGGTGGTCAGCAAACTGTGCAAAACTGAAATGCACCACAGGTATGAATGGATAGTATACTTGACGACACAGAGGTAGGTAGAGCAGTGGCCTTCTGCACCGTACTCCTATATATTTTATACTGGTGGTCAGCAAAATTTTGCACTGTACTCCTACTATATACTACAATGCAGCACAGATATGGAGCGTTTTTCAGGCAGAGAACGTTTAATACTGGTGGTCACTGGTCAGCAAAACTCTGCACTGTACTCCTCCTATATAATACTGCTGGTCCTCAGTCCCCACAATAAAGCAGTGTGAGCACAGATATATGCAGCACACTGAGCACAGATATGGAGCGTTTTTCAGGCAGAGAACAGATAATACTGGTGGTCACTGGTCAGCAAAACTCTGCACTGTACTCCTCCTATATAATACTGCTGGTCCCCAGTCCCCACAATAAAGCAGTGTGAGCACAGATATATGCAGCACACTGAGCACAGATATGGAGCATTTTTCAGGCAGAGAACGTATAATACTGGTGGTCCCTGGTCAGCAAAACTCTGCACTGTACTCCTCCTATATAATACTGCTGGTCCCCAGTCCCCACAATAAAGCAGTGTGAGCACAGATATATGCAGCACACTGAGCACAGATATAGGCCCTCATTCCGAGTTGTTCGCTCGGTAATTTTCTTTGCATCGCAGCGATTTTCCGCTAATTGCGCATGCGCAATGTTCGCACTGCGACTGCGCCAAGTAAATTTGCTAAGAAGTTTGGTATTTTACTCACGGCATTACAAGGTTTTTTCTTCGTTCTGGTGATCGGAGTGTGATTGACAGGAAGTGGGTGTTTCTGGGCGGAAACTGGACGTTTTCTGGGAGTGTGTGAAAAAACGCTGCCGTTTCTGGAAAAAACGCGGGAGTGGCTGAAGAAATGGGGGAGTGTCTGGGCGAATGCTGGGTGTGTTTGTGACGTCAAACCAGGAACGACAAGCACTGAACTGATCGCACTGGAAGAGTAAGTCTCGAGCTACTCAGAAACTGCACAGAGAAATCTTTTCGCAATATTGCGAATCTTTCGTTCGCAATTCTGCTAAGCTAAGATTCACTCCCAGTAGGCGGCGGCTTAGCGTGTGCAATGCTGCTAAAAGCAGCTTGCGAGCGAACAACTCGGAATGAGGGCCATGGAGCGTTTTTCAGGCAGAGAACGTATAATACTGGTGGTCACTGGTCAGCAAAACTCTGCACTGTACTCCTCCTATAATACTGCTGGTCCCCATCATAAAGATATTTGCAGCCCCCTGAAAGTTCTGAAACAAAGTGAGAGGACGCCAGCCACATCCTCTCACTATCATTTCCAATACACGAGTGAAAAATGGCGGCGACGCGCGGCTCCTTATATAGAATCCGAATCTCGCGAGAATCCGACAGCGGGATGATGATGTTCGGGCGCGCTCGGGTTAACCGAGCAATACTGGAGTATCTGAGTATGCCTCGGACCTGTGTAAAATGGGTGAAGTTCGGGGGGGTTCGGATTCCGAGGAATCGAACCCGCTCATCACTAATATATATATATATATATATATATATATATATATATATATAATGGAAACCAGTCCATAATGTAATGTAATGTACCCACCCTGGGTCGAAATAACCCCGTCTTCTGTAGTAGATGGTGTTCCATCTTAAACAAGTGTTCGCTCGATCTTCTGATACTAGTAATTGAGGAAGTAGGTAGTGAACTCAAGAAGGTCAAGGTCGAGATTGAGTAACTTGAGACCATTTCCTTGTCAACACTACGTGACGATAGGAGCAACAATTGGTTAGACAGATTACAGTCACAAGTGGATTCGTATAGGAAGGAACTTACCTCATTTAAAAGAAAGAAACTTTCCACTGTAACAGCGGACTATCAAAACCATACCGTTTATCGGTGGTTGTTAGGCAACAGCAATCCGCAACAGGGTGATCGGGCAGGACGGTTCTTCAGGAAACGTAGACAGGCCCCCTTTGCGCGTGAGATTGCTTCATCCATATCAACATCTGACACTGATTTATCTGACACACAGCGGGGTAACACCTACCATTTTTTAGATACGGCTACGGGACCCAAGGGCCTTCCACCAGCCCACGGGGACTCGCGAAACATCGAGCAATCACGAGGAGGGGCGGTTATAAAAAGAAGGGGACGCAGGAAACAGAACTAGATTTGGTAATTCATTTATCCAAACGCAGTCTTGATCAGTCTGAATTAAGTCTTCTTGCCAGAGGATTGTCATTTGTTCCCACTTTTCCACATCAAGCATTTCAGGGTACTGTTGACCAGTATCGGTTTGGGAGAAATCTCAGACTTAGGGAACATTTTTCTGGTCAGTCTAAACTGGCTGATAAAAAGCCTTTTAAAAAAGTTCCAAATTTGATCCTATTTCCCACAATTCCAGTATGAAGACTTTCCTCCGACTGGTCAATGATGATGTACAGCATTTTAAGCCATCACACCTTTTCGATAACCTTACCCCTGGTGAAAGAAAGGCATTTAAGAAATTGAGAGATGATACCTCTATTGTAATAAGACCCGCTGACAAGGGTGGCGCCGTGGTAGTCCAAGATTGGACCGACTACGATCTCGAAGTGAGTCGTCAGTTGGCTGACACCAATGTATATCGAAGGGTTATGACTAACCACATACCTTCGATTAAAAAGACCATCGATTTGAGTTTAAAAAGAGGATTGGAGAGTAATTGGATTGATCAGGATCTTTTTGACTTTTTAAATATAGAGGAGCCTAAATGCCCCATTATCTATACACTTCCAAAAATTCACAAAACAGTGACCAAACCACCTGGGCGACCAATTATCACAGCCGAAGGCTCATTGTTACAACCCATAGCCAGGTGGGTTGATTCTATACTTCAGCCACATGTAAGTAAATGTCGCAGTTATATACGCGACACAAGTGATTTTCTTTATCAACTAGGATTGATTGAGGTCCCCAGGGGCAATTGCCTTTTATGTACCATGGATGTACAATCATTGTACACGATTATACCACACAGTGATGGACTGGAAGCAATCAAGGAGGTACTTACCAGAAATTCAGCCGGTAATGTACCTACTGAATTTGTTTTAGAACTGACCAATCTCGTCTTGAGCCTTAATCATTTCAAATATAAGGATTCGTACTTTCTGCAACTATCGGGCACAGCCATGGGCTCTAATTTGGCGACCGCATATGCTAATTTGTATATGTCCAACTTCGAGGAGACAAATATCTTGCCCGTATATGGCTCTAAAATTTCTTTTTACAACCGATTCATCGATGACGTCTTCCTAATTTGGGAGGATACACAGGAATCCTTTATGGAGATAGTTAGCAATATTAACACACTAAATAGCCCTGTTAAATTCACTTGTGAAAGCTCTCACCACTCGGTTCACTTCCTAGACGTGAAGGTATCCATCCATGATGGAGTATTTGTTACATCTCTTTACAGAAAGTCCACTGACAGAAATACCACTTTATTGACTAGCAGTTTCCATCCCCCCTCGTTAAAGAACAATTTACCCATCTCGCAATTTTTGCGAGTAATGCGTATTAACAATGATGGAGTAATTAGGGAGAAACAGTTGGTGGAAATGAAACAGAGGTTTAGCGAAAGAGGTTATTCTACCAAAGTGATCAGCAACAGTCTACGTAAGGCCAGGAACATATTCAGTGATACTGTACCCAAGGTTGCAGCTAAGGATAACCGTATGGTCTTTACCACGAAGTTTGAGAACTATGCACACTTTACGTGCAAAACATTGCGTAAACATTGGCCAATTTTAAAATCCGACCAAGGGTTACCTTTTACGCATATGAATCCACCAATGATGGCCTATAAGCGAGGACCTAATCTAAGACAGATCCTGATGAGGCCCACATTGGTACCCGAGACCAAACTGAATTTTCTCCAAATCATGAGCAGTAAACCGGGATGTTTTTCCTGTGGGAAGTGTACTACTTGTAGATCCCTACTTACTGGTTCTACCTTCCCCCATCCACACTCTGGTAGGAATATAAAAATCAGGTACCACTTACATTGTAAGCTAGACTTTGTGGTTTATACCCTTACATGCCCCTGTGGATTGTGTTATGTAGGGCTTACTACCCGGTGTTTTAGGGAACGGATGGCGAACCATCGGTTATCTATTAGGACTGCAATTCAAACAGGCATCACTGACAAGCCTGTTGCTCGACACTACCTACAAAGAGGACATCAGGTGGCAAATCTGAAATGCAGGCTAATTGACTGGGTTCCACCATTACGTCATGGTGGGGACCGTACTTTAGCCTTACGCCAAAGGGAGAGTTTTTGGATCGCACACCTCAATACTGTTTCACCTAAAGGTCTTAACGAGCATTCTGCTATGAATGCCTTTCTTTGAATTATATCATTAAGAGTCACATATCTTAAAATGTGTTAATATAGGGTTAGGCTCTGGGACTCTGTGGTTCTATGGAGATTAGTCTTACCATTAATTTTTAGCTATGAACGACACAACACGGAGCATAACTGGATAATATCCATTAATGTATATTATATGTCATATATAATATTATACCATGGATCATTTGTTTATCTAACATCTATATGATTAAATGCACTGAGGGATATCTTATATGTAGTAAATGCATGTAGGATGTTTTCGTTAAGTGTTCTGTGTTGTGCCGCATTAGCTATGTATTTAGATTTTTTTGTAATAATGTATTCTTTTTTGTATTTATGTCTGTATACAGTGACCACCACGTCCCCTTAATAATATACATCTAAGCCTGAGTCTATGAACGTAGTAATCCTGAGTGTGACTAAACCCTATATGGTTTGAGAGATTGGTTATGCCCCCTTCTTTTACTGTGGCCAACTTATGCATCTAGTATTCATGTAAATACGCCACTACAGCTAGATGCTACTGCGGAGCGCTGTCTGTTTACACTAAGCATTAGCTTTTTGCATCTCAGTGGCCTCCGTAGAGATGGATACTGGAGCGCATAGCACTTCCGGTTTCCGGGTCTTGGAACGCATTGCGTTCCATGGACGGCGCGATCGACACTCTGAGCCGTTTGCGCTGTGTTTAACAGCTCACCTTGTCTATTTCTTGGCGGTCATGAGTGTTTAGGGGTTGGAGGTTATAAGTGTCTATGTGGTAGGTCCACTATATAGTAGGAGAGCAGCATGGGGGTCCCCTTGGAGGGGTGCACCATTCATTTCCTGTGAAGGGGTATATAAGGACATTTCACCAGCTTCTAAGCTGTGTGGCTGTAGAGGTTGTGAGGACCAGATCACCGTGGGTGAGTACTGTATTATATATTGGGCTGTAAGGTATTTGCATTTGGGCATCCAGTGGATCGAGGATTAAGCTTATTGTATATTTTTTTTACAGTGATCACCTTTGTTGTCTAAGTTGCCCCATGACTGTGAATTTTAATAACCACATGTGTAAGTATTACAGCCTGTGCTTACTCACTGGTGGCCTTGCAGACATGTTGATTCTTTGTCTGTATATGTATTTGCTTGTGGACGTGAACGTACAGATATATGCATTGATTCACCCTTACAGAATCTTCATTTGAATATGGCCTCACTAGCCGTGCAGCCTTGGTACTGTCTGAACCTGACATATTGATTTGTCTGAGTAAGTCTACGATGTTATTGGCATCGTTATGCTATAGTTGTACCCTATTCTACAGGTTTGAATACTTTGTATTAGTATATGGTGATTCACGCCTTTGGTGTAGGTGTCCACTCATGGTGATTACTAACAGAGACGTGGTGTTGTGCCTTTGACCCACACTTGGTGCCAATGGGCTTCTTTGAAAACTAGTCTGAGGGGCGCGGTGGTCCACTTATGTTTTTTGTTTTTTATTCTTTTGTTATTGTATCAACTCTTATTTTATCCATTTTTTGTTTTTTTATAGTAATCAATATATGTGCTTTCAAAATATTGTGTATAATTGGAAGCTTGTCTTGATAAAGATCCTAAATTGAGGATCGTAACGTCGGCTTAACAAGCCGAATCTCGACTGAAATAAAGTTATTGTGAAAAAGTGAAGTTTCTGGAAATCATTTGATCGGATTAGTGCACCTCCACACTGCTGGACTCTTGTCTGAATATTGTGGGTCTACCATTTTATGGAGATTCCCACTAGGAGCACCCCATCGTTGTTCTTGTTTTCTTGATGCGAGTGCAGGACTATACATGCTATATATATATATATATATATATATATAAAATGGAAACCAGTCCATATATAGATAAATAGATAGATAGATAGATAGATGTAGAATCCAGATAGAAAGATAAATGTAGAAGCACTAGAGAGAGAAAGAGACACTGTAGATAGACAGAGACAGAGGGAAAACCGAGTGAGTTTCGTGATTTTGGACAAAAAAGCTTTCACCACAAATTTCGGGTTGGAGATATATCCCTTCAAAATTCTGATCGTGATCACCTGACTGTGAAATCCCCTCTTAAATTGAAAGATTTTTATATATAGAATTGTCATACCACTATATATAATTTTTAGTAATCTGTACCTTTTAGACGAATGTTTAAGTTGTATATGTCAGTATGTACATGAATAAATAATTTTTATAGTTATTCTAAAGGCAAATTGTCTCCCACTAGAATCTTTTTTCCTTTTATATATATATATATATATATAAAATGGAAACCAGTCCATATATAGATAGATAGATAGATAGATAGATGTAGAATCCAGATAGAAAGATAAATGTAGAAGCACTAGAGAGAGAAAGAGACACTGTAGATAGACAGAGACAGAGGGAAAACCGAGTGAGAGAGAGAGACTGTAGATAGATCACACACAAAGCCAAACTTACTCTTCCTCTGTAGGATCCCAGCTCCTGTGTGTGTGCTCTCTGGAGTCCCCTGTGTCAGGTCAGGTCTCTCCCCCACGTTTCGTGCTCCTGCCTCTGAGCTGCATGCCTCATGTCAGCTCAGCGTTCAGTTTGTGCTCAGGGATGACTTCTTGCAGTGTGGACAGCACAAATGGAGATGGGGGCCTCTAGAGGCTCCCTGCAGTACTGCACTCGGCAGTGGCACTGATAGCTCCTCTCTGTCAGCGTCCGGCAGGCTCATAACAGCCATCCTCAGGTCAGAGATGCAGACAGAGTGTCTGACGGCCAGCACTGATCAGGGGGGGTTTCTGGGTACTCAGAAACCCCCCCTGCGTGCGCTTCTGCGTGCAGTCAGCGTACCCAGGTCCTTCATGGATTCCACCATGAACCCCACAGAATCCTGTATGTTACGTAAAAACAATTCAATGTTACTTCTATCCATTGTATCCATATCCTCTAGTAATGTGCCTGACCACTTTACTATGGCTTTAGAAATCCATGCACTGGCAATAGTGGGCCTTAACGCCACTCCTGAAGCAGTGTAAATGGATTTGAGCATAGTGTAAATTTTACGATGAGCCGGTTCTTTTAATGCAGTAGATCCAGGGACAGGTAAAACCACCTTTTTAGACAGTCTGGAGACAGATGTGTCCACAATGGGTGGGTTTTCCCATTTTTTCCTATCTTCCTCAGGGAAGGGAAAAGCAACCAGAACCTGTTTAATTCTTTAGACGCAGGGAAGGTTAGCGAGTCTTTCTTATTGTCAGTGAAGTAAGCCTCCTCAACCCTCTCAGGTGTGGTGTCATTAATTTAACACATCTCTAATGGCCTCAATCAGGAGCTGCACCCCCTTAGCAAGGGATGCTGCCCCCCTCAGCACCTCCCCATCACCGTCTGCAGTATCAGAATCAGCATCCGTGTCATCTTGCATAATTTGGACAAGTGCACATTTCTGTGGGAACATGCTAGGAGATTTTGCAGGAATAGGGACAGAGCCTGACCAAACTGCCATAGACCTTTTCAACACCTGAGTTTCAGTCTCAGTATTAGCTACCCTAGTAGAGATCTGAGAGATCATTCCTTTGATAGAGGTTAACCACTCAGGTTCAACAATAGGGATCTGAGACAAAGCATTACAATGCTGTGTACATGGAATGGATCCCTCCTGAGAGGAAACATCATCTGCAGCATATGACACAGAGTCTCTAGAAATGGCTATGTGAGATATTAAACACACACACACACACACACACACACACACACACACACACACACACACACACACACACACACACACACACGGAAATGTCAGACACAGTTTCCCCCCAAGTATGCCACAGAGAGACACAGAGATTGGAGCCAACCCACACACAGCGCTTTTTGAGGTAGAACTAATGAAACTACCAGCGCTGTCTGTGTACCTTAATAGACTACACAGCAGTGACGTGCGGTGAAGTCACTGCCTGGTGAGGCACATATGGAGGTGGGTCTGACCATTCCCTGCCACACTGTGCCCACCTGCACCACCACATCCTCCCACACTGAACCCACCTGCAACGCCACCCCCTACTACACTGCATCCACCTGCACTGGCAACCCCTGCCACACTGCACCGCCACCTTCTGCCATACTGCACCCACCGACACTGTCACCCCCTACCACACTGCATCCACCTGCACTGGCACCATCTGCCACACTGCACCGCCACCTTCTGCCACACTGCACCCACCGACACTGCCACCCCCTACCACACTGCACTACCACTCTTCCCACACTGTACCCACCTACACTGCCACTCTGCACATACCTGCACTGCTACCCCCTGCCACACTGTGCCCACCTGCACTGCCACCCCCTGCCACGCTGCACCCAGCCGACTAATACAGCAGTGCTGGCAGCCCCCACTCTCGCCCCACCAGCTGCAGGCATCCTCCCTCTTTGTGCCCCCCCTACCCCCGCAGCAGCCTGCAACCCCCCTCTTTCCCCCCTGCAGCAGCTGGCAACACCACTCTCTCCCCCCGCAGTGGCCGGCAACCCCCCCTCTCTCCCCCCTGCAGCAGCGGCCGGCAACCCTTCTCTCTCCCCCCTGCAGCAGCGGCCGGCAACCTTTCTCTCTCCCCCTGCGGCGGCGGCCGGCAACCCCCCTCTCTCCCCCCGCAGCGGCCGGCAACCCTTCTCTCTCCCCCCGCAGCAGCGGCCGGCAACCCCCCCATGCAGAGTGTCTATTTGCTGTGAGCGGTCAACAAACCTCCGCTCTGTCCCCCCGCAGCAGCGCTCTTTACCTGTAGCGCCCGTACATGGGGTGAAGTTCCAGGGAAGAGAAGTGAGAACATGGCCGGCCTTGGGGTCATCTGGCATTCTGCCCCTTCAGTGCTGTCCAATGAGGTGGGTTGAAGGAACAGCCCCATCAATGAGGCAGCTCTGCTGGTGCCGCTTCGCCTCATTTTTTCCAATGGGTTTTTACGGCCCACGGCTTGGCCCCGCCCCGCCCCAAGCTTCAGACACTGTATTATAGTCAGTGGGAGGCAGCGCTCTCGTTGCCTCCCATCTAGATTTGGCAGCATTTTAAACAGCATTAAGGATTACAATAATACAGACAAGATATTTATGACACAGAATATGTGTTATAAATATCTTCTGTGTATTATTTAAATCATTATGACAGGGGAGGCACTGCCTCCCCTGACTGCACGTCCCTGCTACACAGACTTTACACAGCCCCCCCCCCCCCCCTTCTACAACCCCCTGGTATGGTACCGCACAGGATAGCTGGAGTTGCTTGGAGGGACAGTTCTCCCTGTCAGCGTCTGTTTTACAGGAACTGCAGGCAGGAAAATGGCGCTGAACGCTGCTGGGTCCGCTCTGAGGAGAAGCTCCGCCCATTGAACATGGTGCTGCTTCCCGCTCTTCATTATATTATACTCGCCTGAGGATTTCTGCTGGCAGCGATCCGGGGACCCTGACAGGCTTGCTGACAAGTGTAGGGTATAGGCGCTGGCTCAGGGCACCCCTCACAGCGCTGCACTATGTACCGCTAAGCCCCGGAGTGCAGTTTGTACTGCGCTCGCTACCCTGTTGCTACCATCTTCACACCGGCTCCCCACTTGCCAGGAGGGCTGGTGACTCACTCGCCACCGAAGTCTTCCGGCTCTGTAAGGGGGTGGCGACATGCTGCGGGAGTGAGCAGTCGCCTGGAGCGGCTAACGATCAGCACCCTCTGGAGCTCAGTGTCCTGTCAGCGGAGATAGTGGCTCAGACCCCTCAGGGCAGACACTACTCCCCCCCTTAGTCCCACAAAGCAGGGAGACTGTTGCCAGCAGCCTCCCTGTAAAATAATAAACTCTAAGAAAACTTTTACTAGAGAAACTCTGGAGAGCTCCCCTAGCTGTGACTGGCTCCTCCGTGCACATTTTCTAAACTGAGTTTAGTAGGAGGGGCACAGAGGGAGGAGCCAGCCCACACTCTCAAACTCTTAAAGTGCTAGTGGCTCCAAGAGGACCCGTCTATACCCCATGGTACTAATGTGGACCCCAGCATCCTCTAGGACGTAAGAGAAATATAAAATAGTTTTATAGTGACAACAAGCTGTTCTACCCATTCTTCGCATGGGAGTTTCTGATTTTCACAGTTGTAAATATAAATGAGTGTTAAAAATTTGGTAAAGCTATAGAGCTGTAAATTTTAGATGTCATAATGTAAGTAAATATTAATCCATGGTTATTGGCATTACCCGAGGAGCACCCGTAGCATATGTGGTAAAAAGTGACAGGACCATTTTTGTATTTTATTACATTCTACACACTGGAGGTACAATCCAGATTTTGATCCAATTGTCCATTTGGGCATTATTGTTCATGCAACGCAAGCTACACATCGGTAATAACGTCATTATGTCAAGCCCCTTTTTCTTTCCCTTAGGGGAGGTTTATTAAAATTCTAATTACGTAGTTTTCCTATTTCCCACCTGAAGAATACCTATGTTAAATTTCAGCTTCCTAACATATCAGGAAGTAAGAGAATTAGGGGGACATTTACTAAGCAGTGATAAGAGCGCGGAAGTGAGCCAGTGGAGAAGTGCCCATGGCAACCAATCAGCACTGAAGTAACATCTATAATTTGCATACTATAATATTATACAGAGCTGCTGATTGGTTGATGGGGCAACTTCTCCACTGGCTCACTTCTCCACTCTTTTCACTGCTTACTAAATGTCCCCCTTAGTGATGAGTCAGCCAGTCAGCCAGTGAGTGAGTGAGGGCTTTCGCATTTATATATATATATTTAGATTAGATTGCAGCTAGTCAGATGACCTGTTTCTTGACTGGCCCTACACAAAAGACAATGAAAAAGGTAAAAAAAAAAAAAAAAACCTGAAAAATATGGTATATATCTGCTTAATGACAAAATTGATAGGAGGCCACTCTTTATACAAATAAAACAATATTTATTATCCTGAACACACATAAGCTATGGTGAATGAGGGTTTTTTCAACATTTGAGGGATGGTATCTGTGAATAGTAGTGATGTGCACCGGAAATTTTTCGGGTTTTGGTTTTGGATTCGGTTCCATGGCCGTGTTTTGGATTCGGACGCGTTTTGGCAAAACCTCCCTGAAAATTTTTTGTCGGATTCGGGTGTGTTTTGGATTCGGGTGTTTTTTTTACAAAAACCCCTCAAAAACAGCTTAAGTCATAGAATTTGGGGGTCCTTTTGATCCCATAGTATTATTAACCTCAATAACCATAATTTCCACTCATTTCCAGTCTATTCTGAACACCTGGCCCATCAAGGTGTGGCACTGCAGTGTTAGACAGGATGGCAGATTTAAAAAATAGGCCCCAAACAGCACATGATGCAAAGAAAAAAAGAGGTGCACCAAGGTCGCTGGATGGCTAAGCTAAGCGACCCAAGTGGCCGACACAAACACCTGGCCCATCTAGGCGTGGCACTGCAGTGTCAGACATGATGGCCGATTTAAAAAATAGGCCTCAAACAGCATATCATGCAAAGAAAAAAAGTGGTGCACCAAGGTTGCTGGATGGCTAAGCTAAGCGACCCAAGTGGCCGACACAAACACCTGGCCCATCTAGGAGTGGCACTGCAGTGTCAGACAGGATGGCACTTCAAAAAATAGTCCCCAAACAGCACATGATGCAATGAAAAAAAGAGGTGCACCAAGGTCGCTGGATGGCTAAGCTAAGCGACCCAAGTGGCCGACACAAACACCTGGCCCATGTAGGAGTGGCACTGCAGTGTCAGACAGGATGGCAGATTTAAAAAATAGTCCCCAAACAGCACATGATGCAAAGAAAAAAAGAGGTGCAATGAGGTAGCTGTGTGACTAAGCTAAGCGACCCAAGTGGCCGACACAAACACCTGACCCATCTAGGAGTGGCATTGCAGTGTCAGACAGGATGGCAGATTTAAAAAAAAGTCCCCAAACAGCACATGATGCAAAGAAAAAAAGAGGTGCACCAAGGTCGCTGGATGGCTAAGCTAAGCGACCCAAGTGGCCGACACAAACACCGGGCCCATCTAGGAGTGGCACTGCAGTTTTCTAGCGAGAGGATGAGTGCTTCCATCCTCATGTGAATCTGAACCACTAGCCATGAACATAGGCCAGTGCCTCAGCCGTTCCTTGCCACTCTGTGTCGTAAATGGCATATTGGCAAGTTTACACTTCTCCTCAGATGCTTTTAATTTTGATTTTTGGGTCACTTTACTGAACTTTTGTAGTATACTTGATGACACAGAGGTAGAGCAGTGGTCTACTGTACCGTACTGCTATATATATACTGGTGGTCAGCAAAATTCGGCACTGTCCTCCTACTATATATACTGCGCACAACTAAAATGCACCACAGGTATGGATGGATAGTATACTTGATGACACAGAGGTAGGTAGAGCAGTGGCCTACTGTACCGTACTGCTATATATTATATACTGGTGGTCAGCAAAATTCTGCACTGTCCTCCTACTGTATATACTGAGCACAACTAAAATGCACCACAGGTATGGATGGATAGTATACTTGACGACACAGAGGTAGGTAGAGCAGTGGACTACTGTACCGTACTGCTATATATTATATACTGGTGGTCAGCAAAATTCTTCACTATCCTCCTACTATATATACTGCGCACAACTAAAATGCACCACAGGTATGGATGGATAGTATACTTGACGACACAGAGGTAGGTAGAGCAGTGGACTACTGTGCCGTACTGCTATATATTATATACTGGTGGTCAGCAAAATTCTGCACTGTCCTCCTACTATATAAACTGCGCACAACTAAAATGCACCACAGGTATGGATGGATAGTATACTTGACGACACAGAGGTAGGTAGAGCAGTGGCATACTGTACCGTACTGCTATATATTATATACTGGTGGTCAGCAAATTTCTGCACTGTCCTCCTACTATATATACTGCGCACAACTAAAATGCACCACAGGTATGGATGGATAGTATACTTGACGACACAGAGGTAGGTAGAGCAGTGGACTACTGTACCGTACTGCTATATATTATATACTGGTGGTCAGCAAAATTCTGCACTGTCCTCCTACTATATATACTGCGCATAACTAAAATGCACCACAGGTATGGATGGATAGTATGCTTGACGACACAGAGGTAGGTAGAGCAGTGGCCTGCTGTACCGTACTGCTATATATTATATACTGGTGGTCAGCAAAATTCTGCACTGTCCTCCTACTATATATACTGCGCACAACTAAAATGCACCACAGGTATGGATGGATAGTATACTTGACGACACAGAGGTAGGTAGAGCAGTGGACTACTGTACCGTACTGCTATATAATACTGGTGGTCACTGGTCAGCAAAATTCTGCACTGTCCTCCTACTATATACTACAGTGCAGCACAGATATGGAGCGTTTTTAGGGCAGAGAACGTAGATATTTTCAGCACACTGAGCACAGATATTTGCAAGCACACCTAGCACAGATATTTGCAGCACACTGAGCACAGAAACTGAGAGAACGCTGCACGTCCTCTCCCTATCATCTCCAATGCACGAGTGAAAATGGCGGGGACGCGCAGCTCCTTATATAGAATACGAATCTCGCGAGAATCCGACAGCGGGATGATGACGTTCGTGCGTGCTCGGGTTAACCGAGCAAGGCGGGAGGATTCGAGTCTGCCTCGGAACCGTGTAAAATGGGTGAAGTTCGGGGGGGTTCGGATTCCGAGGAACCGAACCCGCTCATCACTAGTGAATAGTAGTAGGTAATAAGTTCTGTATACAGCATTGCTTGATGGTCGACAGGGATTCAAGTGGGTAAGGTAGTCTAGCACAGGCAGCAATACTTACACCTGTGCCTGCACAAAGGTGGTGCAATATGTGCCTATCACCATAGGTGACTACTACATACCTCCCAACTGTGCCGATTTTCGCGGGACAGTCCCGTTTTTTTTAAACTGTCCCACCAGCGGGCCGTAGTGTCCCGTGGTGGTGGTGGGGCAGTTGGGAGGCTCCTGTCATTGCTGCCCTGCTTAACGCACAGCATCTATTCACTGGAGACAGAGGGAGTGGGGGCATGCAAGCAACTCACAGAGCGCTGGGCATGCTTCCTCAGTGATGAAACTGGGAGGCGTGGCTCACGATCATGGCACCCTGCGAAGCCATGCCCCCTTTTCATAGACTACACCCCTTTTCAAAATTTGGCGCAGACATTGAGGTGTGTCAGAACAGGCTGTGTTTGTGGATCCGTTGGACTCTGACCAACCGAAGGAGCAGATGCCCCTGAGTGCTGGAAACAAGGAGGACAAAGATAATTCCTTTTCATATATTTATATTTATAACAGATCAGAATGAAACTGTAGGAAGACTGAGACTAATTAGTTCAGGATTGGGAAACTGCAGGGAATGAAGTCACTGAATGATACGAGGCCGAGATTGAAGAACTGTGAAGAATATACTTAGGGTGATATAAAGACGAGACTGAAGAACTGTGAAGTTGAGTTGTTGAGTGATGCGAAGGCAAGGCTGAAGAACTGTGAAGACTGTTAGCCGGATGATGTGAAAATGTGAATTTGGAACTGTGAAGACTGGTTGCTGGATGATGCGAGGACGTGACTGAAGAACAGTGAAGACTGCTTGCTGGATGATACGAAGACGTGAGTGAAGAACTGTGAAGACTGGTTGCAGGATGATGCAAAGATGTGAATGAAGAATTGTGAAGACTGGTTGCAGGATGATGCAAAGACATGAATGAAAAGCACAGGCTAAAGCTGGCGAACCACTGCGAGAATCCTGCGGAATCCGAAGGCACTGGTGGGAGAGCGGTTGACCGTGATAGCGCACTGGAGAGCTGGCGAGCATTGTGCAGCGAGAGTTGGCTGAGAACTCTGAGAGCCTGACGGGACCAATTAACAAAAGACGTACAGAAGAAACTGCGGGAGCACAGAGCTAAGGCACAGAGTAACCACAACAAAGCACTGGCACAGAATGCAATAATCCCAGCCTATTTATAGGCAGCAGGAAAACAGGATTGGCTGACACTCACCCATCACGCTCATTGGTGCTGCCCTTGGTCTCCAACATGTCCGCTCCTAGCAATGCAGACATGCCAGGAAGCTGTAGGCCACTAGGTCCTCCCTCCAGCCTCCGGAAGCCATCACTCCCGCCGCCGACCCAGCTGTGACCCCATGCGGCCACAGAGCGCCGCAGGCAGCCGCAGCGGCAGAGGACGGATCCCGGGACCCTCGGCGGTAAGCTACCGCCGCGTGTCAAGGTGGCTGAAAGTAGATGGCAGCTATGCTTATCATGGTGTTTGTTACACCCCATGTACAGTTTATTCCCCAAAGCACTGGTCATGCCCTCCACATCATTAGCCACATCCTAATGATGCTTGTCACACCCCTTATGGTGGCACGCAATAGGCCCTTCATAAATTTCAGCTCCGGGCCAATACGGACCTTAATCTGGCACTGCCAACTGGTACTAGGGAAAGGTCTCTGGGAAGAGTCACCTGACTGGTACTAGCGAAAGGTCTCAGGGAAGGGTCACCTAGCTGGTTCTAGGGCAAAGTCATCCCTGTGAAGAAGTTCCTTGAAATGAGAAAATTGGGTAATATGAGCTGCTTGATTTGTGAGAAAAATGGCATAATAGATATTAATACATCTTTCTGCAGCAGGGTACATTGGTTTCCACAGTGGCTCTTGATCCAGAGGCACCAACAGGCTTTAGCTGTCCCAGGATGCATAGGGGCCGCCTCCATAACCCCACTCCAGGCACTGACAGCTCAGTTTTGAGTTCTTGCCTGCTGCAGCAGGTCACTGAACAGGGGGGCTGTGCTGAAGAAGCCCTGAAAGCTTTTAACAGAAAGACTTTTTGACTTTTCTAACAGGGCTGACAGTGCTGTATGTCAGTGTGACATTCAGCACTGCAGCTCCATTATCTCCCAAGCGGCACCACACACTCCACTTGGCCTGGTTCCAGGGTACCTGCGGCGGAGACGTCCTGGCTTAGGCACGGTTGCAGACTGCTCTCCTGGGTCGCGTGGCTGGTACGGAAAGGAGGTCTCCTAGGTGGGACCTGCCATTAAATCGCGTTACGTCCGCGGTCTGGGGAGGCTCCGCAGTACCTGGTGTGGAAGACCAGCATAGGGGAGCGGCGTTTGACCTGTTGCCCTTCCCCTGGCCAGGGTTCCATCTCCTTGCAGATTTCACTCTCCCTCATTCCCTCACAGAGACTCTGGGCGCCATCTTAACAGCATAGCTGCAGCAAGTCTCCGGGATTGCAGGGAAAGGTCTCCCATGTAAAGTCGCCAGTGTACAGGGCTGAGACTTTACATTAACTTGAGTATCCTACATTTCTTAGAGACAGCATTAGTTGAGAAAAGGTGTATATTGCAGAGTATATTGTACAAGTATTCTGCTATATCCTCCGGTCTGAGACCACGCTGTGATATATATATATATATATCCAACGGGCAGTCCGGCTCTCCCATTAAGGTGCAATACTGCGCTGGGTGCCTCCACAAAGACTTAACATAGACAACGGGCGGTGCGGCACTCCAAGGAGTGCCGCACCGCCCATGGTCTATGTGCGGCTGCCACTTTTCGTGTTTTGTGGTTTGGTTTTGGTTCTAATTCCATTTTCATGTTTTGGTTTTGGCAGGGTTTTGCCAAAACCACCCCTTTGTGTTTTGGTTTTGGAGCTGGATGATTTTTGAAACCCCCCCCCATAAAAACAGCTAAAATTCAAGAATTTGGGGGTAAGTTTGCTCCTACAGTATTATTAACCCCAATAACAATCATTTCCACTCATTTCCAGTCTATTCTGAACACCTCACACCTCACAATATTGTTTTTAGGCCTAACAGTTGCACCGAGGTGGCTGTATGACTAAGCTAAGTGACACAAGTGTGCGGCACAAACACCTGGCCCATCTAGGCGTGGCACTGCAGTGGCAGACAGGAGGGCAGATATAAAAAAAAGGCCCCAAACAGCACATGATACAAAGAAGAAAAAGAGGTGCAATTAGGTAGCTGGATGGCCAAGCTAAACGACACAAGTGTGCGGCACAAACACCTGTCCCATCTAGGAGTGGCACTGCAGTTACAGACAGGATGGCACTTAAAAAAACTAGTCCCCAAACAGCACATGATGCAAAGAAGAAAAAGAGGTGCAAGATGGAATTGTCCTTGGGCCCTCCCACCCACCCTTATGTTGTATAAACAGGACATGCACACTTTAACAAACCATTCATTTCAGCGACAGGATCTGCCACACGACTGTGGCTGAAATGACTGGTTTGTTTGGGCCCCCACCAAAAAAGAAGCAATCAATCTCTCCTTGCACAAACTGGCTCTACAGAGGCAAGATGTCCACCTCATCATCATCCTCCGATTCCTCACCCCTTTCACCGTGTACATCCTCCTCACTGAGTATTCATCCCCACTGGAATCCACTGGAATCCACCATCACAGGTTCCTGTGTACGTTCTGGAGGCAATTGCTGTTAAAGGGCTTCCTGGAAGACTTTATAATTAATTTTGATGAACATCATCTTCTCCACATTTTGTGGAAGTAACATCCTACACCGATCGCTGACAAGGTTACCGGCTGCACTAAACACTCTTTTGGAGTACACACTGGAGGGGGGGGGGGGGGGGCAACTTAGGCAAAATAAAGCCAGTTTGTGCAAGGGCCTTTTTCCTGCCAGTATACGTACGGACTGTCTGACATGCCTACTTGGATGCTGTCACTCATATAATCCTCCACCATTCTTTCAATGGTGACAGAATCATATGCAGTGACAGTAGACATGTCAGTAATCGTTGGCAGGTTCTTCAGTCCGGACCAGATGTCAGCTTTTGCTCCTGACTTACCTGCATCACCGCCAGCGGGTGGGCTAGGAAATGTTATCCTTTTCCTTGCAGCTCAAGTGGCGGGAGAAATTGAAGGAGGAGCTGTTGACGGGTCACGTTCCGCTTGAGTTGACAATTTACTAACCAGCAGGTCTTTGCATCTCTGCACACTTGTGTCTGCTGGAAAGAGAGATACAATGTAGGCTTTAAACCTAGGATCGAGCACGGTGGCCAAAATGTAGTGCTCTGATTTCAACAGATTGACCACCCTTGAATCCTGGCAAAGCAAATGAAGGGCTCCATCCACAAGTCCCACATACTTTGTGGAATTGCTCCGTCTTAGAACCTCCTTCAATTTATCCAGCTGCTTCTGCAAAAGCTTGATGAGGGGAATGACCTGACTCAAGCTGGCAGTTTCTGAACTGACTTCACGTGTGGCAAGTTCAAAGGGTTGGAGAACTTTGCACAAGATAGAAATCATTCTCCACTGCGGTTGAGTCAGGTGCATTACCCATCCTTTGCCTATATCGTGGGCAGATGTATAGGCTTGAATGGGCCTTTGCTGCTCCTTCATCCTCTGAAGCATATAGAGTGTTGAATTTCACCTCATTACCACCTCTTGCTTCAGTTGATGGTGGGGCAGGTTCAGGAGTGTTTGCTGGCGCTTCAGTCTTCGGCACGCAGTGGCAGAATGCCGAAAGTGGCCCACAATTTTTCGGGCCACCGACAGCATCTCCTGCACACCCCTCTCATTTTTCAAAAAATTCTGCACCACCAAATTAATTGTATGTGCAAAACATGGGACGCGCTGGAATTTGCCCAGTTGTAATGCACTCACAATATTGGTGGCGTTGTCTGATATCACAAATCCCCAGGAGAGTCCAATTCGGGTAAACCATTCTGCGATGATGTTCCTCAGTTTCCGTAAGAGGTTGTCAGCTGTGTGCCTCTTATGGAAAGTGGTGATACATAGCGTAGCCTGCCTAGGAATGAGTTGGCGTTTGCAAGATGCTGCTACTGGTGCCACTGCGGGAGGCCATACATCTACCCAGTGGGCTGTTACAGTCATATAGTCCTTAGTCTGCCCTGTTCCACTTGTCCACATGTCCGTTGTTAAGTGGACACTGGATACAACCGCATTTTTTAGTACACTGGTGACTCTTTTTCTGACGTCTGTGTACATCCTCGGTATCGCCTGCCTAGAGAAGTGGAACCTAGATGGGAATTGATACCGGGGACACAGTAACTCAAACAAATCTTTAAGTGACTCTGAACTAATGGTGGATACTGGACGCACCTCTAACACCAACATAGCTGTCAAGGCCTCAGTTATCTGCTTTGCAAAAGGATGACTGCTGTCATATTTCATCTTCCTCACAAAGGACTGTTGGACAGTCAATTGCTAACTGGAAGTAGTAAAAGTGGTCTTCCGACTTCCCCTCTGGGATGACGATAGACTCCCAGCAGCAACAACAGCAGCGGCAGCAGCAACAACAGCAGGCGTACCACTGAAGGATCCTACGGAAGAATCCCAGTTAGAAGAGGACTCCTCAGTTTTGACAGTGACATGGCCTGCAGGACTACGGATGTTCCTGACTGAGGAAGTTCACGTTGAGGGAGTTGTTGGTTTGGCTTGCATGAGCTTGGGTACAGGAGGAAGAATGGATTTAGGTGTCAGTGGACTGCTTACGCTCTTACCCAAAGTTTCTGAACTTGACAGTGACTTCTGATGAATGCACAGCAGGTGACATATAAGGGAGGATTTTCCTAGGTGGTTAACATCCTTACCCCTACTTATTACAGATTGAGGCAACAGATGGCTTGACACCTGTTGTCCGGATTTGAGGAGAAATAATTCCACACCGAAGAGGTGGCTTTTTTGGTAGTTTGCCCAGGCATCACAATGGGCTTGTTCGTCCCAAGGACAACAGGTGTCTCCCCCGGTGCCTGAATTAAACAAACCACATCACCATCAGAATCATCATCGTCACCTTCCTCCTCAGCGCCAGCAGCACCCATATCCTCATCCTGGTGTACTTCAACAGTGACATCTTCAATTTGAATCTCAGGAACTGGACTGTGGGTGCTTCTTCCAGCACTTGCAGGGGGCGTGCAAATGGTGGAAGAAGCCACCTCTTCCCGTCCAGGGTTGGGAAGGTCAGGCATCGCAACCGCCGACACAATTGGACTCTCCTTGGGGATTTGTGATACCATCTCAGAGCGCACAGTTCTTTTCTGTGCTCTTTCCAGCTTAACTCTTTTAGTTTTTCTAGCAGGAGGATGAGTGCTTCCATCGTCATGTGAAGCTGAACCACTAGCCATGAACATAGGCCAGGGCCTCAGCCGTTCCTTGCCACTCCGTGTCGTAAATGGCATATTGGCAAGTTTACATTTCTCCTCAGACGATTTAAATTTCTTTTTGGATTTTACATGCCCTCTACTATCACATTGGGCATCGGCCTTTGCAGACGACGTTGATGGCATTTCATCGTCTATGTCATGGCTAGTGACAGCAGTTTCAGCACTAGGAGGAAGTGGTTCTTGATCTTTCCCTATTAACTCCTCAAAATGTTTGTTCTCCATTATTTTTCTGGAGTTATATAACACAATATGCGGCACAAGAGAGCGTACCCCTACACCTCACAGGGCAAACCCTGTAAAAATAATTTGGATTATATATTAATAATCCCTTTATTTGGAGTAAATAATGGCCCTCATTCCGAGTTGATCGCTCGCAAGGCGATTTTAGCAGAGTTGCTCACGCTAAGCCGCCGCCTACTGGGAGTGAATCTTAGCATCTTAAAATTGCGACCGAAGTAATCGCAATATTGCGATTACACACCTCGTAGCAGTTTCTGAGTAGCTCCAGACTTACTCGGCATCTGCGATCAGTTCAGTGCTTGTCGTTCCTGGTTTGACGTCACAAACACACCCAGCGTTCGCCCAGACACTCCTCCGTTTCTCCGGCCACTCCTGCGTTTTTTCCGGAAACGGTAGCGTTTTTTCCCACACGCCCATAAAACGGCCTGTTTCCGCCCAGTAAAACCCATTTCCTGTCAATCACATTACGATCGCCAGAACGATGAAAAAGCCGTGAGTAAAATTACTAAGTGCATAGCAGATTTACTTGGCGCAGTCGCAGTGCGAACATTGCGCATGCGCACTAAGCGGAAAATCGCTGCGATGCGATGAAATTTACCGAGCGAACAACTCGGAACGAGGGCCAATATACAGCACAGGACAGCACCACTGAACATATATGGCAGCACCACTAGACTGGATTTATACGGAATTATATGGATTTATATGGAATTTTACGGCAGGATAACTGGAATTATACGCCAGTATCATGGGAATTATACGGCGATATCACAGGAATTATACGCCAGTATTCCGAGAATTATACGGCAATGTCACAGGAATTATACACCAGTATTCAGAGAATTATACGGAAATTTCACAGGAATTATACGCCAGTATTCCGAGAATTATACGGCAATATCACAGGAATTATACGGCAATATCACAGGAATTATACGCAAGTATTCCGAGAATTATACGGCAATGTCACAGGAATTATATGCCAGTATCACGGGAATTATACGGCAATATCACAGGAATCATATGCAATATTCCGAGAATTATACGGCAATGTCACAGGAATTATACGCCAGTATTCCGAGAATTATACGGCAATGTCACAGGAATTATACGCCAGTATTCAGAGAATTATACTGCAATATCACAGGAATTATATGCAGTATTCCAAGAATTATACGGCAATGTCACAGGAATTATACGCCAGTATTCAGAGAATTATACGGCAATGTCACAGGAATTATACGCCAGTATTCCTAGTATTATACGGCAATGTCACAGGAATTATATGCTAGTGTTCAGAGAATTATACGGCAATATCACAGAAATTATACGGCAATATCACAGGAATTATATGCCAGTATTCCGAGAATTATACGGCAATATCACAGGAATTATATGACAGTATTCCGAGAATTATACGGCAATGTCACAGGAATTATACGACAGTATTCAGAGAATTATACGGCAATGTCACAGTAATTATACGCCAGTATTCCTAGTATTATACGGCAATATCACAGGAATTATACGCTAGTATTCAGAGAATTATACGGCAATATCACAGGAATTATACAGAAAATCACAGGAATTATACGGCAATATCACAGGAATTATACGCCAGTATTCCGAGAATTATACGGCAATGTCACAGGAATTATACGCCAGTATTCAGAGAACTATACTGCAATATCACAGGAATTATACCGCAATATCACAGGAATTATACGCCAGTATTCCCGAAAAATATACGGCAATGTCATAGGAATTATACACCAGTATCACGGGAATTATACGGCAGTAACACTGGATATATGGCAGCAGAGGATACCACCACTGTGACTGGTCACGGGACTGATGCTGCACAAGACACTTCCCCTGGTGTAATGCAGGACAACACAGCACCACTGAAAGGTACTTATACAGCTACACTGGATATATGGCAGCAGAGGACACCACCACTGTGACTGGTCACTGGACTGATGCTGCACAAGACACTTCCCCTGGTGTAATGCAGGACAACACAGCAGCGCTAAAAGGGACTTATACAGCTACACTGGATATATGGCAGCAGAGGACACCACCACTGTGACTGGTCACTGGACTGATGCTGCACAAGACACTACCCCTGGTCTGATGCAAGACAACACAGCTAAAATGCAAGGGACTTATACTTATACAGCAGCACTGGGGACATATAGCAGCAGAGGACACCAACACTGTGACTGGCTGGACTGATGCAGCATAAGACACTGACTACACTGGACTGGACTGAGCAGCACAAGACAGCAGTAAGTAGACTCGCCATGCCACTTTCCCGCCCCCACACAGACACTGAGGACGGAGACACGTCCTTTCACTACACTCCCCGAGACTGGAGTGAAAATGCGGCTCCTTATATGGAATCCAAATCCCGCGAGAATCCGACAGCGGGATGATGACATTTTGCCGCATTTGGGTTTCTGAGTCAAGATGGAAAATCCGAACCTGGCTCGAATCCGGACTCGGAAGGCAACGTTCATGGGGGTTCGGTTCTCTGAGAACCGAACCCGCTCATCTCTAGACAAGACTGCAGTTTCGACCTTAATTGAATATACCCCATGGTGGGAGATGGGGCGGAAGGGAGAACACTAAACTGTAGAAGGGGCACTGGGCTAAATGAAAGGTCCACAGTACATGACTTCCAGGGTGGTAGGAGGTGTTTAATATGCAGAGGAGGGGTGGATAGTGGAATGGGCTTAATATTCATTATTTTCGGGTGGGAGGGCATCTTGCTTGACTGCAGATATCTCCAGTTCCTGGAAATAGATTTCTTAGCTTTCAATGGGATAATAAAACTAGAGAGTCACACCTTTCAGCAAGGACTTGGGCAGGCCCGGTGCACGGACCGGAATGGGCGGAGCTAAACAGGACAGAATGGGGCGGAGCTACATCGACCAGGCTGCTGTACTGAGGGAGACAGTGGCTTAGGTAAGTGGAGGGTGAGAGATAAATGTATGTGTGTATGTATGGTGTGTGTGTGTGTGTGTGTGTGTGTGTGTATATATGGTGGGTGTGTATGAGTGTGTCTATATGTGTGAAGTGTGTGTGTGTGTGCGCGCGCTTTATGGATTCTACTACTGGGGGGCATTACGTATAACGACGCTACTATTGGGGGGGCATTACATGTAAGGACGCTACTACTACTGGGGTGCCATTACGTGTAAGGATGCTACTACTACTGGGGGGGGGGGGGCATTACGTATAAGGACGCTACTACTACTGGGGAAGCATTAAGTATGACAACACTACTACTGGGGGGTTATTACATGTAAGGACGCTACTACTACTGGGGGGGTTATTACGTGTAAGGATGCTACTACTACGAGGGGGGCATTACGTATAAGGACGCTACCACTACTGGGGGGGCATTGCGTATAACGACACTACTACTGGGGGGGCATTACATGTAAGGACGCTACTACTACTGGGGGAGCCATTACGTGTAAGGACGCTACTGCTACTGGGGGGGGCATTACGTATAACGACGCTACTACTGGGGGGGCATTACATGTAAGGACGCTACTACTATTGGGGGGGCCATTACGTGTAAGGATGCTACTACTACTGGGGGGGCCATTACATGTAAGGACGCTACTACTACTGGGGGGGCATTACGTATAAGGACGCTACTACTACTGGGGGGGCATTACGTATAAGGATGCTACTACTACTGGGGGGGCATTACATGTAAGGACGCTACTACTACTGGGGGGGAGCATTACGTATAACGACGCTACTACTACTGGGGGGGACATTACGTATAACGACACTACTACTGGGGGGCCATTACATATAAGGACACTACTACTACTGGGGGGGGGCATTATGTATAGGGACGATACTACTACTGGGGGCACATTACGTATAAGGTAGCTACTACTTCTGGGGGGGCATTATGTATAAACATGGTACTACTACTGGGGGCACATTACGTATAAGGACGCTACTACTACTAGAGGGGAATTATGTGTAAGGATGCTTCATCTGGGGGTGCACTACATATAAGGACGCTACTACTACTGGGGGGCATTACGTATAAGGATGCTACTACTACTGGGGGTGCACTACGTATAAGGACGCTACTACTACTGGGGGGGAATTACGTATAAGGATGCTACTACTACTGGGGGTGCACTACGTATAAGGACGCTACTACTACTGGGGGGGGGGCATTACGTATACGGATGCATCTACTACTGAGGGTGCACTAAGTATAAGGACGCTACTACTACTGTGGGTGCATTATGTGTAAGGATGCTACTACTGCTGGGGGGCATTATGTATAAGTACGCTACTACTACTGGGGGGGCATTACGTATAAGGATGCTACTACTACTGGGGGGGCATTACGTATAAGGACGCTACTACTACAGGGGGGGCATTACATATAACGACACTACTACTGGGGGGGCCATTACGTGTAAGGACGCTACTACTACTGGGGAAGCATTAAGTATGACAACACTACTACTGGGGGGTTATTACATGTAAGGACGCTACTACTACTGGGGGGGTTATTACGTGTAAGGATGCTACTACTACGAGGGGGGCATTACGTATAAGGACGCTACCACTACTGGGGGGGCATTGCGTATAACGACACTACTACTGGGGGGCATTACATGTAAGGACGCTACTACTACTGGGGGAGCCATTACTTGTAAGGACGCTACTGCTACTGGGGGGGGCATTATGTATAACGACGCTACTACTGGGGGGGCATTACATGTAAGGACGCTACTACTATTGGGGGGGCCATTACGTGTAAGGATGCTACTACTACTGGGGGGGCCATTACATGTAAGGACGCTACTACTACTGGGGGGGCATTACGTATAAGGACGCTACTACTACTGGGGGGGCATTACGTATAAGGATGCTACTACTACTGGGGGGGCATTACATGTAAGGACGCTACTACTACTGGGGGGGAGCATTACGTATAACGACGCTACTACTACTGGGGGGGACATTACGTATAACGACACTACTACTTGGGGGCCATTACATATAAGGACACTACTACTACTGGGGGGGGCATTATGTATAGGGACGATACTACTGGGGGCACATTACGTATAAGGTAGCTACTACTTCTGGGGGGGCATTATGTATAAACATGGTACTACTACTGGGGGCGCATTACGTATAAGGACGCTACTACTACTAGAGGGGAATTATGTGTAAGGATGCTTCATCTGGGGGTGCACTACATATAAGGACGCTACTACTACTGGGGGGCATTACGTATAAGGATGCTACTACTACTGGGGGTGCACTACATATAAGGACGCTACTACTACTGGGGGGGAATTACGTATAAGGATGCTACTACTACTGGGGGTGCACTACGTATAAGGACGCTACTACTACTGGGGGGGGGCATTACGTATAAGGATGCGTCTACTACTGGGGGTGCACTAAGTATAAGGACGCTACTACTACTGTGGGTGCATTATGTGTAAGGATGCTACTACTACTGGGGGGCATTATGTATAAGTACGCTACTAATACTGGGGGGGCATTACGTATAAGGATGCTACTACTACTGGGGGGGCATTACGTATAAGGACGCTACTACTACAGGGGGGGCATTACATATAATGACACTACTACTGGGGGGGCCATTACGTGTAAGGACGCTACTACTACTGGGGGGGCATTATGTATAAGGACGCTACTACTACGGGCTGGGGCATTACGTATAACATGAATAAGATTGTGCTACATTGTGGCGTAATTTGAAATGGGGGTACTATTGTGTGGTCATGCCCCCTACTTGTGAGACCACACCCTTTTCCCGGCGCACGCCAAAGGAATATGGGAGGGCGCAAATTTATAGTTTGCAGGGAAGCGCCGAACACCCTAACACCGGCCCTGGACTTGGGGATCAGAATTCGGGAGCCAGAGCAATCCACTGACAAAAATATAAAACTGCATACCAAGCGTATGGAGCTGGAGCAGGGACCAGCTGCTGGAAGTCTGATATCTCTTGTCCTGGGCATAATAGTGACAAGCTGCCAGTGTCCACTGAATGGGGAGAGTCCCAGCTTTTGGAGTATACCCTCAGAAAAAGTCGAAGTCAGACAGAACCTGAGATATCTCGCTGGGATGAGCAGTTACCAGTGATTTGAGGTTCCGGAGGCGCCACAGGTCAGGGAGGGGCAGGTGTAGGGGTGCCGTGGATGGGGGAGGGGGTCTGGGAGCGCTGCTGGTGGGGGAAGGGCCGAATGGGGGGGTGCCATGGGTGGGGGAAGGGCGGGTGTGGGAGTATAATGGGGTATATATAATGGGGTGAGGTACACTGTGGGGGGTATATATAATGGGGATGGGTACACTGTGGGGGAGTATATATAATGGGATGCGTACACTGTGGGGGAGTATATATAATGGGGATGGGTACACTGTGGGGGAGTATATATAATGGGGATGGGTACACGTTGGGGGGGTATATATAATGGGGATGGGTACACATTGGGGGGTATATGTAATGGGAATGGGTACACTGTGGAGGAGTATATATAATGGGGATGGGTACATGCTGGGGGGTATATATAATGGGGATGGGTATACGTTGGGGGTATATATAATGGGGATGGGTACACTGTGGGTGTGTGTATATAATGGGGATGGGGTATGTATAATGGGGTCAAGGTATGGGGGGATACTTCCTGCCGTGGGTCCCGCACCTTCCCTGGCCAGCTTGCCTCTCTCCATCCCGCTGGCCGGAGCTTCTCCTCCTCAGCCCGCAGGCAGGTGGCACCGGAGCTGTCACTGGGTCAGGCCGGGGACCGGCATGAGGCCTACACCGCCGCCCAGCTTAGAGTCTGAGGATGCAGCCGGGGTGGAGCGGGAAACACACGGAGCAGAGGCTGTCTGTGCTGGGAGAGGAGTCAGAGGGGAGAGCGGCATCCAGCAGCCAGGACACAGGGACCACAGAGCTGCCTTCACCTGGGGTATATACAGGGGGCGTGTAGTCCTACACAGTTGGTATATGTGTGTGTGGAGGGAGAGCATAGGGCAGGTAGGTATGTGTATGTGGGTGCATAGGGCAGGTAGGTATGTGTGTGTGGAGGGAGAGCATAGGGCAGGTAGGTATGTGTGTGTGGAGGCAGAGCATAGGGCAGGTAGGTATGTGTATGTGGGTGCATCGGGCAGGCGTATATGAGTGGGGGGTGTATAGGGCAGGCATAGGTAGGTATGAGTGTGCAGCAGATATATGTGTGTATGGAGGGGGTACATATGGTAGGCAGGTATGTGTGTGTGGGGTGTAGATGTGTGTACAGCAGGTATATATGTGTGATTGTGTGTGGGGGGTGTCGATGGGTGTGTGTATGGAGGGAGTACATAGAGCAGGTATATACACAGAGAGTTGGCCAGGGAGGGGAGGAGGTGCTGCAGCCGCTGTGTACTGCGGGTCACTTGCTTGTCTCCGTGTCTCCCTCCTTCGGCGCCGGCTCCCCGCTCTCTTCCTCCCCGGGCGGATCCATCCTCTCCTACCGCCGCCTCAGACTCACCGGCCGAGTCTTCTGCTGCTGCGGGCCGTTACCCGTCCTCCTCCAGCCAATCATGCAGTGGCCAGTTGACTGCCGCCACACCCCGCCGACCGGTGATTGGCTAACAGCTCTGAGGGATCACAACCCCTTCTTAGACACTCCGCCAATCACACGACTGGGGTCATACAGCGCACCTCCTCTCTTGCAAATGACATACTGAAAGGGCCAGGAGACACGCCTAGATCAACCACGTGTCAGCCAGATCTGTGATTCTGACTCCGCCCAGCATTGTGACTCCGCCCAGCGTTAGCAAATGAGTCACAAAGTCACAGATCTGGGCTAATATATAAAAGATACTGTATATAGGTTGGCTACATGCACCCCACCCTATGAGTGGTGAGTGCAGACATTGCACCCCGCTTCTGGGGGGGCGAGTGCTGTTGTTTTTATTTGTTTGTATATTGCAGGGTTAATCTTTGGTTAACTTTTATTAACTGTGGCCACAAGCTTTTTCATGCACCCCTATGTAAACTCAATTGTTCTAAACCTGTGTCAGCTGTTCCTTAGTAATTTATCAGCCAGTGTCAGGTGACTAGTGTACCTTTAAAAGACATAAGGTATGTGGCAGGTGCACATTAAACGGGTGGTCTTCTGTATGCCGGCGGTCGGGCTCCAGGCGCTCAGTATACCGGCGCCGGGAGCCCGACAGCCGGCATACTGACACTTATTTTCCCTCGTGGGGGTCCACGACCCCCATAGAGGGAGAATAAAATAGTGTGGCGCGCGTAGCGCGCCACCGTGCCCGTAGCGTGGCGAGCGCAGCAAGCCTGCAAGGGGCTCATTTGCGCTCACCACACTGTCGGTAAGCCGGCGGTCGGCCTCCCGGCGCCGGTATGCTGGGGAGCCCGACCGCCGGCCAGCCGTAGTGAACCCCATTAAACCTAGTGGGCATATCTGCAGTTATATTATGCGTGATACAGTTGCCAGGTTTTAATTTTTAAGATTCTGTGATAGTGTAGGACCTGCAAGAAGGTGGGGTACCTTGGCGAGTGGTTTGCAGGCTTCTGTGCATTGGCCGCAATTCACTAACTAAACCCCCATCATTTATTTATTGATGTTGTGAGGATAAGTGAGCTTGCTATGGTGAGTGCTACATTTTCTGTTTGTATATATTTAAGTAGATGGCCATGGGTTACATGCACACCACCCTATGAGTGGTGAGTGCAGACATTGCACCCCACTTCTGGGGTGGCGAGTCATTTTAGATTTGTTTGTATATATATATATATATATATATGTATATATATGTGTATATATATATGTGTGTATATATATATATATATATATATCTCAATCCTTGTAGACCCCACACTGAAATATACTGTGTGAGTGTTTCCTTGCTGCGGTGCCCTTCTAGAATGTCAAAACTCCTAGATCCTGTAACAAAGAGGCAGCGCACTGCAGGTTTTTCAGTGGAATGATTCCATTGAAATACTTGCAGAGTGCCGCCTACTTGTTACTCTCTCTCTCTGGGCGGGATGTACTGTCACTGATCGCGGGTCATCGCTGGTCAACGCAATGATGCTAATCGCATATGTACTAACATATGCGATTAGTATCACAAAGCGATGCCAGGGGTGACCTGCGATCAGTGATGGTCCGCAGGACAAGGTTTGAGGCGGCTTCCCTCAACCCCCAGCCCCGGGAGGTGATGTGCAGGGAGTCCCCGTGATCCTCCTTCTCCCCCCTGCAGCCGGAAGTAGACAAGGCTATGCTGCGGGGGAGAAGGAGGAGGGGGTCCGGGGGTAGAGAGGTCGGCGTGAGCGGCGCAGGTCGGCGGCGGAATGCGGCGGCAGTAAAAAGCCCATAGGCTTCTATGGGGTATCGCAATCAAAAGATGGCGATACCCTTGGTGGCGTAAACCCAGCTGTGGGGTCTTGGTACATATGAAAATGCGGTAAAACCGCATTTTCCCATTAGTACATCCCACCCTCTTTCTCTCTCTCTCTCTCTCTCTCTCTATATATATATATATATATATATATATATAAACAAATAGAATTGAGCGGCACTCTCAGGACTTTAACAAAGAACGGGTCCTCAGCCCATCATAAGTTAGCAACGTTTCGGTAATTTTATTTCAACCGTCGTCAGGCATTATTATGCCTGACGACGGTTGAAATAAAATTACCGAAACGTTGCTAACTTATGATGGGCTGAGGACCCATTCTTTGTTAAAGTCCTGAGAGTGCCGCTCAATTCTATTTGTTTATACAGTGGATAACTCTGCAAGAGAAGGCACCAGGTATTATATTCATTTAATCAGGAGTGCCGACCACTTGGACATCTATATATATATATATATATAGAGGTAAGGATTGTATTATTGTATTTTTTCTATTGCTAAATAAAAGATGATGAATACTGTTACCACTAACTAGATGGTAGCCACAACATTATACATAATTCTTTGACTGTACATAAAGATGTCAGCATTATTGTACTATATATATTTAGTTTGCTAGACAGGAACTCTTCAGAAAACCATGCTACAGCTGCAAGCATAAGGATAGAATAGTGCTTGCTTATCCCAATCTCACAAGAAATAGGTAACAATGATTATATGAAAAGCTGTACTTGAGATTTTAAGTTGAGCTTTTCAGGAGCAAGCAAAAGACTTCTAGAGAGGGGTTTCCAATGGGATATGGTCTCTAGGCCAACAGTAACTATGTCGACAGTTTTTTTCTTCTTTTGACCTTCTTAATACTTAACGATCCACGTGGACTATGACTGGGAATAGTAACCTGTGCTTTAAGTATGGCGAGCGAAGCGAGCCATGCGAGGGGACACGATGCACTAATTGGGGTTCCCGGTCACTGTACTGAGAAAACGACACAAACCCTCCCATAAAAAACTCATGTCAACCTTTTGACCTGTCGACCTAGACCATGTCGACCTTGTCACTGTCGACCAATAGTGGTCGACCTAGTTACTGTCGACCTAGTTACTGTCGACCTTGCATACCACACCCGTTTCCAAATGCTTCATTTTACAGCAAGTATGGCCACCACATGGAGAGTGTATTAATCTATAATCTGCCTCATACAACGTGTAGTGTATGTAATACACCAGACGCATACACGGTAGGTTATAAGAGTAAGCCTTCAGATTCAGCGGATCCAGTAATTCTGGCAAGCGGGATGCTGGCTGTCAGTATACAGACAGCAGCATCCCATCTGCTGAAATATGGTCAGTGAGGCAGCAAGTCCCCTCGCGGGCCTGCTCTGCTCGCCACGTAACTGGCCCGGTGGCAAGCTTTGTTCTCCACAGGTTTTATTCCCACTCGGTTGATGGCGTGGACCCACCAACCGAGTAGGAACTACGGGAGGGTGTCGGTATTCCATCCGTCGGTAAAATGCCAGCTGTCGGGATTCCGGCATCGGTCTCCTTAATGCTGGAATCCCAACAGCCGGCATTTTGACTGCATCCCAATCCAACAGTAGGGTCAGCCCATTTGAGCTGATTTGTTTATCCCTGGAGGTGGCACCATTCTACAATGCAAGTCTGAGAGTCTGGGTAATGGAAGAAAAACCTAGCTATGGCTAATGCCATGATATTGGATTCCACCACACTGTTGATAATAATTGGATGGCAATCATTTCTGGCATAATGTGAATTGCTTTGTGTCTCATTAGGAGAAATATGTAATTTTTGGATGCGATGAGATTTTTTTTCAGCTTTCATTAGAAACATTTTGCTTAATAGGAGTGACCTTTATCTGATGAGCTATAGTTCCAGCACTCATTGGTTAGGCCAGTGGTTCCCAAACTGTGTGCCATGGCACCCTGGGGTGCCTCGGGACACTTGCAGGGGTGCCTCGGGTTGGTGGTCCAGAACCAATTCAAATTCTGCATGGTCAATGTAAAAAGCAAAACCAGCGTTAATGGCTGCCAATCATAAAATATATTGACAATCAGAAGCAAATCTTGTCCCTCACCACATAAGTTACCCTAAGGATGACCTATAAAGACAATTAACATAATTTAATATTTCTTTCTACATTTTTCAATAAGAAACTATTGGCTTAGGGGTGCCGTGCAAAAAATTCTGATACTCTAGGGTGCCGTGATTCAAAAAAGTTTGGAAACCACTGGGTTAGGCTATATCTATATTTTGCACTGTGTTACTAGTAATCCACGATTTAATGCAATTCTAATACATTTATTTTTCCTGAATAGCTAAAGTGTATATATTTATTTTTTAATAGTACAGTAGCTATTAATTTATTATGTTTTTTTTTAGAAAAAGTATAAAACAATACTTAGATTTTCCTGGAATTTGCTGGCAGGTACTGTAGTTTTTACAGCAAATTTATATTATATCTATTACATCTACAGTTTTCTCTTTTTAGGAAATCCAACATGTTTGATCATATTGCTTCTACACTTTGAATTGGGTTAGTCATTTACCAAGAGAACTCTCAGCAGCGGTTTGATGCAAATTCCAGAACAGAGATAATAATTGTGCTTTGATTTTGCAGGTGTCTTGTGATGAAAAGGGGCTGAGTTCGATTTGCCAGCGGTAGGGATGCTGGCAGTCAGAATACTGACCACGGCATCCCGATGATGAGAATCCTAACAGGAGAAGGTAAGTATACTTACCTTCCGCCACTGGGCCCCTAACCCTAACACTCCCTTCTAGCAGCCTAAACCTAACCATCCCACCCCTGCAACCTAACCCTAACCCTCCCCAGTGGTGCCTAAACCTAAGCCCTCCCCCGCAGCCTAACCCTAACCCCTCCCCTGCAGCCTAACCCTAACTGGGGGTGCCTAAACCTTACCCCACAGTCTAATCCTCCTGCCACAGCCTAAACCTAACCTTCCCAACCTTCCCCCGCCCCCAGCGGCTTACCTCTTCGGCAGACTGACAGATGCTCGTTCAGGATCCCTGTTCTGGCAGGAGACCCTATTTGGGATTCTGGTGTGCCAGGATCCTGACCGCTGGGATCCTGACCGGATCCCAAAGAAAATAAGTGTGGTACTGTAAAACACATTTTGATACCTAAACTTAGGGGTAAATTTATTAAAGTTTCTAAAACAAAGAATTGGTGATGTTGCCCATAGCAAACAATCAGATACTGTCTGTCATTTTCTAAAAGGCATGTGATGTTGCTATGGGCAACATCACTAATTATCTGTTTTAGAAGGGTTAGTAAATTTACCCCTTAGTGTTTACTAAAAGAATATATTAAACACAACATGACGGCTGTTATATTAAATCAAAATAATTTGGAATATTTTCCACATAACACATGCAGTGAAAAAATAATTGTGTAGCTGTGTTTACAATTTTTTGTATATTTATAATATATTAACTTACATTATATTTTATATTGTCAATCTCACTTTCCATTTAAGAAATTCAATTATGATTAATGTTTCTGAACAAGAGATTGTCCCACAGTTTTAGGATTGTACTAATTGTCATTAAGTGCAGGAGGATTATAGTGCCATATCTTACTTTTTATTCTTTTTTTAAATTTACTGTATCTCTATGGATTACTTATGTTGAAAAAATCTTAGTATATTTTTAATAGTAGTACTTGCATGCTTAAACATGGTGCTACTGCCACCTAGTAACTAAAGTTATCGTTTACTGTACTTTTACGTTAATTCCATACCTCCCAACATTGGGAGGAGAGAAGGCGGGGCACTTTGGCGCTGCGTAGCTGCGCCCGCCCAAAAAAGGGGAGTGACATATAGGAAAGGGGCATGGCTTTGTGGGAGTGCCACAATCATGAGCCACGCCCCCATTTTTCGTCACTATGGGGGCATGGTCAGCGCTCTATGAGCTGCTGGCATGCCCCATCTCCCTCCATCTCTAGTGAATAGACGCTGTGCGCATGTGCACAGCATCTATTCACCACTTCTCTGGTAGGCAGAGCAGCGAGTGCAGGAGCCTCCCAACTGCCCCCCCTCAACGTGGGACACTGTGGCCCGTGGGTGGGACAGCGGGACAGTCCTGAAAAAAATGGGACTGTCCCGCGAAAATCGGGACAGTTGGGAGGTATGTAATTCTGTTGGTATAATGTTGAAATTAAGGTGTGGTATTGTTATCAATACTACTGTCTGATGAGTTTCTTTCAGAAAAAGGATAAGGACTATTGGCTGTACTGTGTGTGTGTTTCCTGATTCTTTGGCAGACATGGCAAATACGCTGTTAAATTCCAGTTCAAAACTCTTTGGCAAATCACGGTAGTTATCCTCTTCCCATAAGTGATTTCAGGATAACAACTGACTGGCCAAAGGACAATAGTTATTGCTCAATTGCACATGGTAAGCGATTTTATTAATATTAAAAATATACTTTTAAAAACCATGGGAAAATAATCATATAATAGCACTATGATCTCTCTTTTATTAATTGATTATTCATCTAAATCCATGAAGGGGATTGTTACAAATGTTGTATATTTCTCCTTGCAGGATCCAACAAATGATGATCCAGGAGACCTTTTTCTATTAACAAGTGCAGAGTGACTTCACTCTGCGATGCCGCTGCCGCGTCATTTAAATGCTGGCAACAGCAGCCCATCTCACACGCTTTGCTCTGCCAGCCAAATGGCAGATTCGCACAAAAGTGCTCAATACCCCATGCAAGATCCCGCTGCTTTGACGTGTGGCATGTGCCACTGAGATTCGGCCAGGTGAAGTATTTGAAGGAAATTGAATTCCCCCAGAAGGCCACTATGTTTGGTTAATAGAGGCTAAACCACATGATGAACTATAATAATACAATTTAAACTATATTAATACAATTAACTACATTATAGCAACATAGTTTATTGTAGCTAAACCCATGTATAGTCGCTATTAAACAACATTTTGATGCATTGTTTGCTTGCTCTGTACAGATGTTAATATTAATTATTTTCCATTTTGTCTTGCAGAACTGTGAAATAAAGAATTGTCTTACAATTCTGCCTCCAACTCTCAAGGACTGCTGGAGAGTTAACTTTTGATGCATCATTGCTTTTAAGCTTTGAGGTCTAGATACAGAAACAAAAATGTAGGGAGTAGTCCAAATTGGCGCTGTGCAGCTCAGATGTAACAGATTTCGAATTAAATGTCACCACATTTAAATACACAAACAAAACCCAAAAAATTTAAAATACTTTCATACACCACAAGCGCTAAAATAAATAAAATATCACCATGACATCCCTTTTGAGTTGCATGGAAGGTTCTTTAGTCAGAGTTGTGTCTCCAGTTCAGATCAATTGTATGTAAGGTCTCCAAACATAGTTGACATGAAAAATAGGATAACAGAGAACAACCAATGTGTGGTAAACGTTGTCAAAACTTAGTATAGTTAGTAAAGAGAATCAAGCTCCTCTAAAGAACTAAGGTGAATTCAAGGCGTACCCCACTCACACTCTAGAGAGGAGACATTAATCGCATCAGGGTTTCTTTATGTGGTTAACTTTTCGTATTCTCATAACACCCAGTGTGATGAATAGAGGGTTCAACCCAACACCCAAATCGTTTGTTGTGGATTCCCAATAGAGGCGAATGATGCGTACCCCAACACTCACACTCAAACGGTTGATATAAAACACATAGAGGTATCTTTCTCTCCTTGGGGGGAAATAGTAGTCTGTAATGGCATACCACAACTCACAGTTTGGGGTGCTGTGTAACTCCTATCAAGGTATCTTTAAGTCCTGGATGAGGATTTCAGCTTATGGTTTTTACTTTGTTCATGGAGACTCCCAGTGTGGATCATATGGAAAGATAAAAAGGCGAACCAATGTGTAGTAGGTTTTACTAGTCTTAAATGCAATATATAGAAGATCTCTGAGACAGATAGATTCAATGCGTACCCCACTCACATATAGATTGGGGGTTCTGAATATATAGCGGTATCTTTAGGGGAGTTCTATTCAATAGTACAGCATACACTGAACTCAACCAACCACAGATGTACTTTGGGTGAAGGGTAATTTATGCGTACCCCAACACTCACACTCACAGAGCAGATGAAAAGCCCATAAAGGTATCTTTAACTCTTCAAAATGGGGATAATCAATCAATATGGCATACCCCAACTCACAATTCGATGTGCTGTGTATCTCCCATCAAGGTATCTTTAGGTTCCAGGTGGGAAGTGCAACTTGTAGTTCGGACCATATAGTTATCCACAAACCCCAAAAATGAAAAAAATATATTGGCGCTCACAGCGAAGTAAGCAGAAGGGTTTACAGATATTTATTTAACAGTACATGGGATAAAAACAGGAAAGGTAAGTGTATGGAAAAAACCATACAACGTTACATGGAACAAACCACAAAAAAAATAGCAAAGAGAAATAAAATCCTTCTTTCACAATTAAAAAAGGCAAAGGTTAAAAAGAAATTAAAAAAATCTGGATAATATGCTACTCACACTCCTTTTTGTCAACACGTTTCAGCCCTGAACTGGGCCTTTATCAAGACGTGTTGGAGTGTGCTAGTAGCTTGATATTTAAAAGACAAAGCGCCAATAGGAGATGAGCCGGAAGTGTCGTCATAATTAGAAATGAGTATCTGTTCTCTTTGCTATTTTTGTACAAAGAATATACTCCACAATCACTAGAAAGGCATTCTATGTTTAGAGGTTAAAAAAATATCAATAATCTAGAAGGAGAGAGAGAAAAAAGCATAATTCTATATTGCGCATAGTAACTTCCGGTGGAAGTGACGATTCGTAACGGGAACTATGGGTCATGTAGTCTTTATTCCAAACCGCATGGTCATTCATACCCGGAAGCCAACCAGACCGGAAGTGCTCTGTAGTGCTCATGGGAAATGTAGTCTCTTAATCGCGCGGCCGAGCCGTCACCGGAAGTCGTCATTTTACAGCATCGCCGCAATGTCTATGGGAAATGGAGTCCCCATTGTGCTCTTGTTATAGCGCTTCAACAGACATTCATTCTCCTTCATTTGATACTACGTTTTTTTGAGTGTCCAATATACAAAGTCCATAATAAACGTCATAGTCTGTCAGATGAAATAAACTCTAAACAAACAAGATCTTAATCAGAATAGCAGTGTATATATTCATGACCTCATACAAGATTTTTTATCAGGAAAAAAATATATGAATGCATAATTTCTATAAAGGGCACTAATATAAAGTGCATTAAAACACCAGATAAAGATGACTAAGTAAATCCATTATTATTAAAATACATTACTATAAAGTGCACAGGGCTACCCTTAAAGTGAGACCTGATATAGATAAGTGCTTAGAATTTAAACCAATAAATCCATTAATATGGAACCATATGACTGTAAAGTGCGCAGAGCTTCCAATTAGATGAAGCCTTATGAAGATAAATACTGAAAAGTGATAAAGTGACCATTTAGGAGCAGCATATAGACACAAAGAAATAGAAGGAAAAAACTAAAAATGGTTTACATAAACCATTTTGTTTCAAAATCATTATTTAAACCTGTGGGGTGTAACGTGTTATAGTTAAAAATCAGATTCATCTCGGTTTTTGCTAACAGGGTCGCCGTATTATTAATACGTTTGTTCCCTTTTATGTGCCTCAACCCATAAAACTCAGAGGCTTCAGAGATGCGGCATCCATGTTTTGACTTGAAGTGTGCTGACAGAGAATGTGTTTCAAGACCTTTTTTAATGTTCCGAACATGCTCTCCCAATCTAGTTTTCAAGGGTCGGGATGTACGCCCTATATATGTCAAGTTGCATTTGCAGCTAATCGCATAGATGACATTACTTGTGTCACAAGTAATAAAGTCTTTTATTTCAACAGTTTTATCGTTAATAGATACTTTCTCAATTTTACTGCAGCCTCCGCTTTTAATACTGCGGCAACCCATACAATTGCCGCACCTAAAAAAACCTTTGGACATTATCCTTGATGTACTCGATTTAGTGTGTAAGGTGCTGGAGACTAATTTAGATCTCAGGTTTGGGGCCCTACGGTAGATGTGGACCGGTCTATCTGGCACCAATGGTCCAATGACCGGGTCATTTTTAATAAGGCTCCAATGTTTCCTCATAATCTTTTCGATAGATCTATGTTGTGAAGTGTATTCTGTGACAAAAGCCCATTCATACTTTTTGTCTCTTTCTTTTTTGACATTATTAGTAGAAAGAAGTTCCTGTCGACCTACTGCATTAATATGGAATCCACAACAAACGATTTGGGTGTTGGGTTGAACCCCCTATTCATCACACTGGGTGTTATGAGAATACGAAAAGTTAACCACATAAAGAAACCCTGATGCGATTAATGTCTCCTCTCTAGAGTGTGAGTGGGGTACGCCTTGAATTCACCTTAGTTCTTTAGAGGAGCTTGATTCTCTTTACTAACTATACTAAGTTTTGACAACGTTTACCACACATTGGTTGTTCTCTGTTATCCTATTTTTCATGTCAACTATGTTTGGAGACCTTACATACAATTGATCTGAACTGGAGACACAACTCTGACTAAAGAACCTTCCATGCAACTCAAAAGGGATGTTATGGTGATATTTTATTTATTTTAGCGCTTGTGGTGTATGACAGTATTTCAAATTTTTTGGGTTTTGTTTGAGGTCTAGATAATTCTTTGTCAAGTAATTATTAAATAGCTGTAATACTTAGTTTTGCTTAAAACAGATGTTTCTATATATTTTAAAGGAAAGAAGTCATTTGATAAATAGGCCCCTAAGTATCTTGGCCAATGCAGTTTGCCAAGACCCAGAAACAATGATCATCTATGCTGCTATGTGGTTGGATCAGTGCGGTTGCGACCGGAAAGGGGGTGGAGCCTCAAGTGGAGGGGCGAGGCCTACTGCCGTGACCCTTGTTTTTGTCATTTGGGGGCATGCCCAGCACTCCCTAAGCAGCTGGACAGTCCCGGCCTCCACTCCCTGCACAGATAGATGCCGTGCACATGCACACAGTTCCTATTAAGAGATCACCAGGTGGGACACCTGGACAGTGTCCAATTAGGAAGTAGATCACCAGGTGGGACACCGGGACAGTGTCCAATTAGGAAGTAGATCACCAGGTGGGACACCGGGACAGTGTCCAATTAGGAAGTGTGTGTGCATGAGAGTGTGTCGAGGGGACACATGGACACCACAAGAATGAAAGTTAAGGAAACAACTTTATTGATTTTAAAGACAGTCAATTAAATATAAATTAATTAATTGAGCTCAGTTAACGCGAAGAGGCAGTTAAATGAAGCAGAAAGCCACAGCTAATACAGTATATTAAAAACCCCCACTCTTTCCTCAATTAGGAAAATCATTGTCAATAATATGCTAAATATTCTTATTCTAATAGAGCAAAGCACAGTTTTGTCTTATTGGCTAGTCTGCTATGATTGGCCCACCTCCTTAGCATTAGTCTGCAATCAGAGAGCTAATGATGAAAACATCTTCATTAATAACAATACCAGCAATTAGTCCACAAAGATTCCATCTACCTCCCAACATGCAAAGGAGGGGCAGAATTATAACAAAATGGGTGTAGTATGGTATGCCGGCGCTCGGGCTCCCGGCGACCAGCATACCGGCGCCGGGAGCCCGACCGCCAGCATACCGACAGCGTGGCGAGCGCAAAGGAGCCCCTTGCGGGCTCGCTGCGCTCGCCACGCTACGGGCACGGTGGCTCGCTACGCGCGCCACACTGTTTTATTCTCCCTCCAGGGGGGTCGTGGACCCCCACGAGGGAGAATAGTTGTCGGTATGCCGGGTGTCGGGATTCCGGCGCCGGTATACTGTGCGCCAGGATCCCGACATTCGGCATACAGAAGACCACCCAACAAAACAATACACAAACATTTACACATTTGTATTGTATATAAAATTAAGTGGATATAACAAAACAATAAACAAACCTTTACACATTTGTGTATAAAATTTGCGCTTAATTGTGCACAATATTTAAAATATGTAAAATTTTTACATTTTACTCTGGTAGTTGCCTAACAAGCACTGAATCATCTGTAATTCTGTTTGACTTACATGCAAGTTACTCATATATAAAGTAAAAATGTTTTTCACATGACGATATTGCAGCCAGTGGTGTCATTACTGTATTTATTGATTATGCATTTCTACATTAACCCGTTCTTAACCCGATGCAAACAAATAAGTGTCGACCTTTTGTACCTGTTGACCTTTTGCACTGTCTAACTTTCATATGTTGACATAATGCCCATGTTGACCTTTTGACCATGTCGACCATTATTGGTCGACCAAATGACTGTCGACCTAATTAGGGTTGACCAAGTGATCCAGTCCCATTTTTTTGCCACATGCTGTTTGTCCCCATCAACCTCATCTGAGTGGCCTGTGGGATTGCAGCATGTATCAGTATGCTGTCCTATGCACTGCTTAACAGTAATTGCCATTTTGCTATTTTAATGACTTTATTTACTGTATATGTGAAGAACAAGGGATTGTTTGATACCTTTGTGCAAATAAGACAGATATGCTTTTGGCCATAGTAGGCAGGTAGAGTCTATATGTCATCTTTGCTGTAACATCTGATTGGTTGCTATGGGTTACAGCACCATCCAAACTTTGTATTTGCACTATATTAATGTGCAGGCATGAGATGTGGTCAGCATGTTGACGCTCATTATTTCCACAGTGAGTATATCGACATGACAATACCGGCAATGGGATTCTGACATGGGTGTAATGCTACGTCCAACATTTTGGAGCAGATGTACTAGGCCTTAGAGAGTGATAAAGTGGAGAGAATAAAGTACCAACGAATCAGCTCTAAACTGTCATTTTTCAAACACAGCCTGTTATACGGCAGTTAGAAGCTGATTGGTTGATACTTTATCTCTCTCAACTTTATCACTCTCCAAGGCTTAGTTCATCTCACCCTTTAACTGTGCAGTTCATAAAACTTTAAACTTACCATTAAGCAGCATGCCTAAACTGATAAAACCCATCCTGTTCAAATGTTCTAAGTATCATTACATCTCTGTCTGGATCCCAGTGCCGGTATTGTATGTCGACATACACCACTGTGGACATAGTGAATGTTGACATAATGGGGCAGATGTATTAACCTGGAGAAGGCATAAGGAAGTGATAAACCAGTGATAAGTGCAAGGTGATAACACACCATCCAGTCAGCTCCTGTCAATTTACATATTGGAGCTGATTGGCTGGTGCATTATCACCATCACTGCTTTATCACTTCCCTTTGCCTTCTCCAGGTTAATACATCTGCTCCAATGTACCTAACCCACAGACACAATCATTTGTTTCTAAAATGTGCTATTCACAAGAACGTCAGATGTTTATGTACAGTATATAACTTGTGTACTTATTTTATCTGTATATTAAAACAAACATATCAAATCTCTGTGTTCAGAAGTTTATTGTGTGTGTGTGTTTCCTTGCCATGAATACACCTTTATTTGTCATAACATAAGAGCAACTAATGAAGATGAACTTCTTCTTTCAAAGTGGACAACTTCCTGACACTATGGTACTGGTACCATTTTTTTTTCACTTAGAAAGTAGTACAGGTTGAGTATCCCTTATCCAAAATGCTTGGGACCAGAAGAATTTTGGATATCGGATTTTTCCGTATTTTGGAATAATTGCATACCATAATGAGATATCATGGTGATGGGACCTAAGTCTAAGCACAGAATGCATTTATGTTTCATATACACCATATACACACAGCCTGAAGGTAATTTTAGCCAATATTTTTAATAACTTTGTGCATTAAACAAAGTGTGTGTACATTCACACAATTCATTTATGTTTCATATATACCTTATGCACACAGCCTGAAGGCTATTTAATACAATATTTTCAATAACTTTGTGTATTAAAGAAAGTTTGTGTACATTGAGCCATCAGAAAACAAAGGTTTCACTTTCTCACTCTCACTCAAAAAAGTCCGTATTTCGGAATATTCCGTATTTCGGAATATTTGGATATGGGATACTCAACCTGTACATGCATGAATAACGTTTCATTTTGTTTGATACTTATTTGTTTTTTCTGTGCAGATTTCAAGATTGTTACACAAGCAGATACTAATGCAACAAAAGGTTTGTGTCACATGTTATCTCTCATATCCGACTCCCTCAGAGAAGTCACAATTTCTATTACTTGTGCCTATTATAGTTTGTCCTTAGTTGCAGTGAGAATTCCCCCTGGTCCCAATGTCATACGTCTCTGCCTCATAAAATGCCAGACACGCCAACATACCCACATCTCTAGTTTTTAAATTAATATATCTTAGACCAATTTATAAATTGATATCAAAGACTTTATTTACATTACATCAATTAACTTGACTGATGTCGGAGGATTTCATTAAACAAAGTAAGAATTGTTGATACATGCAAATGAAGTGGTTTACTCCACTACTTCACAAAGTCTGAAGGGTATCCGGCCTTTAGGTCGACACTTATTAGGGCGACCACTATTGGTCGACATGTATTAGGTCAACATGGTCATTTAGTCGACGTGGCCTCTAGGTCGATGTGGCAAAGGTCGACACATGAAAAGGTCGACATGAGTTTTTAATTTTTCTTTTTTGGAACTTTTTCATACTTTACGATCCACGTGGACTATGATTGGGAATAATAGTAACCTTGCCCAAAGTTGCAAGGGGACACGGTGCACCAATTCCCGGTCACTTCACGGAGCACACCAAGAAAATATTAAAAATGAATGTCTACCTTTTTTTCACATTGACCTAATGACTGTTTCAACCTATTCCAGGTGTCGACCTAGTCACTGTCGACCAATAGTGGTCAACCTAGTTACTGTCGGCTCTATGATCCACACCAGTCTGAAGAAAGATACAGAGGTATTCTTTGAAGGGGCACACAGTTTTAGCAATAATTGGATAAAATATAACTTTTATCAATATACATTAAGATAGTGAATTATAAAATTATAAATGATGAAATAAAAAGAAAACCACTGTTTGCAAGAAACTGTTAAAAATCAGTCATATGGCTGTGATTATTTGTTGTGTATGGTATACACAGATGTATTCCTAGTTGTATTCCTAGAGGGGTTTTGTAAGCATCCACATTAGTGGTACTAGAGCCTAGAACCTTGTTACAACAATTACTGTTGTTCTATAAAGAAATACACTTAAATATTAGTGCTCTTAAGTCACCTATAATCTAATTATGTACAAATTGCCCTTTTCACATGAAGTGTTGTCACACTATCAATGTGTCAATGGGTTAATAAATGATGTTGCAAAATGTATGATGCTCTCCCTTATATAGTATTTAGGGGCCCAATCCATTATGGACATGATACATATGTTTCTGACAACAGGTCTTTTTATTTTAACATCTTCACCCTATTCAGAGAAGGGTTACCATGGAATAATCTTTATGGTGCCCCTGATTAGAGTAAAATTGTTTCCCCCATAAAATAGTATGGGTAAAGCAATTCAGAGAAGAATTAAAAACTATGCTATTTCTTGATGGCATAATGATGGGAAACTTGCCCCACAGTGGGAAAAGAGCAGGACAACTTAATATTGCCCTGCCTCCTCCCCATACTCGCCACTCACGCCGCCACCTTTGTGACCTCTGACATGATAGACACCACTGCGCAAGGCAATATACTGTATAGAAGATTTTCAGCATTCGTACTTTAGTCTCTGTAGTAGTTGGCTGGATTGCAAGGGGGCTGCTTATTGAAGGTCTTTGCTGGAAAGGTAAGTATCCTGAATGTCAACTTAAAGTGATAATTACCATCCTGCACCCTGTATTCTACATGAATGAATAGAGCCTTAAATGGGAAAGCAAACTATATAATAAACTTACCAATGGGTATACTCTGGAATGTGCTGAATCATACATTTTGCAACATAACTATTTAGTAAACTACACTTCATGTGAAAAAGTCAATTAGTATCTGATTAGATTATAGAGGAGTTAAGAGGGTATGCGGTTAGCATAACGCCCATCGGGATCCCGGCTGTCACAATATTGCCGCCGGGATCCTGACAGGGTCACCATACCGCCGCCGGCATACCGGCAATGTAGGTGATTTCCCCTCTGTGGGTGTCCACGACAACCATGGAGGGAGAATAGTACCTATGGCAAGCGCAGCGAGCTCGTAAGGGGCTTAGTTGCACTCGCATCCCTGCCGACATTCCACCGCTCAGGATGCCGATGTCGGTATTCTGACAATCAGCATCCCGTGCAGCAGGATATCATACCGAACCCTTTAAGAGCAACAATATTGTGTATTACTGCAAATAACAAAAGTAATTGTGTAGCAAGGCTCTAACAGCACCACTAATGTGCTTCCAATTTTATAACCCCTGCTAGGAATGCAATTATAACTAACATATACAACAAGTAATCACAGCCATACAGTGTCGGACTGGGGCATGAAAGACCGGGTGTGGTATAAAATGTCTAGGTTGACAGTCATTAGGTTGACTCCATATGGCCGACATGCATTAGGTCGACACTGACAAAATGTTGACATGTATTAAGTTAACACTGACAAAAGGTAGACACAGGAGAAGGTCGACAGGTACAAAATGTTGACACATGAAAAGTTGACATGGGGAATAGTCGACACAAAAAGGTCGACACATATTTTTTTGTTTTTTAGATGTTGTTTTCACAGTCAGAGCACCAATTAGTGTACCGTGTCCCCTAGCATGGCTCACTTCGCTAGGTTACTATTCCCAATCATAGTCCACGTGGATGGTAAAGTACTGTATGAAAAAGGTGTAAAAAATTTGAAAAACCCTTAAAAAGTTGTGTTGACATGTATCAACTATATGGGGGATATTCAGTTTTTTGAAAAGGCAGTTGGGTGTCTATTTTTTCCTGTCTATTAGATAGGAAAAGACGGTCACCAAACAGACTTTTCAAACAATTGAATATCCCCCTATATGTCAACCATTGCCATGTCAAAATTCGAACCTATTGAACCTTTTGTACCTGTCGACCTTTTCCAGTGTCGACATAATGCATGTTGACCTTTTGTCAGTGTCAACTTAATGGGGTCGACCTAATGACTGTCTATATATTGGAAACTTGAAAGGTCCACCTGGGAAATTAAGTAAAATTGACAAACTTAGGGGTGCGGTCAACCTAGATAGGGGCATGGTCAGTCTCCACAAAGGCACTTGGGTTATCATTAGAGAGTGCATGGTCTGGCCTTTATAAATAATATAGAGAGAGTAAATACTGCTAGTGCAGGGTAATGTACCAGCTTTATAACAGCAATGCACTGTTGAAAGTACAGCATTCTCCCATGCAGTATCATGTAATATATGCATAATTGATATGTTACATGCATAGAAGGGCAGATAGCAGCGCTGACAGTGTACACAGTGTCCCCCAGGCTCCCGACCACCTGCAGGACACTGGGAGGTATGGGCTCTCAGCATGCTGTAAATAGGTCCTGGGTTGGATGATCCGGGTTACCTGTTAACACTGCCCCTTAACCTGGGTCCTACTGATGTCCAACCCTGCTCACAACACAGGTTGGATTCCCAGGTAGATGTACTTAGGATTTTTATTGGACCTGTTCCACTGAACAAAAACTCGGATTGATGTGCGTTCATATGCAAAAATCAGTGTTTTTCAAGGCTGTGGAAAAGAGGTAGAAATGGTACATGATTATTTTGACTGTCCTGTAAGTATGCCAGTAGGATAAAGTAACTATTGAGGCGCATAGAAATTGTCTTTGTCCATTCCACTACTGTATGCAATGTTTATAAACTCCTCAAATTACATTTCAATTTGTTGCTAGAAAAGAGCCCCCATCTTTCCAGTCTAAAACAATATTAAAGTTGTTAAGACTAAGAAATATACAAGTTATTCATTACAGTATATAAATGATCCTTGCTCCAAAAGTGTAATTGGTCTGGCGAGGAAAGCTGCAAAAATAAAGTTTTTATTAATGAGTTACATGATACAATACTAAGCCTATATACTGAAGCACATAAAAACTACTTAATGGAAATCTAGCTAACACTAAAGGTATTTATTGTTTCTGCTAGTAAATATAAAGCTATCTCACAAAACCAATAGATGAAGCACTTACTTTTTTTGCAGTAATATGCAAACTGTTCCCTATATGTCCTTTGTGACCACCTACTGTATGTATCCAGGATATTGGTTAATAGCCAGTTATGTTCAGCGATACCCAGCTTGCAAACAGCTATTTCAGTCTCATAAATGCACAGTATGGAATAAAGGTCCTAATTCAATCCTGTTCGTAGCACCAACTTTGTTAGCAGATGGGCAAAACCATGTGCACTGCAGTGGGAGGCAGATATAACATGTGCAGAGAGAGTTAGATTTGGGTGCGGTGTGTTCTAACTGAAATCTAAATTGCAGTGTAAAAATAAAGCAGCCAGTATTTGCCCTGCACAGAAACAATATAATACCCCTTTCACACCAGCCTATTTTCCTGGGTTGACCCAGGGAACAAACCGGGTGTAGCGCTGGCGTGAAAGGGTCCCGGGCCAAAATCCCGGGGTTCTGGTGCAGGGACATGTCCCGCCTTCCTGGGTTGCCTCTGCTGATTGGCTATGCAGGGCAGCTTCCGGGTGTTATGATTTTTCAGAGCCACGCAGAGGCATCACACAGTGTGGAGGCAGGTACTTGTAAGCTCTGTGGCACAACAGACCCCCGCAGCGCTTTTTAACCCTTGCAGTCCTGCAATGTCTTGGACAAATGAGGAGGTGAGGGAGCTTTTAAGCATTAGTGGGGAAGAGGAGATCCGGCGCCAGATCACAGGCACTGTTAAGGATGCCCAGATATACCACAACATAGCGAAGATCCTGGCCTCACGGGGCATCATCCGTAGCCAACAACAAGTGGTGAATAAGCTGAAAGGGCTCAAAAAACAGTTTAACTGCATCCATGACCACAACTGGAACAAAAGTGGGGCTGCAAGGCGTGACTCGATGTTTTATGAGCAATGTGCATCAGCTTTTGGCAACACTGCGTTCAGTGACCCCATCAGCCTGTCATCCTCCAGCTCTGCCACTCCCTCACCCTTTGTGGTTGCTGATGAGAGTGAGTCCAGCATGGAAAGTACCCAATGTGGGCCATCAACATTATCCCCCATACTAATCGCAGATGACCCTATCCACCCTGATCTGGACTCATCCGCCATCCCGATTGATGAGCGTATACCCGGCAACACTGCGGACGCTTTGACTGTCCAGGAAATAGATGTGGGCATGGCACTCCAGGCAAATCCCCCTGGGATGCGCACCAATAGTAAGTATTTGTCCTTGCTTAGCATAATTTCTGTTTAAAACACCCGCATTCCAATAAACATGAATTCTGCACTATACGCCACCATAACCGCCTGCCATAAAGTTTACTGTCGCAGAGTGTATCTAGTGCAGGTGGGAGGAGGCCACAAACACGTACGATCACACCACTGCTTTTTATTATATGCCCTTTTTTCCTTCTTACTCCCCTGGCAGTATATATAGTTCCCAAGAGGAGAGTATATAAAGTCACCAAAGTGGAGCTTACTGCACGGGCAATGACCAAGGTGCTGGTTGAAGAACTATGCGACATGGACAGCAACATGCAGCAACAGGAGGATGCCCGCCAACTCCATTTTATAGAGGCGGAAAGAGAGCTGCAGCAATTCTTCATAGCGCAGATAATGGGACACCAAAAATGTATCTTGTGCGACTACCAAGACCGGCAATTTCAGTTCCTGGAACGCATCTTGCCTCGCATTCAGGGTACCCATATGTACCCAGCTATCCAGGCCCCTCCTGTCCCCGAGCACAGTTACCCCCCGTATTCTAGAGGTCCCTACTATGACCCCCCTAACCCTAACCCATCATCTCCCGATTACAAAGTATATAGGCAATTGCCATAGGCAGTCTTTGCCTTGGACTGTGTATTTAACTTTGATAGTTTTGGGCCGTTATAAGGTCCCAATTTTCATGTTTGTGGTGGTGTGGGAGGGGGGGGTGTTGTGTTTTGTTTTTTTGTGTTTTATATTAATATGTTTGCTATGTGTTCCCCACATGTTATCATTTTACACCAAGTTTTACTCTATGGGGGTAATTCCAAGTTGATCGCAGCAGAAATTTAGTTAGCAATTGGGCAAAACCATGTGCACTGCAGGGGAGGCAGATATAACATGTGCAGAGAGAGTTAGATTTGGGTGGGTTATTTTATTTCTGTGCAGGGTAAATACTGGCTGCTTTATTTTTACACTGCAAATTAGATTGCAGATTGAACACACCACACCCAAATCTAACTCTCTCTGCACATGTTAAATCTGCCTCCCCTGCAGTGCACATGGTTTTGGCCAATTGCTAACTAAATTCCTGCTGCGATCAACTTGGAATTACCCCTATATGCCTGTGCATTTAGCAGGTTAGTTTTGTACAATTAAAACAAAGGATAAAACAGTGCAAACTTTTTTTAATGTCAAATTGTTACCATTAATAATCATTTAACATCATTAAGGTGGGTACAAATGGTTTCCCTAATGTGTTCGGCACTAGAGGAATGTTGCCCAGCAAAGGCCTCTGAATGTACACTACAGTGTGTCATTTCAGGGTCCTTCACAGTCCACTCCTCTGGAAACTGTTCCTTCTGCAGCTCACATATGTTGTGAAGGACACAGCAGGCCTCTACTACTTGGGGCATAAACTTGAGGTCAACATAATTCGTCTTCATGAGCAGCGCCAATATCCTTTCAGGCGGCCAAAGGCATTCTCTACCACCATCCTTGCCGAACTCAGACTGTGGGTGTATGCCACTTGGATGGGAGACAGCTGCAAATGCCAGGTGTACCCCTTCATTAGCCAGTGCCGCAAAGGGTAGGCTGCATCCCCGATAATGTGGACTGGGATGTCCACCCCATCCACAGTCTTGGATTTCTGAAAAGAAGTATCACTTGATTGCTGAAACAGGTATGGGGGTGAAGCAGGTGACAGCAATCTACAGTGACTCCTATTTCAATAAACCTTTTAAGGAGAGGAATACTGCAGGCCACACATATTCCATCACAATTGACAACCACAAGTGAAATCTGGCAAACCATTTAAAGAAATATTGGGAAAAAAAAAAAAAATTTGATATATATATATATTTTCCTCTCTGGGAAAAAGCCATCCACCCTGCTTGTCCTCCGCTATCTTGTACAAGTTGGAGTGGCAAGAAAACGAGCGTCACATGCTCGCCCAGGCCAGCCAATATATACACCAGTGAAGGTAAAGGAAAGTTTTGTATAATTTTTAGAACAATGAAAGGTATACTGCATTTAAAAAAAAAAAAAAAGAACATTGACAAATTTGCTTACCAGTATTTATGGTTGACCACAGTCTGTAAGACAATGGAATACCATCCCTTGCGGTTATAATAATCCGCCAGCTTGTCACGGGGGGCAATGATGGGGATATGGGTCCCATAAATGGCATCGGCACACTGAGGGTACCCACGCTGCACAAAGCCTTGGATGGTGTCATCTAGGTGCTGCCCTTGCTGTAAGCAGATAAACCTTTTGTATATGGTATCCAGTATAGCCTTCGTCACATGGTGTATAACACTGCAGACAGTGGAGATCCCAACACTGAACAAACAGGAGATTGTGCTGTACTTTCCTGGCGTAGCATACCACCACAGCGCAATCACCAGTCTCCTCCTTGGCTGTATGGATGCACGGTAGTTGTTGGCCTGCATACTAAGTGCTGGGGTGAGTAGGTCCAGCAGGTATTGGAATGTAGCTCACGACATGCGAAAGTGGGTCATCCACTGCTCATCTTGATAAGCCTCCACAGTTTCCATGAAAACATCACCATGAGGGCGGTCTCTGGTCCACATTCTTCGCTCGGTCGCGGCACTCATTCGCATAACAAGAAGTCAGGGCCTGCACAATCAGAGTTCTCCTCCTGCGCAAATACTGGCACCGAGTCCTGGCCCTCTCTTCCAAAAATAAAGCTCTCCTCCTCCAGGTATAAGTCTGCACTATAGAGCAGCCACAGAGTCAGAAGCTGCATCAGACTCTCACTTGCTGGGTCAAACAGCAGTAAAGCCCAAACAGTCAGGAACACAGGCATACACAGTGGTACTCCGTCGGCCATGATTGTTGCAATGAGGGGAGCAGACCTGCCCTTCCTTCCTCTCTCCCTCCCTCTCTGTAATGACCTCATCTTTGTGAGCCTAAAAAAAGGCCATTTCTAATAACATTCACTTAAATGCAGGGCCTTCCCGGGTTCAGTATGAAAGGTGCCGACCCAGGACGTCCTGGCTCCAAATGCTGGTGTAAACAGGGCCCAACCCGGGAATGTCCCTGCATGATCCCAGGACTGTATTCCCGGGTAAGTCCCTGCATTTTTGGTATGAAAGGGGTATAACACACCCAAATCTAACTCTCTCTGCACATGTTATCTCTGCCTCCCCTGCAGTGCACGTGGTTTTGCCCATCTGCTAACAAATTTGCTGCTACGATCAGGTCTGAATAAAGTCCAAACACCTCTGTGGTGTAAGACTTGTAGTGAGTGGATCTAGAGAAACCATTAAGTTTATGGTCAGGTGGCCTAAAGGGAACAAAGATAATTGAACATACACTAATAGCATACATCTTTAGAAATGTATTGAAAGAGTATAGTTGCCCCTTAATACACAACTAGTTGTACATAGCTTTGTATTGTATGGATAGAGAAAAAAATCCTGCATTTTAATTTTATATTTTCCTTTACACAGAAACAAGATAACATCATGAATGCCTTATCACATCAATTTGACCACTACAGCTCTGTGCTGTTTTACAACCAATAAACATGATAAATCAACAAAGGTGTAATTGTGTGTTATTTCCATCCAAAAGATGACTTGTATTTATCTATTTTAATACTTTTTCTTTTTTTATTTGTGTTATGCTAAACCTAATTTTTGTTTAAATGATGGAATGACATCATCTGATTCTGCACTGAAGACATTAACTGTAGCTTCCTGTGGACCAATGATCTCACTTCTGTTATTATTTATTATTTCCAGTTATTTATATAGCGCACACATATTGCGCAGCGCTTTACATAGAATATTTTGTCCATTCACATCAGGCCCTGCCCCAGTGGAGCTTACAATCTATGGGCCCGATTCAGACCTGATCGATGCTGTTCGTTTTCACACAGCGGGTGATTATCGATTGACTGTGCATGCATACGCCAAACAGCGACAAACTGGTGCAAAAATTTTGATCGCACAGCCATTTGCATGCTGATTGACAGGAAGAGGCTGTTTGTGGGTGGTAACTGCCCGTTTTCTTGGTGTGTCATGAAAAACACAGGCGTTCCCAAATGTTTTTCTGGGAGGGTTGATCGGAGCCGTCAGCTCCGGCTCCGGCTCCGATCAACCTGTTTTTTTTGCACTGTAGCAGTAAGCCCTGGGCTGTGCACAGACTGCACACACTGCACACACTGGAAAAACCATTAGATGGTGAGTGAGTTGCGAACGGATTTGCAGCTGTTCGCTGACTGAGGGACATTTTCGCATGGCGTTCACACGTGATCGCACATTTGCACAGGTCAAATTTACACTCCCCTTGGGCAGCGACTATCTGATTGCAGGACAAAAATTTAGCAGCCCAGCGATCAGGTCTGAATTAGTCCTTTTATTCCCTATCACATGTACAAGCACACACATTCACATTCGGATTCATTTTGTTGGGATTCAACAAACCAGTATATTTTTGGATTGTGGGAGGATACCGGAGTACCTGGAGGAAAACCCATTAAAGCAGGGGAGAATATACAACCTCCACACAGTTAGGGCCATGGTGAGAAGCAAACCCCTGACCTCAGTGCTGTGAAGCAGTAACGATAACCATTACACTGTCTGTGCTGCCCTTCTGTTATGTGAGTATACTAAGAAATATGACCTGATTTTTCCATGTGATACATTTTTGTTTATCAAGCTAAAAACAATGTTACAGAAAATGGGAAATTTACAAAAACACCAGCCAAAAGTAATATGTGTCAGTCATTACTGACAAAAGCCAAAACAGATTAAAACAGATTTATATGAATAATGTTTTATAAGCATATTTAATGAATCAATATTAATTAAAGGTTTATTTTTATTTATGTATGTTTATATAATATAAAATATCTGTGTATATGTTTCCCTGTCTTCCAATTGTTGCTACATTTCATAGTTCTTCCTGTTGGTGATGGGATGCCAAGACCAATGAGTTACATACAAACAGCTAACGATAAACCTTAGATATACAGTAATCTCTGCGTCACCTGCTGCAGGACCATGCCTCACAAAGTGCCCATATTTTCTGCACCGTATACTGGAGAATACTACCACTGACAGTTTGCGCATCATCTGATCTTATTTAGTTTTGTTTATAATTAGAATATTACACTCATTATTCTTTGGTTTTATTTTAGATCCTAGTATAATCCAGAACCTTCATGCTACCGAGGTGTCAACTTCAAGTGCAACTATACAATGGATTCAACCAATAGCTGGTCCCACAAATTACACTGTGTCAGTAACTGGAAGCCCTTCATCTGAATTCAGTCTTGATTCAACAACAACAACAGTTAATTTAACAAACCTTATACCTGGAAATTACTATAGTGTCATTGCGTTTGCAAATAATGAGCCAGTGAGCTTATACTTCTTTACGGGTAAGGTTTGACTTCCTAAGCATGCCAACTTTCATATTATTTGCATGTAGAGATAAGTCTTTGCCACAATGCATATACATGTGCACACGCATTGCTGCTGTGACTACCTGTGATTGGGTGCAAATAGTCACACCCGTGATTGCAGAATGCATTTGTTATGGATTGTGGGTGCGACTATTGACATGTGCCCATTCGTGGACACGCTAATCGTGGCAATCCAGTCGCACCTGTGAGTATTCGAGAGTGTGATGAGCATAGACCCTTCTGTATGTCTAACAATAATTATTCTTCTTACTTTCTATATATTTAATATGAACATATCATGCAGTTAAGTGCAGATAATGTATATTCATTTACAATAGTACTTGCACTAGAAACTTACATTCTAATGTTCTTACCAAAAGCACAAAATACATCAATAACCTCAATTCAGTAATATTACTCTTATTTACGTAATGCATGTTTATGGATTAAATAACTGGAAAACCCAATCTGCCTGTACACAATAATGTAAATAGATCCCTATACTGTACTACTTAATTATTAAAACATTTTGGTTTGACCTCATTATAAATAATAAATGAAGGTTAGTAAACCTGGGTACACAGTGAGCAATATATCCGCGGTTCAAGCAAATGGCCAGTATATTAAAAGCGTGTTGGTGGGTATTTATACTGAATATGTCTGGAATGACATTGCTCACAGACATATTGCATCAGCTGTGCAGCAAAGCAGATGGCCGATATATCTGCAGATACAGTGGGGATCAAAAGTTTGGGCACCCCAGGCAAAAATTCATTTTAATGTGCAAAAAGAAGCCAAGGAAAGATGGAAAAATCTCCAAAAGGCATCAAATTACAGATTAGACATTCTTATAACATGTCAAAAAAGTTTGATTTTATTTCCATCATTTACACTTTCAAAAGAACAGAAAACAAAAAATGGCGTCTGCAAAAGTTTGGCCACCCTGCAGAGTTAATACCTTGTACTGCCCCCTTTGGCAAGTATCACAGCTTGTAAATGCTTTTTGTAGCCAGCCAAGAGTCTTTCAATTCTTGTTTGAGGTATCTTCGCCCATTCTTCCTTACAAAAGTCTTCCAGTTCTTAGAGATTCCTGAGCTGTCTGTGATGCACTGCTCTTTTAAGGTCTATCCATAGATTTTCAATTATGGCAAAACCTTCAGTTTACGCCTCTTGATGTAATCCACCGTGGATTTTGAGGTGTGTTTAGGATCATTATCCATTTGTAGAAGCCAGCCTCTCTTTAACTTCAGCTTTTTCACAGATGGCATCAAGTTAGCGTCCAAAAGTTGCTGGAATCTTATTGAATCCATTTTTCCTTCTACTCGTGAAATGTTCCCTGTGCCACTGGCTGCAATACAACCCCAAAGCATGATTGATCCACCCCCATGCTTAACAGTTGGATAGAGGTTCTTTTCATTAAATTCTGTGCCCTTCCTTCTCCAAACGTACCTTTACTCATTCCGACCAAAAAGTTCTATTTTAACCTCATCGGTCCACAGAACTTTATTCCAAAATGCATCAGGTTTGTCTATATGTTCATTTGCAAACTTCAAACGCTGATTTTTGTGGTGAGGACATAGAAGAGGTTTTCTTCTGATCACTCTTCCATGAAGACCATATTTGTACAAGTATCTCTTTATAGTGGAATAGTGCACCACAACTCCAGTGTCTGCCAGATCTTCCTGGAGGGATCGTGCAGTCAAATGTGGATTTTGACTTGCTTTTCTCACAATCCTGCGAGCTGTTCTGTCTGATATTTTTCTTGGTCTTCCAGATCTTGCTTTAACTTCCACTGTTCCTGATGACTGTCATTTCTTAATTACATTCCGAACAGAGGATATGGGCATCTGATAACGCTTTGCTATCTTCTTATAGCCTTCTCCTGCTTTGTGAGCGTCAACTATTCTCAGTTTCAGTGTTCTACACAACTGCTTAGAGGAACCCATGGTGCTGATTGTTGGAGCAAGGTCAGATGAGTCTGGGCTTTTAAAACCTTTGAGATTGACATCACCTTGTTTTTCCAGACGATGATTGAGAACAATCCATGACACTGCCAGGACTCAGCTGTCCAAAGAGGGCAGTACAAGGTATTAACTCTGCAGGGTGGCCAAACTTTTGCAGACGCCATTTTTTGTTTTTTGTTCTTTTGAAAGTGTAAATGATGGAAATAAAATCAAACTTTTTTTGACATGTTATAAGAATGTCTAATCTGTAATTTGATGCCTTTTGGAGATTTTTCCATCTTTCCTTGGCTTCTTTTTGCACATTAAAATAAATTTTTGCCTGGAGTGCCCAAACTTTCGATCCCCACTGTATATCAGCACACCTCACTGTGTGTATATATATTGTGGAGACTTCTGTGGCGTGTTAGTTACATGATGATGATGACAACTTCTGAAGCTGATAGATGCTTTCTTCATTGCCATTCTTATAGATGTTAAGAGCATGTTATGTATTTTGGAGCACCATAACTAAAAATAGTTTTAGAAATAGCTAAGCCTTTCACCACAATAATCCTGATATACCCACACTAACCAATGCATACCTCATGAGAAACCTTGTTCATTATGAGTAGGCTTGTGTTTTGTCCAGTATAGTGTTTTGTCTTAGAACCCTGGATACCTATTTAACTGTAGCTCTTCAACAGAGCTTTATACAGCTTTGTTGAAGAGGACTGGGTGATAGTTATCATTTGTAGATAATTTACAGGCACAGTGCAGTCTAGCTCATTGCTTCAGGTACTGTAACTAAGATTTGAGTTTGCAGGGGAAAACACCCTATTTGCTATACAGGGTATATTTGACATTAAAGTGTAGTTATCCATATGGGCAACCTGTACAATATGTTTTAGCAGTTCTCTGCACAGCTGTGGCATGAGACATTTGGTAACATTATCTGTGTGTATGGCAGTACCACAAATCACTCCTGTGTAATGGGCTTCCTGATAAGATTTCCTAATCCAGTACTTTTATATACTATATGTACATATATATATATATATATATGCAGTAGTTTTGATATCTAGTTGATAAGAATTTGACTAACATGAACTACATGAATTATATCTTGTAATGGAGGAATCTACTTGTCGTTTTAATTTTAGAACCTGGAATGGTCCAAAACGTTACAACATTAAATGTAACAACAACCTCTATCTCTATAAGCTGGCAACCACCAGAAGGCAATGCAACATATTATGTAATACAGATTCTGGGAAATTCAACATTCAGCACATCCATGCAGACAAATTATACATATGGAAATCTGATGTCTGGGGGTTATTATACATTTTTGGTGTATGCTGTAGCTGGTGATCGCAGTGGGAAAAGTGTAAACATATCATCCTATACAAGTAAGTATATGCAAACATAAAACATATGGGCAAAAATAAATTACAATGGTCAAAAGCAAAACATCAGTATGTGATGCCCTGAATTAGGACCGAGCATCTTACTTATTGTTTATGGAAGATCTGAAGGCTCACTCTGTACATGAGATTATAATGTGTAAATGTGGCTAACAATTCCAGTCAAAAAAAATTATACAGAAAAAACAAATGCAATAAAAAGTTTTTTTCAGTGGTAAGTAAAGCTTGTATTTATTATATCCATAGAACTAATCATATAATGCTACTCATTTATACTGACAAAAGATAAATGAACACTTTCTAAATATTCCAATTTATTTGGTAGTGTTTGTACACATCCTATTCCATTATGTTTGACACTTTGCTATTCTATTTTTACACTTTTTTGGTATAATAAACATTTCTTTTTACACAGTTGTATCAATGTAGTATAATAGATTGTAATCCTTTGTGGCAAGATGTATAAAAACCCATTTTACCATTTTCAGGACCAGGAACCGTCTATGGTTTTAGAATACTCAGCGTCACCACCACTTCTGTATCTCTGAGTTGGCAGTCACCTGTTGGAAATGCAAGTTCCTATATCATAGAAATATTGGAGAATTCAACATTCAGTGTAACTGTGACCACAACCTCTGCTACAATTCCATATCTGATCCCTGGGAATTATTACACCTTCCTGGTGTCTGCTCTTGTTGGAGAAGAAAAAGGGGATAGTTCTCTCGTAACTAATTATACATGTAAGTGCATATGGGAAGTGTTAAATTGATGATTTAGATATAATTCAGAATCTATCATGAGATATATCTATGAAATGTAGGTTTTACTAGATTCAATATTAAATAAACTATAACATTCTCATTACAGGCAGCGGTTTCATCTAAATATCATGTGCATTATTATACTTTATATTCTGTCATTAGTTAAATCAATTACTACTTAGGGTTTTTCTAGATTTTGTGTTAATAAGAACATCACATATGATTTAGTGCTAGATGTTACAGTGAGATATATTGCACTTACATTTTTTTTAAACACTCAGCCTTTAAGTCTTGTATGTTTTGTAGCCAGTTATATATCTGCATGATACTTTCATTTAGAAATGAGATATAATATAATGGTCCTTGTAGTATCTTATCTCTAAAGTTAGTTTATGTGCATTATAAAGTAATGGTAGATGAGGTAGCGTATCTTTAAGAATGCATCAGCACAGAATAGCATGTGACTAGGAAGTGGCTATGGAGAGAAGGAGAAGAGGTTATGGCTAGAACCAAGTTAGGGAAAGGACCTCTGACATCACCAGGGGGAGGAGCAATGGCCAAACATGGTGCCCGAAATTTACCCTACCTGTAATAATGCAAGTATTACCAATAAGAAATAAAATACATAATCAACATACTTGATGCTTCATTGCTATAAGGAAGGGTACATCAGAACATTACAACTGACGATGAGGATAAACTTTTCATTACTCACACTTACCATGGCTGATATGATAGCATTAATTCCTCAGTTCCTGCATGTTGATGCTCCTAACACTGCAGAATTATGTGGACAATGGCTTGCACCGTTTGATCATTTTATTGAAGCCATGGGGGTAACTTCTGACAAAAAAAAAAAGCATGCTTCTTATCAGTGCTGATCCCAAGAACTTTATGATACTATGACAGAGGCAGAAACCAATGATTATACCAAAAGCAGGGAATCTTTGACTGCCTACTTTGCTCCAAAATGCAGCCTATCACATCCAAATACCTGTTTAGGACAGCTATGCAACTGCAACTATTTGTTGATGCATACACAATATTACAAGAGTAATGATTCTTGCCAGAACATGATGTTGAGGATGCAATAAAGCAGCAGCTAATTGCATTTGGCACATGTGAAAGGTTATGCAGATGTGCTTTTAAATATGAAATGACACTGATAAAGCTGCAGCAATATGATAGAAGTCTTGGACTTTCAGAAACACATGCTAAAGATGTGGAGAGGGGCATGAACCAGCTGCAAGTGTGCAATAAAATTACATACTGACACAAGTGGCAAGCTGGAAATTTGCACTGCATGTAGCAAAATGAATCACTTTTTCTCAGATTGCAAATCAAAGAAACCAAATTTAAACCCAAACAGTCTTCACAGCAGTTTAAATCCAGGCGAAAGATAGTGCACTGTGTGGATCAATGTCTCCAATTGCATCTGAGTCATCTGAGAGTGATGATACCCCAAAAGGCTTGATCTACATGATTCATCAGGTCGGAAAAACAAGGTCAGTCCAAAAACTGACATCAACTTAGCCAACACTTCTGTTAAATTTCTAATAGATGCTGGGTCTTCTGTAAATCTAATGGATGCTATCAGTTTCAGGAGAATAGATTATCCTGGCACCAATTGCACTATAATAATTTTTTCTGCCTCCTAAAGAAGCTGAAGTTTGCAGTGAAATACATTGATGGGTACAGACTTTCACTCTCCTGGGATTGCTGCTTATATCCACCACTTTGTACCATCTACTTGGCTTCACACTGTGCATACACATTGGTCTTCAACACAGGCTTGTGCTGCACCTAATAGCGCTTACAGTGACACCTTCCCCTCCAGCACATGGGGCTGACTGTGCACTAGCCAGACCAGAACTATAGTCTGAGCCAGCTGTCAGCAATATCACCCCTTATCTACAGACTTCCTGGAACTTATGTGACCTCAGTGGACTGATTGTCTGTTACCAGTGCCATGATTATCATCATTTGGCTACAGTTACTGACATCCTGAAGTACTGTCCTGACACAACATTATTGATCATATTCCCCACTGAGTTTTCCTGCATTCCTTTGCACAATCTGTGGATTCACCCTGATCACAGGAGCAGAATTCCAACTGCACTGACACTGAGGTGTCTCAGCAGCTAGTATAGCCCATAAACATATCTGGGACAGAGCAGCATTGATTAGCAGAATTCTCTGTAGTGCGGTAATTACTATTATTGAACTGCACAGTGGTTGAGATTTAGGGGCACATTTACCAAGCAGTGATAAGAGTGGAGAAGTGAGCCAGTGGAGAAGTGCCCATGGCAACCAATCAGCACTGAAGTAACATCTATAATTTGCATACTATAAAATGAGAAAGAGCTGCTGATTGGTTGATGGGGCAACTTCTCCACTGGCTCACTTCTCTGCTCTTATCACTGCTTAGTAAATGTCCCCCTGTGTCTATATATTAAACATAAGACTTTTTTTTATCATGGTGTACTAATACATACAATATATATGCAATCTGCAATTTGTATATAATGTCTTGCATACATTCCCAGGAGTGTTTTTAGATTTTATTTAATTGGATTTTGATATCTAAATTGACATATACGATATATATATATATATATATATATATATATGGATCGTAATAAAGACTTTTTATCTTACTATCATCGACTGTGGAGTGCTGTTCAACGCACACTATATATACAGTATATATATATATATATATATATACAAAATTACATATATATATATACTGTATATATAGTGTGCGTTACCCATATTTATTATTAGTAACTTGTTCTAGAAGGTTTTCCAGTTTCATGTGTATAGGGTTAATGTTCATGTGACGTTGGAAATGTTCATGCTCAGGTGCAGTTGATATATTGTTGTATGTTTCATTTTATACAAGCACTACTTGGTTAACTGTAAATTACATTTTATGTGTCTAAAACTGATCTATATAAAATGAAGGGAGAGATGTAGTATCTTATCTATATAGTCAGTGCCGTAACTAGACATTTTAGATCTGTGTGCAAGAAACAGCATCGGCGCCCCCCCTCCCATATTTAAAATAAGGCCAGTCATTGCGCGCCATAGGCGCGAGCCAAAAATATAGAGGCGTGGCTTCGTGGGGATGGGGCATGGCCACAAAATAATACCAATTCATATTAAGCTACACAATAGTCTCCATTATTCAAATTATAGCGCACAGTAGCGCTACATACACACATTACACCAGGTAGAGCCCTGTCACATTTATGCCAGGTAGAGCCCCATTTTACACATTATTCCAAGTAGAGCCCCTATCACACATTACGCCAGGTAGAGCACTCTTTTACACATTACGGCAGGTAGAGCCCACATTACAGCAGGCAGAGCTCCCTTTTACACATTATGGCAGGTAGAGTCTTCTTTTACACGTTACGGCAGGCAGAGCCCCCTTTTACATATTACGGCAAGTAGAGTTCTCTTTTACACATTACGGCAGGTAGAGTCCCCTTTCACACATTACGGCAGGTAGAGATCTCTTTTACACATTACGGCAGGTAGAGTCCCTTTTACACATTAAGGCAGGTAGAGTCTACGAGCACTGCCCTGAATCATCACCGTCTGCAGTCCCACCTGGCTATCTGCAGAAACAGGGTTCCGTTGTAAAAAAAAAATCATCTGTCCATGGGGGTTTTCTGCCTCTCAAAGTAGCGCACGTTAGTCACATTACACCACACAGTAGCGCATGTTAGTCACATTACATCACACAATAGCACATGTTACGCACATTACACCACACAGTAACGCATGTTTCTCACATTACACTGCACACTAGTGCACGTTAGTCACATTACACCACACAGTAGCACACGTTAGTCACATTACACCGCACACTAGTGCACATTAGTCACATTACACCACAGAATAGTGCACGTTACACCACACAGTAGCACATGTTACTCACATTACACCGCACAGTAGCACACGTTAGTTACATTACACCACACAGTAGTGCATGTTATGCACATTACACCACATAGTAGCGCACCTTAGTCACATTACACAGCACAGTGTCACCTCTTCCACACATTACACCAGGAAGAGAGAGAGAGTGTGTCTGTGTATGTGCAAAGCAACTATTACACTACTAAAATATTTACATCCCATCTGCACTGACACTAACAAATACCAATTAACAATTATGTAAAATATAATTATTAAAATCAGGCACTCTAAATTAACTAACTGATTATTATCAAAGCCAAATCACCTATGTATATCTAGATATTAATACGGCAGCTCCCAACAAAGTATTCTGCGGTATTTAATAAAACATAATAAACAAAGGAAAATAGTATCCAGAGGGAGCGCTCATATAAGATTAAATTTGCCGAAGGCAATTTATTAATAATGCATATAATATACTTCTAAAATGTAACAAACATAAAGTTAAACACAGTTTAAAATTAGCTCTGTACAGTAGCACATCATTATCAGCACACAGAACCAGCTAAAGATTCCATGGTATATATATATATATTTCTTATGATAACTTTGATTATAAGCAACCAGCAAATGGTCTCAATATGTATTCCCAATCATATGCGGAGCACTCAGGGGTGTGTGGAGTAGGTGTCCCTCCAAGATATGCCCCCAGAGCCTGCGCTATGCTTCCACCTCCCTGTCCGCAGAAGATGAATGCTCACTGCTGGTGCATCAGGTCTGGCCAGGACCAATGATCTTTCGGCTGTGTCCGTTTATAGGGAGTCATTCCGAGTTGATCGCTCGCTAGCAGTTTTTAGCAGCCGTGCAAACGCTACGCCGCATCCCACTGGGAGTGTATTTTAGCTTAGCAGAAATGCGAACGAAAGGATCGCAGAGCGGCACAAAGTTTTTTTGTGCAGTTTCTGACTAGCTCAAAACCTACTCATCGCTTGCGATCACTTCAGACTGTTCAGTTCCTGTTTTGACATCACAAACACGCCCTGCATTTGCCCAGCCACACCTGCGTTTTTCCTGGCACGCCTGCGTTTTTCCTGGCACGCCTGTGTTTTCCCGGACATTCTCTGAAAATGATCAGTTGACACCCAGAAATGCCCACTTCATGTCAATCACTGGTGGTCATTCCGAGTTGTTCGCTCTTTGACGATTTTCGTAGAGCAGCGATCAAGGGAAAAAATGGCAAAAATGCGCATGCACATGGTACGCAGCACGCATGCGCTAAGTACTTTCACACAAAACTTTGTAGATTTACACAAGCTCGAGCGATGTTTTTTGTTCGCTCGAGTGATCGTAGTGTGATTGACAGGAAGTGGGCGTTTCTGGGCGGAAACTGGACGTTTTCAGGGAGTGTGCTAAAAAACGCAGGTGTGCCAGGTAAAAACGCAGGAGTGGCTGGAGAAACGGGGGAGTGGCTGGCCGAATGCAGGGTGTGTTTGTGACGTCAAACCAGGAACTAAATGGACTGAGGTGATCGCAGTCTAGGAGTAGGCCTGGAGCTACTCAGAAACTGCAGCAAATTATTTAGTAGCAATTCTGCTAATCTTTCGTTCGCTATTCTGCTAAGCTAAGATACACTCCCAGAGGGCGGCGGCCTAGCGTGTGCAATGCTGCTAAAAGCAGCTAGCGAGTGAACAACTCGGAATGAGGGCCACTCTGCAGCCAGCAGTGCGACTGAAAAGCTTCGCTAGTACTTGTGTGAAACTACATCGGCCGTTGTGAAAGTATGTCGCGCGTGTGCATTGCACCGCATACGCATGCGCAGAAGTGCCTTTTTTTGCCTCATCGCTGCACAGCGAATGAATGCAGCTAGCGATCAACTCGGAATGACCCCCATAGTACGTGAGCAGCGGTCTGCGTTTGATTCAGAGGGAGAGCGCAGCTCTGTGTACGGGGTTTAAATGGATAGTATGTAGGAAGGTTCTCCCTTTGAAATGGCTGCTTACCGCTATATACAGTATGTTGGTCTGTCTCGGACCGGCAGAGGATGACAACTGACCGTGTAGCGGGCAGAAGCAGCGGCCTCAGGGATTGCACCTGAAGGAGTGGCTGAAGACAGCATCTCAGTTCTCTGTAGATAAAAGGGAGAAATGTGCTGGTAGCAATTCTCTGGTTGCCGAAAGTGTTCGTAAATGTGCTGAGTGGCTGACAGGCAATAAAAAAGGGTGAGCATTCATCTTCTGCGGACAGGGAGGTGGAAGCATAGCGCAGGCTCTGGGGGCATATCTTGGAGGGACACCTACTCCACGCACTCCTGAGTGCTCCGCATATGATTGGGAATACATATTGAGACCATTTGCTGGTTGCTTATAATCAAAGTTATCATCATAAGAAATATATATATATATATATATATATATATATATATATATATATATATACCGTGGAATCTTTAGCTGGTTCTGTGTGCTGATAATGATGTGCTACTGTACAGAGCTAATTTTAAACTGTGTTTAATTTATGTTTGTTACATTTTAGAAGTATATTATATGCATTATTAATAAATTGCCTGCGGCAAATTTAATCTTACATGAGCGCTCCCTCTGAATACTATTTTCCTTTGTTTATTATGTTTTATTAAGTACTGCACTGACACTCAGCTGCCAGCCTCTGTTCCTCGGAACTGTCCCTCTCCACCCAGTACTGGAGGCGCCGGTGGGGTGGGGGTGGGGGGGCACAGGTAGTACACTCTCTCAATGCTGCAGCTGCAGGCATGGATGCGGGGCATGAGGGAGTAAGTGGGGGGCCGCCCACTCAGTGGAGGTACAGCTGGAGAGGGGGACCAGAGAGGCGGTGGAGCCTGCGGACACTCCATAGTGCAGGCATGGAGGCAGGACATTAGTGAGTGAGTGGGCGGGGCTTCATCTGCCCACTCACTGTGACAAGCGGAGCAGCGGCCAGAGAGGGGGACCAGGAAGGGGACAGAGCCTGCAGACACTATAGATGCGGAGCTTAAGGAAGTGAGTGGGTGGGGTTTTGGCTGCCCACTCACTGGGACAAACAGAGCGGCAGCAGGAGAGGGGGACCATGGGGGGCGGAGCCTGCAGACGGGAAGCTGCAGCGCTGCCTGGTGTAATGTAGTTAACTACGTGAGGTGCAAAAATGAGCTGGGCGCACCTCACGTCGAGCAGCATTGCAGCCAACGGCAGTGGTGTTGGAGCAGCATTCAATGATAGTAGCCAGCGGTACTGTGCCCACAGTCCACATGCGCTGTGTGCCAGGTACTGCTAGCACACACCTAGTTACAGCCCTGTATATACACTGCTCAAAAAAATAAAGGGAACACTTAAACAACACAATGTAACTCCAAATCAATCACACTTCTGTGAAATCAAACTGTCCACTTAGGAAGCAACACTGATTGACAATCAATTTCACATGCTGTTGTGCAAATGGAATAGACAACAGGTTAAAATTATAGGCAATTAGCAAGACACCCCCAATAAAGGAGTTGTTCTGCAGGTGGTGACCACAGACCACTTCTCAGCTCCTATGCTTTCTGGATGATGTTTAGGTCACTTTTGAAAGCTGGCGGTGCTTTCCCTCTAGTGGTAGCATGAGACGGAGTCTACAACCCACACAAGTGGCTCAGGTAGTGCAGCTCATCCAGGATGGCACATCAATGCGAGCTGTGGCAAGAAGGTTTGCTGTGTCTATCAGCGTAGTGTCCAGAGCATGGAGGCGCTACAAGGAGACAGGCCAGTACATCAGGAGACATGGAGGAGGCCATAGGAGGGCAACAACCCAGCAGCAGGACCGCTATCTCCGCCTTTGTGCAAGGAGGAACAGGAGGAGCACTGCCAGAGCCCTTGAAAATGACCTCCAGCAAGCCACAAATGTGCATGTGTCTACTCAAACGATCAGAAACAGACTCCATGAGGGTGGTATGAGGGCCTGACGTCCACAGGTGGGGGTTGTGCTTACAGCCCAACACCGTGCAGGATGTTTGGCATTTGCCAGAGAACACCAAGATTGGCATATTCGCCACTGGCGCCCTGTGCTCTTCACAGATGAAAGCAGGTTCTGACTGAGCACATGTGACAGACGTGACAGAGTCTGGAGACGCCAAGGAGAATGTTCTGCTGCCTGCAACATCCTCCAGCATGACCGGTTTGGCAGTGGGTCAGTAATGGTGTGGGGTGGCATTTCTTTGGGGTGCCGCACAGCCCTCCATGTGCTCGCCAGAGGTAGCCTGACTGCCATTAGGTACCGAGATGAGATCTTCAGACCCCTTGTGACACGATATGCTGGTGCGGTTGGCCCTGGGTTCCTCCTAATGCAAGACAATGCTAGACCTCATGTGGCTGGAGTGTGTCAGCAGCTCCTGCAAGATGAAGGCATTGATGCTATGGACTGACCCACCCGTTCCCCAGACCTGAATCCAATTGAGCACATCTGGGACATCATGTTTCGCTCCATCCACCAACGCCACGTTGCACCACAGACTGTCCAGGAGTTGGCGGATGCTTTAGTCCAGGTCTGGGAGGAGATCCCTCAGGAGACCATCCACCACCTCATCAGGAGCATGCCCAGGCGTTGTAGGGAGGTCATACAGGCACGTGAAGGCCACACACACTACTGAGCCTCATTTTGACGTGTTTTAAGGACATTACATCAAAGTTGGATCAGCCTGTAGTGTGTTTTTCCACTTTAATTTTGAGTGTGACTCCAAATCCAGACCTCCATGGGTTAATAAATTTGATTTCCATTGATAATTTTTGTGTGATTTTGTTGTCAGCACATTCAACTATGTAAAGAACAAAGTATTTAATAAGAATATTTCATTCATTCAGATCTAGGATGTGTTGTTTAAGTGTTCCCTTTATTTTTTTAAACAGTGTAGTTAATGTGTAAGATGAGGTAGTGTATCTTTAAGAATCCATCAACACAGATGGACATGTGACCAGGAAGAGGATATGGAGAAAAGAAGTATAGCAATGAGAAGTTGATGTCTTTGTCTGTCTGTTATAAAGCAAATGTTACCAATAAAAAATAAATACATAATCTTCCCTTGACGGCACCAAAGCCCTTGGTTTTCTGCCACCCTAATACTTATTTTAGTGTCGTCTGCTGATGCAACTATGTTTATATACCCTGTACTTGTATTATACTGTCTTGAACTGTAAGTCATTATTTTCTTGTTTTGCTTATTTCTTTATGTACTCTGTAACTGGGTGCTGCGGATCCATTGTGGCGCTATATAAATAAAGGCTAATAATAATAATAATAATAATAATAATAATAATAATAATCAACATACTTGATGCTTCATTGCTATAAGGGAAGGTACATCAGAAATTAACAGTCTTAAATAAAGCAGTAGTTTGTAAATGGCTACTACATGATTCCAAGAGAAGCTCCAAGTTGTAAATAGGTGTCAGTAAATTTTATTGCTTTGAAGAACCTAGTTTGTATTGTCACAAAGATAAGGTTATGCCAGGCCTGTCCTCATTGATTATATAAGGGATGATATATAGGGTAGAGTTTAGAACTATAGATAGTCTTCTCTGCTTATTGATGTATATGCATGGAACTCAAGTAGATACAGTGGCCCTCATTCCGAGTTGTTCGCTCGGTATTTTTCATCGCATCGCAGTGAAAATCCGCTTAGTACGCATGCGCAATGTTCGCACTGCGACTGCGCCAAGTAACTTTACTATGAAGAAAGTAATTTTACTCACGGCTTTTTCATCGCTCCGGCGATCGTAATGTGATTGACAGGAAATGGGTGTTACTGGGCGGAAACACAGCGTTTCAGGGGCGTGTGGCTGAAAACGCTACCGTTTCCGGAAAAAACGCAGGAGTGGCCGGGGAAACGGTGGGAGTGCCTGGGCGAACGCTGGGTGTGTTTGTGACGTCAACCAGGAACGACAAGCACTGAAATGATCGCACAGGCAGAGTAAGTCTGAAGCTACTCTGAAACTGCTAAGTAGTTAGTAATCGCAATATTGCGAATACATCGGTCGCAATTTTAAGAAGCTAAGATTCACTCCCAGTAGGCGGCGGCTTAGCGTGTGTAACTCTGCTAAATTCGCCTTGCGACCGATCAACTCGGAATGAGGGCCAGTGTTTCTTTAAATCAATATAAATCATTGTTTAATTGTTGGTAACACTGACAGCCTGGAGATTATATTTGTACTTATTGCTATATAAAATACAGTAAATTTAACAACGTGATTCATTTGTAGATCATCAGATTGGTGAAGTAGAGTGTATTGTATGTTGTAAAAAAATAAAAAATAACTGTGCTATTCAATATATAAAAAGCCCTATCTCCCCCATGGTTAAAGGTGCACTTTAATATTAAAGTTAAAATATACATCCTAATGTCATCTGCCATTTTGCTCTTATGTTTTCAAATAGTACCTGAAAACGTAAAGGACCTTATAGTAGAGAATATCACCACCACTTCTGTATCTCTGAGCTGGCAGCCACCTGATGGAAATGCAAGTTCCTATATCATAGAAATCTTGGAAGACCCAACATTCAGTCTAACTGTGACCACAACTTCTGCTACAATTCTGGATCTGATTCCTGGAAATTATTACACATTCCTGGTGTCTGCTCTTGTTGGAGGAGACGTAAAAGGGGATAGTTCTCTAGCATCTAATTTTACAAGTAAGTTTATATATGAAATGATAAGTTCATGTCTTAAAAATATAATTCATATTCAGTTATGAGTTAAATCTGTCATGTTTAGATTTTGCCAGATTTGTCACATTGCTACGGAATATGGGTACACTACAGTATATAAATAACTGGTAATAAATAAATAAATGGTCAACATGGCAATGGTTGATACAGCATATGGTTGGCATGTTTTTTTTTTTAGGACTTTTTCCTACTTTAATATCCACGTGGACTGCAGTACAATTCATCATCGTAACCTTGCCCGAATAATTGTGAGGGGACATGGTACACTAATTGGGATTCTCTGGGGTAAATTTACTAAGATGAGAGATCTATTTAAGATGGGATGTTGCCCATAGCAACCAGTCAGATTCTACTTCTCATTTATCTAGCACATTCTACAAGATAATACCTGGAATCTGATTGGTTGCTATGGGCAACATCCCATCTTAAATAGAACTCCCATCTTAGTAAATTTACCACATGTGCTCAAATCTACAAACTGATACAAAAAAAAATCTAAAAAACTCATGTCAACATTTGCATTTCCGCGTCAACATTTTGCTCGGGTCAACCTTTTTCACATGCCAATCCTGTGTATGTTGACCTCTTGGGGTCAACCTAGACACAGTCGACCTTTTCACTGTCATCCTTTTATGCCACACTCAACCAGAACTTACAAGAGGAATGCAAGTGAGTATCTTTATGTTTACCCAATCTATTGACACCACGTGTCCATTGTTTGTGAAAGCTGGTAGGTGAATTACAACTGTTACAGAGAAACCTTTCATGATTTGAGACCACATTGACCAAAGATCTCCACTTAAAAACAGCAGGCAGATCCCTAGCGATTATAACGGGATGCGGTCAAGATGACGCCGGCCGGAATCCCGGCGGTCGAAATACCGATGCCGGAATCCCGACCGCCACAATCCCGACATATTCTCCCTCCGTGGGTGTCCACGACACCCATAGAGGGAGAATATAATAGTGTGCCGAGCGTAGCGAGCGAAGCGAGCCCGCAAGGGGCTGCTTTCCGCTCGCCACCCCTGTCGGGATTGTGTGGTCGGGATTCCGGCGTCAGTATTTCGACCGCCGGGATTCCGGCCGGCGGCATTTAGTACTGATCCCATTATAACCATTGCCAAGGTAGTGAGGCATAAAGTATACCGATAAATCGGCAGAGAGGGCAATTCCTCATGTCAAGACTAAATAAACATATTCTAGGGTTTAAAACATACCTGTTAAATATTGATCTGAATTCTAATGTTTTCTCACACTCTCTTTCTATGAGTTTTTTGCTTGAATAAAGCAGCATGTTCTGTAAAATTAAATGCTGTGTAATTTAAACAGTGCTATATCTCTGAGAAATAATATTAGTGTCTTAAGAATGTCAGTTGCATCATGTTCACAGTACAAGTTAATATTAATGTGTCAAACAATGTTGTGGACCCTGTATTTTGAAACACGGTCCTGAAAAAGTATTTTGTATTTTTCAGTACCTGATGTTGTGCAGGACCTTATAACAGAGAATATCACAACCACTTCTATAACTGTGACGTGGCAGAACCCAAACGGAAGAGCAAGTTCTTATCACATCCAGATCTTAGGAAATCCAACATCCATTGCAACTGTGACCACAATGACTTATACATTCGATGGCCTCACACCTGGGTATTATTATGAATTCCTGGTGTCTCCTCTTGTTGATGATGGCAAAATAAACGGAGGAAGCTCGCTTGTAGCTAACTATACACGTAAGTGTCTATGAGAAGAGGTTAGTATTTATCAGTTATGATTTAAATTACGTGTTGGTGATTTACAAGGGAACAACTCAGTCATCCCTTCCAAACACAACACAAAGAATTTTATAATTATTATAGTTTATTTATATGGTGCCACAAGAGCTTTACAGTGTCTAACAAAGTACATAAACAAATGAGCACAACAAGAAAACAATGACTTTGCATACCAATGACAGCAGGCCAATAACACCCAATAACACCATCACCTGAAGGCTACCTATACCCCCATCCCCAACTCATCTGCCCTGGGAGTAACAATTTCTTCAAAGGTTCCCCATTGCATAGAAACCACAAAATAGGTAAGGTAGACCCTCAAGCAATCAGTCTTCACCTGCAAGGGACTCTATTATGGGGGCCCCTAAAAAATGGTTCTACCAGGCCCCGTGATTTCTGTTAATCAACTTTCTCTTTTCAGAGTTTGACTGTGGGATCTAACACAATCTCCAGATGGTGTTAGCCTGCTCCTTCCTATAGAAAGAGGGTTCCTCTGTCACAGTATACATTTGCAATCCAAGGTCCCATAAGTGCAGTAACACTGTACCACCATTGGCATATGGAACCTAGCAGTGTAAACTTTCACGGCAACTATTAGAGACACACATGTAAATGTTAGGCTTCACCAGGGCAACTGTTTATTGGTGTAGACATTCCAGCATTGGAGCAATGATAAATTGCTCCAATAGATTAGGGTCTATCACAGCAAGTTTTGTGGGTAAAGTTGGGTACACTCCTACAAATGTATCTGTCCAATCTGTCTGGTGGGATAAAAATCTGGTAATATATGGGAGCAAATGGCAATCGACCATTTACTCCCAAACACTGGAAAACAGACAATGGTTATTCAGACAAATTGGTTAAATGTGTTTGCTTTAACAAATCGAGTCAAACAATCGTTTTTGTCCATTTTCCAGTGTTTGGGAGCAAATGTTTGATTGTCATTTGCTTCCATACATTACCAGATTTTTGTTCCTAATAGTCAGATTGGGCAGATCTTTAGATTTGTACCTAGGGCCTATTTCAGAACTGGTCGCACGCAGACTATTATTTGTACTGCTGCGACCAGGTAATCGCCGCCTATAGGGGAGGGGGTTAGGGCTTTGCCGGGCTGCGTTCGGCTATGCAGTGAGCTGCACATACAAAAGTTTGTGCAGTTTCTGCACAGCCCAGGACCTACTCACCCGCTGCGATAATCCCTGAAGAAGCTGACGTCAGGAACCTTCCCAGGAAACGGCCGGACACGTCTGCATTTCCTCCGACACTCCTATAAAATGTTGAGTTGCTGCCAAGGAACGCCTCCTGCCTGTCAATCTTCTTGCGATTGCCCCTGCGATGGCTTTCGTCGTTGAAGTCGTCGCTCTCCGGCGACCCCCATCTCCGGGCAGCGACGTGCCTGCGCATTGCGGGCACACGCATGCGCAGTTCAGACCCGTTCGCACGGCTGCGAGAAAATGCAGCATGCGAATGGGTCTGAATGAGGCCCCTAGATTGTTAATTTGTGCATAGTCATTGCATTTATACTTAGGCTTCTTTGTGAATTTTTCCTTCACTGTGATAAGAAAATCTGTGTTTGAATTAGCTTTTTCATTTAAGTAAAAAATATATAGTATTTGTAGTCCAGACCAGGCTAATAGTAGAAGGAGAACATCAGGAATATGTTTATTGTGCATTGGTACATTTTTCAACATATTTCCTTCTACAACATGAATAATGCATTGATCCAATTGCAGAACCATCAATGATAACAGATTTAACAGCATATAAAATAAACAGCAGTGCAGTATATGTCAGCTGGCAGCTTCCTGAAGGAAACAGAAGTTCATATCTGGTGGAAGTGTTGGGAGATCCCCCTCAGAGGTTTAATGTCATGTCAGAATCAGCGACTGTCAGTAACCTGACCGTTGGGAAACAGTACACAGTGAGGATTTCTGCAGTTGCAGGTGATAGCACGCAGGGCAGCAGTTCTGAGATACTAGTATTAGGTAAGTACAAACCTCTGATTTACCAATATGTTGTCACTTGTGCAGAATATAACTATATTAAAAGGCATCCTGCTGTTTGATATTCACTATTTAACATTAATTATCTCAATACTACTGTAAAATGTAGGGTTGTACATTACCAATATTAGTACATAAATTTATTTCTAGACTGTTAAAGACAAGAGGTACTTGTCCTGTATATTTCCAATTAATATAATTCCCACTTGCTGTTAAACTATGGGCCTGATTATGAGCCAGACTCAGAAGTGTCCTTGTCTTTGTCTTTGGTGGTCGAACAGTCTGCAGCTTTATGCAGATGCCGCTACAAAGACTTTCCTTGGGGTACATACAGTATATGCATATGAATGTGCAAGGACTGAGACACCCACTTTGATTGTCTATAAACTTTGTAATACCACTTGGTAATTCTGTAAACACCACCATAGGTTGCATTATCAAAACTTGCACCAGTAGGTGCAGATTTTCCATCTGAGTTCCAATGTGAACTGTAAAGATGGGGTTCTTTTGATTACTCAGACACTGAGATGAAATCGCTGCAACTATTTATTTGGGCACGGCACACAAGAGCAGAGAAACTTCAGCAACAACCAAAAAACAATGATATGGTAGCAGTTCGAACATAATGAGTCCCAAGTCCATGTTATAAGAGTTCACAGTTACTCAGCACCCCACACAGAGGTTTTATGGATGTCCATACAGGAGATAGTATAAACAGTCCCACAACACTCCACACAGGATGGTTATTGAGCCCACACAGGGTAGTACTGGCAGCTCCCCACAGGAGGTCCACACAGGATGGTTGATAATCCCACACATGCGAAGACTGACAGATTCACACAGGAGATGATGGGTTCCAGACAGGTACAGCAATGCTGAGATGTCTACAAAGGACACAGATGTATTTCACAAGAACCTCTGGCAAAGTATTACCTCTTAGCCAAAAGTCAGTGGCTCTCCTCTGAGCTCTCTGTACAGCTCTGCTTATACCCCCAAAATATCCTCAGACTGTAGGGGTGTGTTTTGCTTTCTTCTGTGTTTTAAGATCTTAAGGCATTGGAATACAATACATATTTTCTAAGCAAGGTGATTAAATCAGACACTGTCTAGCCAGATTTGGAACAGAGGAGGGGACACAATGAGGGAGATTCAAATGTTTGAAAAGTTGGTTGGGTGTCTGTTTTTTCCTGTCTATTAGATAGGAAAAAACAGACTCCCAACTGATTTTTCAAACATTTGAATCTCCCCCTATATCTGCTACAGCTAGATCTTCTGTGTTTGTGTAAACAAAGATTGCTTCTGTTACACAATAGTCTGGTATACCTGACCTTATAATCTAATTATTATCATACAGACTTATTCCTTTGGCATAAGTAACAAATAGAGATCTAGAGCTAACATAAATGTACCACTTACAGTATAACAAATAACCACAGTTGCATATATTACCAATATTAAGGTTGGTTCAAACACAATGTGGCGGTGAGCAGCAACATGCTATGGGGACATGGGGATAAAAAGTATAAATTTAACTGGTTTTGTATATATTTAACTAGTTTTTTTATATATTTTACTGGTTTTGTTACATCTTTGTACACAAACACCTCAGTGAGATCCCCCCTACACTCCGATAGCATGCTCATAAGATGGGCCATTTTTGTGTGTCTGAATAGGCACTGCTCAGGAATGCCCAGCACTTTTCCAATGCATTTCTGATACCATAAGTCTCAAGTGCAACTGCACCTCTGTGCATACACACTGTGTAACTCATGCACCATACAAGGTTTTTTGTGCATGCGCAGTTGCAAAATTTGCTCAACTCCATCAACATCCATATTGTGTCTAACTCAGTAACAGCTTCTATAGGAGGTTGAGAAAAAAACCATGGATAATATTCTAGTACTATATATATATATATATATATATATATATATATAGATGAGCCTTGAAGATAGATAAAGTGGATGCAAATAAGTACCAGCCAATCACCTCCTAACGCTATGTTAGAGACAGTGTTTGTCATGTAAGAAAAACATTTTCCCCCAGGGCACCAAGAGGTATCAGCAATAACACTTGAGCACCACATGATAATAAAAAATTCTGAGTTCTTAGTTGTATATATTTGCAAAGATAGGGTTAAGCCACCAGGCCTTGGTTCAAGGGGCATTTTAAGGGAGGAGAAGGCCCATGTGCAGCCTCCTCCACCAGGGTCCCCTCCTCTCTGCGGGCAGCACTGTAGAGTCTGAGCACTAGAAAGCTCAGACTCTAATGCACAGATCCATGGGAAAATGGCACGGTGGTGATTTCTCTAATGCACTTGTGCAATATGCCAGGAAAAGTATTTACTGCAGTGCTACTGCCACTGTGCACGACTCCAGAGGGGTATTCAAGGAATGTGTGCCATGTGTGCAGTGTAGGCCTCCCAGGACCCAGGGACCTATGTGCACCGCCCACACTGCTTCGATTATATATATATAACTGCTTATTCTTGTGCTACATGATAATAGCACATACAAAAATATGTCTAAATTTTGTGTTTGAAACATGGCAGTTAGTAGCTGATTGGCTTGTACTTTATCTCCGTCCGCTTTATCTCGCTCCAAGTCTTAGTACAAAGACCCCTTAATTATATGTCATTGAATTTATTATATTCATGATAATTGCAGAGGCACATAGGGGGTCATTCTGAGTTGATTGCTCGCTAGCTACTATTTGCAGCCGTGCAAATGCATAGTCGCCGCCCACAGAGGAGTGTATTGTAGCTGTGCAAGTGTGCGAATGCTTATGCAGCCGAGCGGTACAAAAACAGTTTGTGCAGTTTCTGAGTAGCTCTGAACTTACTCAGCCGCTGCGATCACTTCAGCCTGTACGGTCCCAGAATTGACGTCAGACACCCGCCCTGCAAACGCTTTGACATGCCTGCATTTGACCAACCACTCCCTGAAAACGGTCAGTTGCTACCCACAAATGCCTTCTTCCTGTCAATCTTCTTGTGATCAGCTGTGCGTATAGATTCTTCGTTAAATCCATCGCCCAGCAATGATCCGCTTTGTACCCGTACAACACGCCTGCACATTGCAGTCCATGTGCAGTAGCGACCTGATCGCTGCGCAGCAAAAAATGGCAGCATGCGATCAGGTTGGAATGTCCCCATAAAGCCTGAGCCATGCGTAATATGGTTGCAATATTGTCCACTTTCTAGTCCTTTGCAAATATCCGCTGTATTCTGAGTCAGA